>NW_028274815.1:5395956-5716435 GCF_037043125.1 Eumetopias jubatus
CACAAGCCCCTTTCATTGCCTTCCAAGTTTCCCTGGCAGAATCCAGTGGTCTCCGGTTTCTTCCCCATAGCCACGGCTGAAAAGCTTAGAAACCAGTGGCCTACTTGAAGGCCTTTGAAAATGACCCCAATCCTTTGGCCTGTGATGGTTTTTTGGCAGAGCCTCAGCATTCTGTGTCGTTTCCTGTCAGGTTCTCACATCCACTGGCCCTCACTGAGGATTCAGTGTCACCCCGGACAGGCGGTAAATGAAACGATTAATCAGGTTTACGAAGAAGGGCAGCTCGGGACTGACCAGGAGTGGAAACGGGAGGGTATCCTGTTTTTCAGAATAAGCTCCATCACTAACTTCCTATAATGGGGGCTTCTTAGCAGCTTGACCTCCACTTGGAGAGGCAGCCTGGCCATTTCACAGAGGAGTTAGTTCACGGCTTAGGTTTAAATTTGGGAGGGGAGACGGCCTTAGGCAAACGAGTCATTTGATGAGAATTTGGCCACATTCCTTCCCTCCTTTCTTTCCATTCTCCTTACCAAACGTTGTCCGAGGACCCGCTGTGTGCCTTGCACTGGGCCAGGCTGTGAGGCAGCAAGACTGAAGACGTGGGCCTGACTTCAGGAAGCTGTGCCCTGGGGAGGTGAACAAGGAAGCAGAAGGCGCGCCTGGACCATGGCCTGTGGGCATTCACAGGGAGCCCAGACCGGCCGTCAGGGGTCGGTGGCGGGGGGGGGGGTGCTTCCTGGGAGCCACCAGCATTCTGGGTGCAGGCAGCAGCATCTCTAAAGGACTCTGGGTGTGTTTTGGGTGGGATTGGAAGTGGGGAGCGAGAGGAGGGGAGGAGAAAGAGCCAGACAGGCACCAGGTCGTGAAGGACATAGAAAGACTGTTAAAAATGTGAAGCCATGTGCTGATGTGATCCCTCAGTCCGAACACCCCATGAGAGCCTTCGTGTGCAGACGTTGACTTGCCCATTTTTGTCTCCCTGTGCTAGAGGTGCTCCTGGACCCCTGTCGGACTTGGTGCCCGGCCTCCGCCTGCCAGGCCGTGTGCCAGCTTCAGGAGATGGGGCTGCAGACCCCGCAACTGGTGCAGTGCAAAGCTTGTGACATGGAATTCTGCTCCGCCTGCAAAGCCAGCTGGCACCCTGGCCAAGGCTGCCCGGAGGCCTTGCCCATCACCTTCCTTCCCGGAGAGACCAGGTACCCTGCACACAGCTCCTGCGGCGGGCGTGGGCAGAGGGCGTGGGCGGAGGGCTGGGGAGAAGGAAGAGAAGGAAGCTGCCCCACCTCGAATGTGTCTCCGGAGACATGACTGCTTCTGGATCAGTCTCTTCCTCTTGAGCCTCATTTAAACCTGGGCAGGCGGGCGGGCGGGTTGATTATTTTTGAGAACTGATGATGTGTCAGGTACTGTGCAAAGCAGCGGCGTTATAATGGTGCACAGGAAGCTGACTGCACTCGGCCTATCTGGAAAGACAAACCTGTGGATGGCTTATTACCGTCAGGACTTTGAAGTCACATCATACCTAGAGTTTTCCAAGCCTCGATGGTGTGGAAGGTGACCTGAGACGGGGACAGGGACCAGGGTAGGTGGGCAGTAGCTGCAAATACCAAAGGATCGCCAAAAACAGGTTTCCACGTGCCTGAGAGCAAGGGCCTGCACTTCCCTGGAAGAGCGGGGAAACATGGCTGCATCTCCGCCGTCTCGTCCCCTGGTCCGACCCTCAGGCCGATGCCCAGGGGGACGCTGCAGCATCACTGTATGTACCTTGAAGTTAAGTAGGATGAATCAGAAGAAACTGGTAATATTCAGCTATTTATGTCCTATAAAGTCTGTAGCACAGATGGTTCCCCAAGATGGTGTTAGCCCTGCGCCTTTTGCGGCCGCGTTCTTGATCGAGGGACTCCCACCGGCCACCCAAAGGTGTGGTCACCCGCTGCTCCCTGTTTTCCTCTCCCCGTTCTGCTGCCCCCTCCCGCTCCCCGCAGCTCCCCCTGCACAGAGAACCTCTTGGCCCCTCCTTCCTCTCCCGAGTCTGCACGTTTGAGCCTGTGCCTGCCCCTCACCACCCTCCTTTCCCTGGAGGCTCCTTGCCGCCCTCAAAGACAGGGCGCAAGTCCGTCCTTTGTCAGCCTACCCCGATCCCAGGGCAGAGCTGCTGACCCCACCCTCTGTGCCCCTCGCTGGAGATGGTCTGTATTGGTCACAACACCAGCCATACTGCACTGGAGGTCATCTGCGTGTGCGGCCGATTCCTCCAGTAGGCTGAGCTCCGCGCATCACGGCCTGCGCTTGCTTGAACTTTGTCACCCCAGATCTTGGCATCCAGCCAGCTCTCAGATGCTAGAATGAATCGCTTACCTCCTGTTTCCATGTAGTAGGGTTGTCTTACATTCCATCTTCCCTTAAGCCATGTTCCCATCCACCCCCTGACCGGCTTCGATCACTGCGATGTGTCTGCCCCGTGAAGGTCTTGAAGTGGTCAAAGACGCCTTACCTATTTTCATAAATTTAAGTTTATAGTAAGGGCTGTTATTAATAATAATTTGAAATATAATTCAGATGCCGGGAGATGTTGAAAACCGCCGTCCATACTGTGTGAATTTCTAGGCACACCACACCACACCAGCACGTAAATATTTGAACTGTTTCCATTTTAATGTCTCCCTGAGAAGAGATGGTCTTCATTCCCCACCGATACACTGCCCCCGTTCGTGGAATTTCTTTCAAAATGAGCTTATGAATCACATGAGGAAATTAGTTCCATTACTTTAAGGTCACAACTGGCTTTCAAACTGAAACAATGTTATCTAGCCCGATAGCCACCCTCAGTCACTGGATTTGGTGCCTTGTGACTTTGGGGCTCTTTGCAGCAGTCTGCAGGAGGGCACAGCTTGTGATTGCGCGGAGCTGACTGTGTTCCCCGGGGCCCGCTGGGGGCACTTGCGTGTGACCGCCCTGGCTCATTCGGAGTCGATTCCCTTGCAGCCAGCTTGCTGTGTGTTTTGCCTTCACACTAGACAAGAATTGGAGCAGGAGAGAGTGTTCCCTTCAGAGAGACTGTAATAACTGCCAGTTGCTGAGTGCTGACTGCCCCCCCTGCCAGGTTCTGGGTGTGGGTACTACGTGCCCGGAAACCCGTTCAAGCTTCGCCACACCCTGAGGTGGGTGCCGCTAGCCTCACTCCGAGCAGCGGATGGAATGGGCACACTAACACTGCTGATACCCGAGCCGCACGGCTGGGACTTGTCTGTCTCTGGACCCCATGCTCCTCACGGCGAGGACACTCTGCCTCCTGCCGCCATGTCCTCACTGGTCACTGCCTCCTAGTGAACAGCCCAGAACCGCATTGAGCAGGAGCCCACACCCCACTGAGGAGGCGCCTGCCCTCATTATCAGATAGCTCTTACTAAAGTCAAATGGTTTTAATCGTTATATTTACCATGATGCTTGTGGAAGATCCTTCCGCCAGAATGCACTCCAAATGCCAGAATTTGCTCGCTTTCAGTGCATGTATGCTCATGAATGCATTAGGTTCTAGAAGGGCTGCTCACTCCAGTGGGAGATCATTTTTCTCCTGGTGATGCTGGACTGATGCAGTGAGTTCAGATAATACAGCAAATGTGTTCCCGTGGTGATAACTGCTTGTAGCAGATTACCATTTTATCTTCCAGATGTTCCCATGCACATTTTTTTTAGCTTTCTTTTTAAATTTAATGGCATGGGATGGACATTCTTCTGGAGTCACACCAAAATATCTGTGTCATCTCTTTATTAGCAGTGTAGAACGATTGCTGTCATTTATCGGCCAGCTTCACCCGTGCACGATGCTGCAGGGTGCTGTTGTCGTGTGTGATCTTCCAGCGTGCTCGCCCTGAGAGGCCTGAGGCCCAGACGTGGCCAGTCTGCATAGCACCAGCACGTGACCCCAGGCTTACAGCCCATCACGCCAACCACTGCAAGCCTCACCAGACTTCTTACGACAGTGGTTCTGTAAAGACAGGCCCAGTAGATCTAACTGATCGATGAGCATGTATTTGTAACATTTATTTTTTCCTGATAATAGTGAAGTGCATAGAAATTATCATCGATCCTTTGGAAATTATACAAATGTATGAATGAAAACATAAAATTTGACCATCACCCCATTATGCGGACACCTTCTTTATAAGCCTTTGCCATGATTTCTTTTGTCTACACATATCTAAACTTAAATACGTACCAATATTGCATTTTTCCCCTTAAATCCAACTGGCTGAGCCACAGATTTTTTTGGCGATTGTTTTATGGAGTCTTAGTTTTATTTTATAACACTGAATAACAAGTGGCCGTGGCCCCTATAGTTGCACTAATGGTTGCAGTCTTGCTGGTGCTGACGGGTCCCCCCCACGCCCCCCGGGGCCCCACTGAGCCTCGCGCTGATGGACTCTCTCCCACAGCTCTGCTTTCAAACTGGAGGAGGACGACGCGCCCATCAAGCGCTGCCCCAAGTGCAAGGTCTACATCGAGCGGGACGAAGGGTGCGCCCAGATGATGTGTAAGAACTGCAAACACGCCTTCTGCTGGTACTGCCTCGAGTCTCTGGACGTGAGTACAGCCTTGAGCTTGGCTTTGAGGTTCAGCCTTGCAGTGGGAAACACCCTAGCCATTTCCTAAAGAGCTTAGAGAATGTGCCTGGGAAACAGGAATGTTTTTCTGTGCTTATGAAACTGTGAACTCATCAAGTGCAGTGGTACCAGAAGGAGTTCTGGGGAGCAGATCAGCTCAGGCTTAGGATTCAGCCCAGGTGGATGGGGTCTTAGGATCTTAGGTTTTTTTCAGTGGGGACCGTCTTCGCTCAGTCTGCTGTCACAGAACACCAGAGAGTGGGAGCTGAAAAACAGGCATTTATTCCTCACGGCTCTGGAGCCTGGTAGCCCAAGATTAGGGTGCCAGCAGATTTGGTTCTTGGCATTTGACCCTAGGGCCAAGAGAGACAAGAGAACCCTCCTCTTGGTTGACAGATGGCCACCTTCTCACGATGTCCCCTATGTCCCTACGTGGCAGAGAGAGAAACTGGTGCCTCCCCCTCATTGTATGAGGACACTAATCCCATCGTGGGGTACCTACCCATCTCCTGACCTCATGGGAGCCTGATCACCTCCCAAAAACCCCACTTCAGATATCATCACATGGGGCCTGGGAGATGCAGCTTCAAATTATAAGAATCTGGGGGGATGTAAACATGTAGTGCACACCGCAGGGACTGTTAGTGGAATAGGAAGGGTAAACGGGCAGGGGACAGGGAAATGGGGTGGTGGGGGCACAGTTACTTTGGTGACCTTCTGTCACCTTCAGGGCAGAGAAACACACCCACACTGTGAGCCGTCTGACAGAATGGAAGTGCCCAGCCTCATGTGGCCACCTTCTCGCAAGCATGCCCTGTGCTGAGTGTTTCCCAAACGATCTGTGCCCCAGTGTCTCTGCACATGCTAAGTTCCTGCTGGGAGCGCCTGGCCCTCCCCTCTCAAAGCATCTGTTTTTTTCTGGAGCTTTAAGGCCAGATGTGAAGGACACTTCTTTTCGGTTCCGTATTTTCTTTCTTCACGCATATTAGAAGAAAGGGCATCTTGCCAAAGTGATGGCATTCTGACTTTAGTTTTAGAAGAGTTTATTTGTGCATAGTTTTTTTTTTTTTAAGATTTATTTATTTATTTGAGAGAGAGTGTGCATGCAGTGGGGAGGGGCAGAGGGAGAGGGAGAAAGAATCTTAAGCAGGCTCCACGTTCAGTGCGGACCTGACACCGGGCTCCACCTCATGACCCTGAGATCATGACCTGAGCCAAAACCTAGAGTCAGATGTTTAACTAATTGCACCACCCAGGTGCCCCTGTACATAGGTTTTTAAAACTCTGGTAAGTAGCAGAAATAATCTGTTAAAATCATTGTAGTTAGTGACTGTCAAAGCAAATCAAGTCATGTGTCCTATGTATTTATATATGTCTGTCTTACACAGCAAGGACCACTGTGTCCACCTCTTCCAAAAATAGTTATTAAGCCATTACTACCTAACTAAAATAAAGGAGGGTTGCCACAGATCCCTGCTTTACCTTGTCAGGAGTTCAGTTGTCCAGCCTGCCCTACCTCTGTGACATCAAGGCATTAGTCGGGGGAAGTGTCCCTCAGGGGCCACATCAGAGCAGTCAGCTTAGCTCCTGAGGCCGAGAAGGGCCAACTTTTCAGGGCTGCTAAGCTGAAGGAGGAAGGGTCCCTAACAGTGGGCTAAGCAGAGTAACTTTGAAAGTTTGCCTGTTGTCCTCAGGATGGGCCTACAGATTGTCAGGAAGAAAGTAAATGCCTGTTTGAGATGGAATCTTAAAGAAGGTAATAGGTCTGTAACTTAAAGGTCACCTTTTTAAAATACTAGTTTCTGGGCGCCTGGGTGGCTCGGTTGGTGAAGCGACTGCCTTCGGCTCAGGTCATGATCCTGGAGTCCCGGGATCGAGTCCCGCATCGGGCTCCCTGCTCGGCGGGGAGTCTGCTTCTCCCTCTGACCCTCCCCCCTCTCATGTGCTCTCTCTTTCTCTCTCATTCTCTCTCTCTCAAATAAATAAAATCTTTAAAAAAAAAAGTTTCTTTTTTTTTTGAGAAGTCTGTTCTTTTATTAACTAAAATTACTAAATGTACAGTAGAACCGTGTGTAGCTGAACAAATCGTGGGAAGATATTACCCTTTTGCTATCCTTCTTATCCAAGGCAAGTGTAATAGATCAGTTTGGCAAGATTAATCTTCTTAGCTTAGATCCAAACAAGTGTGTTCTGTGACCTTGTGTGGTGGTAAGAGATGTTTAGAAGGATGTCTCAAGCACTACAAAGTCCTTAGGGCCTTGAAGTTTTCATATACGTGCACTACGTATGTATACAATATATGTATAAAATTATGTATATCTATGTATGTATAGTCTTTGTCTGTATTATATATATAGTTTTGTATTTTACCGTGTTCCAATTTTAGGGGGAAAACTGATTTTTTTTAAAGATTTTTATTTATTTATTTGAGAGAGAATGAGATAGAGCACGAGAGGGGAGAGAGAGAGAAGCAGACTCCCTGCCGAGCAGGGAGCCCGATGCGGGACTCGATCCCGGGACTCCGGGACCATGACCTGAGCCGAAGGCAGTCGCTCAGCCAACTGAGCCACCCAGGCGCCCTTTGGAAAACTGATTTTTAAGTTAGGATGTATCATCTAGTATCGGGTCTGCGGTTTACCACTCCTTATAGCTTTTCCTGAAGGAACAGAAGGGAAATGTCAGTTTTATTCTGTGTTATCCAGTCTCCTTGAAGAGTTTTGGGGGAAAGTATTGGAAACAGGCTGACAGAAGGTGTAGTTTCTGGGGTGATCACTGCCCTGCTTTGATGAAGCTACAGGAATGAGAGCTGTCTTCATAGAACACAAGGCTGTTGACCCTGCTCTGGTCCCTGGAGAGACATCCTCTCTGTCTGTCTGTCTGTCTGAGTTCTGAAGCCCAGCCATCCCGACTCTGCATGAACTAAGGACGTGGGCACCACCCTGCCCTTTTCCACCTTGAAAGTCATCATCCTCCTGGCCAAGCGTTTCCTGTTTGTCTTTGTAAACGAAGAGCTGCTGAAAAAGGACCCTGTGGCCTTAGAAAGCAGATTCTCAAGGGGGCGGTTTATTCAGGACGATCGCCATGATTTAAGACAAGTGCCCGAACACCTGGCTGGAGGCCTGCCGGGCTTCTAAGACAGGAATGCACGTCACTTGTCTTTCTCTTGCACGTGTGTACCTGGCAAGGAGTTCTAGAGCCGGTGAGGCTGCTTCCTTCCATCCTGCGCCTTATTCCCCCGTCTGCACCGGGCCCGGATCCTCGCGGGTGCGCCCGTCGTGCTGCCCGGGGTCCTTGCTGTGACGCCCTCCCAGCCTCGGCCACACAGCTGCAAGGGACACTCGCACTTTCTTTCTTCTATTTTTTCGGGGGAGCAGATAGATGACATTTATTAAGGTAATTGTTTGGTGCCCACGCTGTGCAGTTGGTTCCACACACCCATTTTATTTAATACGTGCGTTCTTTCTGTGAGAGTTGGAATTATCTCCTTTCCCAAGGGGAACCCAGGAATATTTAACAGCCTTTCCCAAAAGCACCAAAGGAGTGAGGAACGAACCAGCATCTACTCTTTCATCTTTCAGTCTCTAAAAAAACCAGTTTGGGGTCGGACCAGCCACAGGCCAGAGTTTGACACAAAAGGCCCATGGGGGTTTATTTTTATCTTTGAACATCTCCGTGATTGCAGCTTTCTACTCGTTCCATTGTTTCTGTTTCCAGCTTAATGAGACTTCCCTGAACAATAGTCAAGACAAAGCGTCCCTGTCACAGAAATACACCTAGATTCCTGGCAGATCCTGGGGGTTGTTCGGCCCAAGGCTGTTTCCAATAAACTTAAAATCACAATGAAATCATTTATCTTCTGTAGAAGCATCTTAGAGTGGAAGGTATCATTTGAACAAGCCTTCCATTCTGTTCAGGAAGCACGCCAGCCCCAGTGGACTCCTCTGAGTGGCAAAGCCCATGATCTGGAGCTGGGGATCGCCCTGTCCATTTTTTTAGTTTGTGTTTCAGAAAACTAATTTGAAAGCTATTCAGCAGCCTAGGGTGCAAGGCTTTGTGATAGGCAGTCTGGGAAAACGAGACCTAGCAATGGCATATTAGCTAATCTCAGTGTACAAGTGAATGTCAGCAGAAAGGAAAGCATAATTAAGAGTTCAAGGAGGGGCGCCTGGGTGGCTCAGTCCGTTAAGCTACTGACTCTTGGTTTTGGCTCAGGTCATGATCTCAGGATCCCGTTCAGTGTTGGGCTCCGCGCTCAGCAGGGAGTGTGCTGGAGATTCTTCCTCTCCCTCTGCCCCTCCCTCCGCTCACATAATCAATCAATCTTAAAAAATAATTCAAGGAAGGAAGGGTTCACGGTGGACAGATGTTGTCAGAAATAGCTTCAGAGAAGCTGAAGCTCCGGCTAGAAGAGGCTTTCTCTTCATTTTTGCCTGGGCTTCCTCCCACAATTGAGGGGACTCAGGGAAAGGGGGGCGAGGCAGGTGGTGGCCGGCTGGGACTTCCAGCCTCCCTCAAAGGCTTCCTGCTGTGACCCCAGAAAAACCAGGGTTTCATGATGCGCTCTGTGCATTGTGGCACCAGGAGGATGCCCTGTACAGTCTGCAGACTGCAGGCTGGCACCGGTCTCTGGAGGAGAGCAGGGTTCTCTGACTTTGCCCTCCAGTCGGGTTCCGGCAGAGGTGATTTTTTTTTTTAATTTTTATTGTTATGTTAATCACCATACGTTACATCATTAGTTCTTGATGTAGTGTTCCATGATTCATTGTTTGTGCATAACACCCAGTGCTCCACACAGAACGTGCCCTCTTTCATACCCATCACCAGGCTAACCCATCCCCCCGCCCCCCTCCCCTCTAGAACCCTCAGTTTGTTTTTCAGAGTGCATCGTCTCTCATGGTTCGTCTCCCCCTGCGATTTACTCCCCTTCATTCTTCCCCTCCCCGGCAGAGGTGATTTTAAGGGCCGGATGCCAAGCTGTATGTGCGGCATTCCACGGCTCTCGGAAGAGTGACTTCCCGTGCACTCAGTGACATTGGACCCGGTGCTTATGTATTTATTCCTTTCTCAGGAGGAGGCTGTCTGTTTACACTGTCCGTTAAATGAGTAAACAGCCATTGGTCCCTCCTTGGTACTATGTATTGAGCTGTGTCTTTGTATATTTAACAGGAGAGAAGATGGTACTTCCCCTTGGGTGGGGCGGGGAGCAGAGGGGTTGTGTAGCAGACCCGTTCCTGCACGCTCGGCTGGTGCTTGCTCAGGGTTGAGGTGCCAAGCACTGGGCCAGGAACATAGTTTGAGATCAACCTCCACTGAGGGGCCCAACTCCAAGAACCTGACAGCGGCTGGGGTCGGATGGGAGGCGAGAGCGTGGGGAGGGCGGCAGGAACGGTGTTTCCGTGAGCCAGAACTCACTTCAGACGGAGGAGCTGTAGGTGGCAGGTGGTTTCCTGAGCCAGTTGTTGCTGAGTAACGAGTGCGCTGTCGTGGTCTGAGCTGAAAGGACGAAGCACTTCGCAGGTGAGGAGCCCGACAGTAACGGAGGAGGGTCGACCGGAGAGCGAGGGAGCCCTCTAGTCCAGGGGCAGTCCTGCCGGGCGGGTGGCAGGAGGATGTAAAGGCAGACGTGCTCCCGTGGAATGAAACACAGCCAGGGCCCTGAGCAGCTCCTGCAGTAGCAGGAGCCTCTGACCTACTTGTTCACAAGCCCCGCATCACAGAGATTGCCTGTCTGCCAAAACCAGAGGGTGACATCTGGAGCAGGGCTCCCTCTAGTGCCCAAGGCCGATGCTCTCGGGAGGACGGAGGGCGGAGGTCCTGCCAGGCCGCCCGGCGCCGTGGGTGCGTGTCCTTCCTCTGCCGCCCGCTCCTTCTCAGACCCCCGCTTGCTTTGGGCCTAAAGAAAGAAACTCGGCCCCGGCAGGACTCGCTCGCTGAACCGAGGGGAACCTGCCATCGACCCCGCTCTCTCTCTCTCTCTCTCTCTCTTCGCAGGATGATTTCCTCCTGATCCATTATGATAAAGGACCCTGCCGGAATAAGCTGGGCCATTCCAGGGCATCTGTCATCTGGCATCGGACACAGGTAGGAGGTGACTCACCTGGAACGTTGATCTCCGGGAGAGAGAATGTGTGTGCGCGCCAGGGGGCTGGAGGCGCACTGTATGGAAAAGCAGAGCTAGTCAGTGTGGGTCCTGCCTGAATTTTTCTTGGTCTAACATCACGCTTAGGGTAGGCCTGGCCCAAAGTTGTAGTAAATATGCACCGTGTTTAGCACGTGACGGCTCCTTAACATCAGACTGGATTACCTGCGCCTTACCCACGGCTTTGGTGATGAGCCACTGGGTGGCTTAATCCTTGTGTGGCCCTTAATGGAGAGCCTTCTCTAGAGGCCTTGAGGTAAGAAAGTTAGTCCAGGAAAGGGGGGCAGAAAGAATGGGAGAAGTCCGTCCCTGGTGTTGCCTGAGCGGCCTGTGCGGTTTACAGGGGCCAGTGCATTCGTTCATGCTGATTCATAGTTGCAACACCCATTTATTCCCTGCTGCACGCGAGGTACTCTTCTAGGGCTGGAAGTACTCCCGTGAATAAGACAGAGCATCCCTGTCTTACAGGACCCACGTTCCGTGCAGGGACAGGGCCAAAAGGTGTTAGGAGTTCAGCTGGAGAGGAGATGGGACGCGTGGCCGGGAAGGACCGTTGGAGGTGGTGCCCCTGGCGGAGTGCTGAGTGATACTAATCCTAAAAATAAACTTCCAGCTATTTTACCAGCAAAAATGGGTTTATTTGGGAATAGCATAGGAATGCCACTTGGGACAAGCAAGCTACAGCTAAACCATAGGCAGGTCTGGAGAACAGAGGAGAGCAAGTCTTTTTGATAGAAGAAAGGCGGCCACTGGGAAGGCTGTTACAAACATCAGAAGTCCTCTGGAATAAGCCGGGAGCTCCAAATGTCGTGGCTTCTCACTGGCTGAGTTGTGAGCATCTCTCAGTGGCTGGGCTGGTCCTGCAGGGACGGGGGAGGAAGAAAGTGTCCTTCCTCCTGCTGGGGAAGAAAGGAGCAGCTAAAGTACTACCCCAGTCGGGTCCCTGTTGGGTCTGCCCCTGAGGACAGGTGAGCTCTACCTGCTGGCCCCCAATGCCATTTTAAATGAGGTTTCCTTTGAATAATTTTCACAGGAATGAGGAGGCGCTGGCTGTGGGAGTCGGGGTTGGGTCACAGGGGGAGAGAGTCAGGCAGAGGGGAGAGTGTCAGGCAGAGGGGGAGACAGGCAGAGCGGAGACAGGCAGAGGGGGACAGTCAGGCAGAGGGGGAGCCAGTCAGGCAGTGGGGGGGACGGTCAGGCGGAGGCCATCTGTTCTCTGTGCTGCTCCGTATCTGTGGCCCGATTTCCCTTCCGATAAGGGCACCAGTCATATTGGACTGGGCCGCACCCTAATAACCTCATTTTAACATGATGACCTCCAAAAAGATCCCATTTCCAAATAAGCTCACATTCTGCAGTACTGGGGGTCAGGCCTCCACAAATAGCATGTTCGGGGTCACAGTTGTACGCATGACAATGTCCACACCCTCACCCCCATACAGTCAGGGGAACTGTAGTGAGGCCACGTTCCTCCTTCACTGCTTTTCCCCTTGAGTCTACGGGGACGAGCGTGCATTGGTCTGGGCACGTTGCCTTCGCGGAGCCACCCCGTGAGCGGAAGCTTCGTGGGCATCCATACAGAATCAGTGGAAATCCGAGCAGGGTGAGGACTCGGGGATCACATTGTTCTGCTCTGGTCTTTTCCGTGTCAAGCATGAGGACCAGCGGAGGGAAGGTGACTTTGCCCAAAGGTGGTGTTTGCATATGACAAACCTCCCCAGATGCATCGGCTTCATATCCTCACATTTACTTTATTTACGAGTGTGCTGTGCGAACAAGGCCCCACTTAGCCTTAGGGGGGCAGAAATGCTGTCAGTGTCGTGGGGACGTGGACATAGCCGTGGGCTGGGGCCTCAGCTGGAGCTCGGTCTGGAACGCCTTCACGCGTGTCTCCGTGCGGCCTGAGCTGCCAAACCCCAGGGCGCCTGGTGGCAAGCGTGAGCTCCCCAGGTGAGCGCCAGGGCAGGGTGGAAACTCTGTCACCCTTTGACCCTAGCCTGGGCGGTCACATCTTATCACCCTGTGCCTGTTTATTCAGGTGAGTGAGTCGCGTGTGCCTGGGGGGTCCTGGGCCGCACTGAGGTCCTGGTAACAGGCATTCACGGCATCGAGAAATATGGAAACCAGGACACAAGGGTCCGTGCCCCGCACTCTTGCGCAGGAAGGAGCCTGGAACACCTTTCTGCCCCCTCCTTCTGCCTTCTGAATGCAGCTCTGAGACCCTGGGGCCCCCCCAACTGTCCCCGGCTGTCCCTGGCCGTGGGGACACGGGGTGTAGGTTCCCACAGGCATCTGCCTCTCTGTGGTGCAAGGCGCTCCCAGGACGTGCGGGGCTGTAGGTAGAGCCGCGGAGGCTGCCCATGAGTTAGTGTTAGATTTGGGGAAAATGGTAAAATGTGAGCGGACCAGCATCGAAAGGAAAGTGCAGGTAGTCACAAAAGCAGCAGAGCGTGGGAAGTATGAAGCAGGGACGTGGAGGCCTGTTGCTCGGGACTTGCTGAGGGACATGGGGTGCAGCGGCAGAGCCTCGCTCGAGCAGACGTTCCTGAGCAGACCCTGGAAGGCCCAGCTGTTCCAAGCCTTCCGTTCTGATGATGAGGACCACCCCCCCACCAAGCTGGAGGAGACCCTCCTCCGGAAGGCACTTCTGCTCCCGTGGCTTGTCCTTCGGGGCAGCATCGGCCTGGACCCTGACACCATCCTCCCATCCCGCGCCTCCTGCCTTTGGATCCGATAGGGCCGTCCGTTCCCTTCCCAGTCAGGCGGGCTCCTGCTTGGGGTTTGCTTCTCCGCTGGCTTGACACTGATCCTGGGACGGGAGTCTCACTTTGTGTTTGGTGCTCAGCTGCTGAAGCCGAAACGTGGGTTTTACTGTCTCCCATCAGTTCATGCCTGAAATGTCTGGTGAGCATTTGAGAAACACCCAGGGTGGGGGGCAGATCGATGCCCTCACACCCCAGAATGGCTGGTTCCAGGGCCTGGCAGGCGACTCCTTGCTCTGCACTCACTGGCCTTTGGGACTGCGGTCCTGCCAGGCTTCCCTCTCCCTGCCTCTGCCAGGCCCTGGTGCCTCCTGCTCGCTCTCCTCTGCTTGTCCCAGCTCAGTGCATGGACATTCTACACCCTTTGGCTATAGCCTGGTCCAGGGCAATGTCCTCCGTGAACCCCCACCCCTCCTGTCACCAGAGCCCCCCCGCCCCCGGGTTCTGCGCATTTCTTTCAGTGCCAATCCCTTACAGTGACTCCCTCCTGTTTGACCCTCTTGAGCATGTGTCTTATCTCTTGGGAGAGACAGACTGTCCTCGATAGCAGGGACTTGTTTTGCATCTTTGTGACCCCTGGAACCCTGGCCCAGGCCTGAACCAGACACATGCTCTGGGAAGAAACTTGGATGAAAGCAGGAGCGATGGGTTTGGCTTTCTCAGGGTGGGTTCGCAGCCTCCCTCTGCAAAGCCAACGGTCTCTGGAGGGACCTGTGTCCTTGCTCCTTCAGCTACATTTTTCTTTGGGTGGGACAGGAAGGAAAGGGGCCTGTCCGGCTGGCTCCTGTTCTCCGTGAATCCCATGGGGCGCCTCGTGTCCAGGCTGCGCTCCCAGGGAAGCATGATGGCGCCTGGGGGGGACAGGGAGTTGGTTTGTGACCGTTCAGGGAACGAACTGGTGGTGTAGTTGGGAGGTGATGTGACTTGTCCCCACAAAAAAGCTCCCGTTAAGAAAAGTGGACTCTGGACCCAGAGCAGTTGTGTCTGCCCTGGGGCTCACATGGTGCCATCGACCGGAGCTTCTGCCCAGTGTCGGCTTCATCAGACCCTTGGGGGAAGGCTTCTCTCTGTGCCGCTCGGGGCCTGGTCCAGCGCACACCTCAGCAGTGGCCCCAGACTTGTCCCTGAGTTCGGTGGCCTGTGACTCCCGATTTGTAGGGGTGGTGATTGCTTGCCCCGTATAATTTGTTGACTCTACAAAGTTCCTGCTCTTTAGCCTCCCAGTTTTTAAGACATGAGGTTAGGTAAAATTGTTCTAAGAGGTTTTTTTGAGAATTCTAGTGGGCTTTCTTGGGATCACTGTAGGCTGCTCTCAGTATTTTTGTGGGAGTAAAAATATTACATGCCAAATACATTCTACCTAAAACCCTGTCAAATGAATTTTTCTCACAAGGTGTCATGCCCTGAACAGAAAAGATGTGTCTTTGTCACGTAAAGGTTTTGTACAATTCCATTCTGTCCCAAGTGACGTTGTTAACAGAGTCTCGTGCTGAAACGTTGCTCTTGCAAACAGGAAGGGGCAGTCTCACTTTGTGTTTGGTGCTCTGGGTGGTTTGGAAGGCTCAGGCTGCAGGGTGTGGGGAGATGTCCTACTTACCATCAGCGGCAGAGTCCTAGATGTGAGCCCGAGACGCTCACGGCCCTGCTCTTCCATCTGCCCCTTGCTCGACCCTTAAACAGGTGGCCGTGGACTGTTTGCCCTGTTTCTAGTGCTGGCCCAGAAAGCGGCCGTTGTACGTCAGAGATGGAAGGTGCATTGCCTCTGCACTAGATACATCTCTTTCCCGAGGATGTCAGCGCCTGACAGGGGAGGGTCTTCTCACTGGCTCTTCCTTGGCTTCTGAGCAGGGAATCCTCGGGCCCCCCTCTCTCAGTGAAGGGGGAGCTCACTTTTATTAGACAAAGGATGGCATTTAAGGTAGCCAGCAGATTACCGGTCTCTGTCTTCACACACGTGCGTGGAGCTGTGCCCACGAACACCGGCCGGGGCCAGGCTGAAGGGTGGGGGTGCGATCCACAGACACCCCTGTCCTGGAGGCCTCGTGCAGACACCCCTGTCCTGGAGGCCTCGGGCAGGGAGCTGTCCTAGGGTATTTGTCACAGAGCTCAGTGAAATGGGCGCGAGTCACCTCTTGTACTTACCCAGGATGCCCCGTGCCTTCCGTCTTAAACAATCTCAAGACCGTTGGCATCGCTTTTTGGCCACAGATTTTGCACTGGTGAAGTGAGAACATTGGAGTGGACTGTAATGTACGGGTTAAAAATGACTTATTATTCTGTTTATAGGGAGGTGGGACCAGCCCTTGTGACCCCGGCGGTGGGGGAGCCCTCCTTGTGTGCTCCCGGCCCCTCCCGTGACCGCGTGGCCCCCTCGGCTCCCCGTGTGGGTGTCCGACCATGTACGAGCGGAACTTAAGATTTTTCCCTTGAGACCCCTGCCTCCTCCACGTCCCCCTCATTTCAGGATGGGCCTCTCCAGCCTCCATGTCACTCAGACAAAAGGCCGGGGTTACCTGGATCCCCCTCTTCCCCCCCGGGTTAACTCCCCTGCGGCCAGTGTGTCTCCTCTGTGTGCCCTGAACCCCACTCCCGGGCTCGCTGCCCTTCCTGCTTCCCCTCAGGCAGCCCCACTGTCCGGCACTCTTGGAAATGCGTTCCTTTGCCTGGCCGTGGCCGGCCCTCCGCCCCGTGGAACTCACGGCCCGTTTTGCAGGTACCTTGCCATGTGGGTCCCCCGAGCACCCGCGGTGCGGAGGTGGAACGTGGGTGCCCCAGGGCCCTCTGGAGCCTGGAGAGGAATAGAGGGAATCGAGGAGAGGCCCATCTAGAGGCTGCAGGCAGCCCGTTGGGGGCCACCCAGAACCAGCACGGTGGGATGCGAGTCTCCCGGAGAGGGGTGCTGTGAATCCATGTGTCCGGTCAGCCCTCCCTCCCTCTCCCCCCCACCTGGGGCTTCCCTGACACTCAGCTTTTCCTGACTCTCCTACAAACCTGTGTTTGCTTTGGCAGCATATATGCTAAAATCCTACCAGCCTGACACTCCTCCCCAGTGTCCCCCTTTGTTAGGGGCTGAATTAGGGCCCCTCAGAATTCACGTCTTGCGGTCCGAAGCCCCATTGCCTCAGAACGTGACCGTATCTGGGAGTGGGTCCCTCAGAGAGGTAATTAAGTGACAGCGGGGTTGTTGGGTGGGCCCTGATCAGCGTGACTGGTGTCCTTCTAAGAAGAGATTAGGGCACAGACAAGCACAGAGGGACAGCTGTGTGAGGATGCACCTTGATCTCAGACTCTTGCCCCCAAAGACCGTGAAAAGACAGATGTCCCGTATTTGGGCCCCATCTGTGGTGCTTGGTTATGGTGGCCTGAGCCAGTAAGTGCCTTCGAGATGGCCTTCTCTTCTGCACACAGATGGTGGGATGGCTTAATTCGGTTGCTTTCCTCAATCTGTGCTGCCTCCCTGGCAGGCAGTCACTCGCCTGAACATCTGTGTGCTGATGGTCCTGAAATCTGCTGGCTTCTCCCCAGAGCTCGAGCTCCATGTACCCGCTCCCTCATAGATACCTTCACGTGGGTGCCCGTGGGTTGCTCAGACTCAGGACATCCAAGTGGAACTCATCATTCTTCCCTTATTACCAAGATGGCATGTCCGTCCCCTCAAGCCAAAACTGAGTGCAGGGTTCTTGGATCCCTTCGAGTCTTGCTGATTTTGCTTTCTGAACATCCTTCTGGCCTGAGTCTCTTCTTCCACCTGCCTGGCCTGCTGGCAGTCCTACAAGGGACTTCGTCTTCCCTCCTGTGGACCCATCCTCCACGAAGCCCTGGGACTCACCTGTCCGTGGTTTCTCACAAGACGAATGCTAAGCCTCTGAGCAGTGATCCTGCGCTCCCTGTTTTGGCTCTGCCGGACTCCGCCCCGACGTCCTGCCTGCCCACATCTGGTTATCTGCGTTCCCTCTACTCCACTAGAGTGTCTTCCAGCCGGTCTGAGATTCTCATGCCAGCTGGAGCTGCTGCCTCCCCGGGGAAGCCCCCCACCCCGAGCTTCCCAGCCCCTGTTTTCTGCATCTCGCATCTGTGTCTGGGCCGTTTTCACCCCTTTGTCATGACTGGTGTCTGCCGGCCCTCCCACCAGAACCCGTTCTATGAGAGAACAGAGGCAGAGCCTCATTGAGTTCAGAGCAGCAAATAGTCACTAAGCAAAGGAAAGAGGAGCTATTTCCAAAGGTGGGCAAGAGGCATCACTGTAGCCTCGGCTCACTGCCGGCACTCTTAGCTCGTGGAATCCCTCGCCGCAAGCGCAGATCTGCAGTGGCACCATAGTTGGTATTTAACTGCTGGCTCCCGGGCAGGGGACGCCCCAATCTGCACGCTTGCCATGTCGGCTGCTTCCTATGCTGTAAACACGCCCTGGTGGCTATTTCAGGCTGCCACCGTGATGTCCCTGCAGGGGGAATTTGGAAGAGACATGTGAGCGGCCACAGTCCTCAGCCGTCACCCCTGTCACTGTCCCAGCGTCTGCTGCATCTAGCCTGTGCTTGGCAGGCATCGATGCCGTGTGCACATGCCAAGCGTCAGTAAATTAAAGATGTTCCGTGCATTCACCTTATGTATCTTTGATTTTGGCTTATTGTTCCCCAGCACTGGGGTATGGCTTGTAGAACTCTCCGGAGGAGAGGATTCAGAGCGTACCATTTTCTGTGCTCCTAAACATCTATTGCATGTTTATTATGGGAGACGCAGGGGGCTGCGTGTGGTCAGAGAACCTGCGTTCTACTCTGAAGCTGCAATCTGAGTGAGAGGCTCAGCCTGAGTGGTCAGCCGGGCCTTGAAATCTTCGAGACTGCCAGTATGAACAGTGCGGCACCACACCGTGATTCCCTCGGAGCCTGGACCTGCTGACCCATCCGTGTGTCCTGCAGCGTACGATCCAGTGCCTGACACACGTTTGTAACACGCTCCCTCACCGGTTATTTTTGTTTTGTGATATTTGCTTCCTATCTCGTTCTTTCCTGTTGGCTGCTTTCCTTCTGGCGACATCCTCATATCCTCCATCCAATCGGCAAGAGATTGGTGGCCTTGCTTACGAAGTGGCATGCAGAGTAGGAGGCAAGTAAGAGGGTGAAAATGAAGGTGTGTTACTAGCCAAGAATGGGAACATTTGGTCAAGGATCTTGGTATGTTTTTGACTGCAGAGTCCCTGGCTTCTTTGGGACTGACCGTGTGTTCCAAGTGGTAGCGATTGTGCGAGGGCCCTTGAAATAACCCCTTTCTGGCATTTTCACGCATTCTGAAGTATCAGTGCGCGTGTGCTTTTAACAAAGCCTGATCTGATTTCACATCCCGTAATTCCACCATCAACATTATGTTCAGACAAATGGAGTTAGCCCCCCGGGCGGGAAATACAGGCTCCCAGCGTTAGCAGCGTGATTTATAAATGCAGGGCAGTGTGTGTACGATCGTTTTCAGGTGGAGATCTAAGTGAAGGTGTACTTTCTTTCTCACATCTGGGGTGCCCTAGCCTGGCATCATGCTTCAGAGCTGATAATGGCCCTTAGAGATCTTGTACCTCGTTTGTTTATTTTATATTTGAGAAAGATGGGGCGCAGAGAGACAGGAACGTGCTAGTCAGAATTAGGAGTGCCTGCTCAGTCCTGTATTTATCATTGCGAACGCTAGATGGCGGTCTGACTCTGTCCGCAGATTGCAGTTGGGTCTGCTGTTTGCCTGGGAACGCGTGCCTCCAGGGCAGGAGGCTGTCAAAGAGGAGACACCCTGCTCTTTTGACCAGCCACACTGCCCGACTTCGCTGACAACATGTCTGCATTTACTTACATCTGGGCGTAAGCACGTGTTATAAAACGTCAGTTTTAAAAGCAGTCCTGGGTTTTAAATCAGGAAATGACACGGGTCGGCTTCCTCCCTAATGCACTGTGCCTGAGTCTCTCCTGTCCTCCCATCTGGAATGCTCTAGCCTAGTCTTTCTGGTGCACTAACCACCTCCTCATCTTTGTAATCTCAGTCCTCCTTCCTCTTAGCAGATGTCTGGCCCTTGGGTTCCCTGCATACTTGGAACGTGATGGTAATTTCTGTAAAATGTATTGTCAGTTGGTTAAGTCTCAGTCTCTTTCCAGCAAACTGGGTGCTCTAGGATCCATGATCTGATGTGTCTCTGTATTTGTAATACCTAGTATAGTGTCTGGCTCAGGGGAGGCTTGTTGGTTAACTGGATGTATAAATGGATGGTGGTTTGGGAGCTTAGATAGAGGGATGGGGGAAGAAGGGGAAAGGAAGAAAAAGAAATGAAAGAAAGGGCAGGGGGAGTGAGGGGCAGGAAGTGAAGGGAAGGGAGTATTGGTGGATGGGTGGATATATGGATGGATAGATGGATGCGAGGATGGATGGATGATATATAGATGGATGGATGGATGATATATAGATGGATGGATGGATAGATGGATGGGTGGATGATATGTAGATGGATGGATGGATGATATATAGATGGATGGATGGATGATATATAGATGGATGGATGGATGGATGATATATGGATGGATGGATGATATATAGATGGATGGATGGATGGATGATATATAGATGGATGGATGGATAGATGGATGGATGGATGATATATAGATGGATGGATGGATAGGTGGATGGATGGATGATATATAGATGGATGGATGGATAGATGGATGGGTGGATGATATGCAGATGGATGGATGATATATAGATGGATGGATGGATGATATATAGATGGATGGATGGATGATATAGATGGATGGATGGATGATATATAGATGGATGGATGGATAGATGGATGGATGGATGATATATAGATGGATGGATGGATAGATGGATGGATGATATATAGATGGATGGATGGATAGATGGATGGATGGATGATATATAGATGGATGGATGGATAGATGGATGGATGGATGATATATAGATGGATGGATGGATAGATGGATGGATGGATGATATATAGATGGATGGATGGATAGATGGATGGGTGGATGATATGTAGATGGATGGATGATATATAGATGGATGGGTGGATGATTTGTAGATGGATGGATGGATAGATGGATGGGTGGATGATATGTAGATGGATGGATGATATATAGATGGATGGATGGATGATATATAGATGGATGGATGGATAGATGGATGGATGGATGATATATAGATGGATGGATGGATAGATGGATGGGTGGATGATATATAGATGGATGGATGGATAGATGGATGGATGGATGATATATAGATGGATGGATGGATAGATGGATGGGTGGATGATATGTAGATGGATGGATGATATATAGATGGATGGGTGGATGATATATAGATGGATGGATGATATATAGATGGATGGATGGATAGATGGATGGGTGGATGATATGCAGATGGATGGATGATATATAGATGGATGGATGGATAGATGGATGGGTGGATGATATGCAGATGGATGGATGATATATAGATGGATGGATGGGTAGATGGATGGGTGGATGATATGCAGATGGATGGATGATATATAGATGGATGGGTGGATGATATATAGATGGATGGATGATATATAGATGGATGGATGGATAGATGGATGGGTGGATGATATGCAGATGGATGGATGATATATAGATGGATGGATGGGTAGATGGATGGGTGGATGATACGCAGATGGATGGATGATATATAGATGGATGGATGGGTAGATGGATGGGTGGATGATATGCAGATGGATGGATGATATATAGATGGATGGATGGATGATATATAGATGGATGGATGGATAGATGGATGGGTGGATGATATGTAGATGGATGGATGATATATAGATGGATGGGTGGATGATTTGTAGATGGATGGATGGATAGATGGATGGGTGGATGATATGTAGATGGATGGATGATATATAGATGGATGGATGGATGATATATAGATGGATGGATGGATGGATGATATGTAGATGGATGGATGGATAGATGGATGGGTGGATGATATATAGATGGATGGATGGATGGATGATATATAGATGGATGGATGGATGGATGGTTGGCTGGATGGATGATATATAGATGGATGGATGGATGGATGGATGATGGATGGATGGATGGCTAGATGAATAGATGGTTGGATGGATGGGAGGATGATGGGGGATGGATGGTTGAGTGGATAGATAGCTGGGTGGATGGATGAATGGATGCATGGGTAGATGAATAGTGGATGAGGGATGGGTGAACGATGGGTGCATGGATGGATGGTTGATGGATGAATGGATAGCTGGGTAGATGGGTGGCTAGGTGGACGCGTATATGGATGATGGATGGGTAGAGGATGGGTGGGTGGGTAGTTGTGTGCTTTATACTTCAACTGTGTAACCTGCAGACTAGCCACCTTACCCTCTGCTTCTGTGTTTCCTTCTTGCAGGTCGTGGGCATTTTTGCTGGATTTGGGCTCCTGCTATTGGTGGCCTCGCCTTTCCTGCTCTTGGCCACTCCATTTGTACTTTGCTGCAAGTGCAAGTGCAGTAAAGGTGACGACGACCCATTACCCACCTAGAGGAAGGCATGATGCTGGAACAAGACCCCTGCCTCTGGGAAGTGTGGCTCTCCCCCACCCCACCCTGCCGTCCCCTCTCACTAAACATCTTTCTTGCCTTATGTGCCCCATTGAGCTTCACAGTGTCACGCCGGATGCCGTGATTTCAGGGACTGATGTCAGAACGTTGGACGAGGCCCCAGGTGCAGTCACCTGGGCGTGGGGAAGGCAGGCTGGCGTGGGTAGGGTGCGGCACCACAGCCCGTCTCTGCCGACTTGACAAGGGAGGTGCTGCACGGAGCACGCCGGGCGGTTTTCTCCCAGTGGGGATGGACTAGGAGTGTCTGGTGGTTGCTTAAGAGACCCTCTCGTGCAAAATGTGCGTCTCCTCCTCGGTGTCAAGACAGTGCCACGTTGCTGAGAGAAGAAGTCTTTTGGGGATTGCAACTCACCTCAGATAGAATCCAGTAATGCTGACTTGAGAAAAGCACTCTGTGTATGACAACTGTTTTTATTACTAATGGCGTTTAGTAAAATCCTTTTTAGTTTTTTTTTTTTTTTCTTCCCAACTGAGTAGTGAAAAATCAACACGGTGCATCTACACCATCCTATGCCTTTCTTGAAATGTGCATTTTAGGAGGAGATCGCTAAATGACTTTTCTGGCTCGGCCACTTTTCAGGAGATTTAGAAAGCCTTACGCGCTCTTTGTGTTTTTCTTGAAACTTGTAACGACGTCTTAAACACTATAAGCGGTGTACTGTTATAAACGTGGGTTCCTCAGTTGTTTCATTTCTTTGAAAATGCCAATGTCTTTAAAGGAGTATCTTCATCATTAGGTTTTCCTTTTGTTTTTTGTTTTTCTCTCTTTTGGGACTTCTCTCTTCTCATCCAGGTATGAGCAAATATTTTTTAATGCCTTTGGAAACCAAATGCTTTCCTCGGGAATCATTCTGCTGGGAGTCACTATGGTTTGGCCGCTTGCCTCAGCCTCCTTGTGTAGACTTGGAGAAGAGAACAGTGCTATTAGTCCTCACCAGCAGGGCTTCCTGGAAAGACTGGAGGACTCCCGGGGGCTGGGGGAGAAGCTTCCCAATTTTCAGTTTTTTAAATGACTTAAGTTATTTTGGAGAAATCTGTGTTTTACGCAGTTCCGTGTCCTGTTGCTAACCATTTTGCCCCACTGAAAAAAAAGCCTTCCATTTCACTTAGTTATTTCGATTAGGGGATCTTACCATTCAGCCTCTCCCAGGCTGGGGCTGACTGTTACGGTAGCAGCAGAATGCGTGGATCGATAAGACACACATTCCATCGGTTGACTTTTAAAAAAGTGGAGAAAGGCTCTTCTTTACAGAGAGTTGGCTTGAATAGGACTTTTAAAACCACCTGTGCTTTTAAGGAGCAAACTGATTGCATTGAGCTTGGGACTTCAAAAGTGGGCAAATGTTGTAGATTTATTACAGCGAAGCTTTTTAAAACTTACTACACATTCCACAAAGGAGTGAAGTGGAAACAAAATCAGACTTGTTTGCTTGTGGCAAGCACATTTGTAAAACGTGGTGGGTTTTTTTGTATGTTTAACTTCTATGTTTGTGTGTTGGCCTTGGGGCCTGATTTGCTTCCCTGTATAGAAATGTCTTCCTTATTTCTTAACGTTTGATAGGTTAGAAACCGTATTACTTCACTCTCCACGTGTAGTATTTATTATCTTTATGAAACTGAAGCCATTAGGAAACTAGTCTGTGTCAAAATCACATTCAGAACATTCTCCTTACGACCACGGTTGAATTTTTAATTAAGTAACGAAACAAGAACACGCCTAAGATCGTCTGTCTATTCAGTGGAGCCTGGGCACGTGAGTCTCTATACCTCGAATTGTTGCAACAGGGTCTGGTGGTAGATGGCTTTCTGGAGAGGGTGACACTCCAGGAGTCCTAGGCTTGAGCCCAGACTGGGATCCATGGATGCACTTGTCTAGCCAGACCCTTTAAATGCCTATTAAAAACAGCAGCAGGCTCGTGGCCCTGTTTCCAGTGTCCACGGGGCAGGCCTCGCCCCATCCCGGCCTACCTTTCCTGTGCGAGCTGCTTCCCATTGCGTGTCGTACAAGTCCGCCCAGTAGTAGTACCCCTTTCCTTTGGGGTGAAACCAGAGCCTTTGGAAAGGATGCATTCTCTGGGCTCGAGCTCAGATGTCTTTATTCTTAGCGGATTGGGCTGTTCGTCTAGCCTGGAGAAATCCATGAGCAAATCGTGCACATCCATAGCCTCAACCATCCTTGTGCCTTTCACCTTTGACACGTTTCACAAGCGCGTGTTTCGACCCAGGTAGGGACCACGGAGATTCTGGGGCCGGCCGCAGCCAAAGTCGCACCTGCTTGCTCTGAGTCTTTGCACCAAGCATGCCTCTGTTTGCTTGGTTTGATTTCATAGTAACACAACTAAACCTGTCAGTTCCTTAGGAAGATACCAGCAGGACTGCATTGAGGTCTTACCTAAACTTGCATTTCCCCCGCTGATTCCTCCAATTTCAGTAGGGAATGCCATTCCCATTGTTCATGGGGATGCAGTATTAAGCACGCATGTTGTAAAATGTAAACAGAACTTGGGAAGATGGCCCACGTCTTGGATTTTAACCTCGCCATCGCTCCCGGGGGAAATCTGGGGGCTTCTACGCTTAGTAGGGGGACTGTTGCAGAGCTTGTCTTAACTGAAAATTACATTCGCTTTCACGGATGGTTTTCATGCTGATGTTCTGGAAGCACATGTATGTTTATTCCTTTGGAGGCCTTGAAATCCTGGAGGGGTGGGAAGAAGACCCTTTCATGGCTAACCTTCGGTCATGACCTTAGGTCATCTGTGTCCCTCTGACCCTGTCGTGCAGTTTTATTGGACGTGCCTGGTCTCTCGGTCTGGCTCTGTCGTGCACCGTGCAGCCTGGCCCTTGAGCTTTGTAGTGGTCACCGGAGGCCAGTGCCCCCAGAGGAGATGCAGCAGACGTTCACATAGCAGAGATTGACTCAGGATCTGAGCATAATCAGATCCTTCAGTTGCATGAGCCGCTGTCCAGATCGGTTCTTCTTCACCCCCAGGGGTAGCCGGAGACTGGGGAACCATCATGTGGCACCCTTTTAAAGGGGAACAAATTCTCTTTACAGCATATTATTCCATAAAACCGGTTTAGGAACCAGGCCGATTCCTGATTAGAATGCAGGGCCCACAGAGAAAGGGATTCTCAGCTACGCAAAACTTACTCCAAGATGAGTCTATCTTTTTCATCTATATTGCAGAGTTAAAAGTTATTTAACAGATTGGAAGAGGACATTTTCCCTTGGTAGTCTTTAAAAATTAGGGGATTGGAAAGAACCAGGGTAGGCTTTTTGTATGTTTCTCAGATTCTCGTTTATTAGTAAATACCCCTGTATATAAGTATAGATAAATCAGTGAAATCATCAAGGGAAAACATTTTGCATGTATAAAGCTTCATGAAGGTCTCTTTAAAAAAATACCAAAGCTTGTTTATTCCTTCTAATTAACCTAAGCCCTTATGAAAATACACGAAATGAAGAGATTATGACTGGTGTTGCCAAAAATGCCAAATGGAACGAAGGGCCTGCACTCAAATATAGTTGCTAATGCGTCAGTACTAAGAGAGCATGCTGTTTGGGTACGTAGAGCCCACGGGCTCCGTTCTTCCTTTGGTTTGTATAATCCTGTCTTCCACACTTCTGGGAGCCTTCGGTGAGGGGTAGGTACCTGCCACATGCCTGACCTTCCCTTGATTCTTTGCTCACTTTACCATGGGTGTATTTTAATCTTGTATAAACATATGCATGAATGGGTCACGCACATGTATACAATACATATTTGACAAGTGGTGGTAAAAACAAAAGTTTGGTTTGTGTTTTTTGAAATGTCAGTCCACTTTGTGCCACTAACACTGTGATGTATAAAAGAGCTGTTTGAATGCCTTTTAATGTTGTGTTTTGTACTTTGGAATCACATGGAAAAGTTTGATTTGTAATTTCAATACATATTTTAAATGTATTGTGTCTTACGTAGTTTGTCCCCCCTTTAGAAGGGATTTCTTTTTAAAAGAGATTTTGGCTGGAATACAGGTTACTTTTGTAAATCCTGTCTGGCTCAATCTTTTGTACGTTCTTCGTTGACACCTGGCCTGGAGATTGAAAATAAGATGATTGGAGCAGGACGGGGAGGAAGTGCAGGCGGGAGAGGGATCCCACCACTGGGAGAAGCGCTTTTCTGTTCTGAGGTGTCCTCTGTTGGGAGTGTTCTCAACTCTTGGTGCCAAACGGATCTGAGCGGCTGGGTAAGTGGCCACGCACCCTCCTCCCCTCCTCATGGTGCCAGCCCGGTAACACGCGTCGGAGAGCATCTCCACACTGGCTTCCTCCCTGCCCTAGACAAGTACTTAAATCCTGCCATAATTGATAGGCAGCATCCTAACAATCAACGAGCATCCTTTTACTACTGGGGAAAGAAAGAATAAACACAGATGCTGTTTGTTTTCATAGTAACTCTGATAACTCACCTTGATTTTCATTCTCTTCATTTAAACTTCATGGGAGAATATAGACCTCATTCATTAACATGAAGCAGTAGGCTAGGAATAGGCAGGCACCTGTTCCTGGTACTGTGGTTACATTTTAAAAAACATCCTTAGAATCTTAAGGTGCAGATCAGAGGAGGTGTGTTTTGTTAACCAGTGATTCGTTGCTGGTCACAAAGACGCTCGTCCTAGTCACTAGGAGATCCTGGTCTGGAGGGGAGGCAGATCGGCCGAATAGTGATGAGAATGAGGTGTGGGAGGTGCTGTGGTGGGCATTTGTACAGCAGCCAGCCAAGGGGCAGGTCACAGGAGGCTGCTGGAGGATCCCGTATGTCACCTGGGTCTTGCGAATAAGTAGGTGTCAGCTAAGCAAAATGCGGGAGAGGAGTGGCCAAGGGAATGGCCAGTCCATTAAGTGCAGGAGTTTGGTCCAACTGGTATACCTGGGGGCCAGTTACTCAACTGTCCAACCTCGAGGGCACAGTGTGCAGAGCTTGGGAACTCAGTCTTCATTCTGAAGCTCTGGGGAGAGTGATAGAAGGCTGTCATACAAATTGCCACAGACCGGGGGCCATAACCAACAGAAATTTATTCTCTCATGGTTTTGGAGGCTGGAAGTCCAAGATCAAAGTGTCAGCCACTTAGAAATCTCAGTCACTGCTCATCACTTGGTTTGTGCAACCTGTTCCCTTTCTTAAATTGCTCGGGTGTGCATTTTCAGGATGGGGCCGACACTGGGTGGGAGGCAGAGCAGCAGGATTAGGAGTGGGGCCACCGCGGTCAGAAACAGGTCCCAGATGTGCTATCATCCGGGCACGCGACTGCCTGGGGCATCCGTTTCCTCATTTGAAAACAAGGGTAAAAATACCTCACAGCATCTTTCTAAGGATAAATGGGGAGGTTCAAGTCAATTGCAAAGGAGAGTGTTTGGTAGGATGTGAAGCTGTGAATGAGTCCTCGCAATGATGGGGATGATGGTCCTATCAGGAATGCCCACTCACCTCCTCCAACTCCCAAACACCAAAGCACTCCCCCCCCCCACCCCCCCGCGCCGGCCAAATGTTCTCTTTCCAGAACCCATGACTCAGACGGGGCCTGACCACTTTCCTGCCTGCATCACGGTTCACACTATTTGGGATGCTAATGAGTGGCTATGCAGGGCTCTGGTTAACAGGAAGGAAAATGCGGTAAAATTCTCCACGTGGGAAACTCAAAAGTCATTCACTTGTTCCCCTGGGCAATTATCTGTGTCTTTTTTGATACGTGTTTTTATTTATTCTACTAATTTATTTTTGTCACTGACAGAAAATCCACACAATGTGCATAATCGTGTTCCGCACCACACTCGAAGGACCCAGCGGGCCATAGTCTGTTTCCATTCCTCGGGATCTCCACTTGTTGCAACTTTTAGGAAAGGCCCAACATGTAAAGGGGAATAAATTTGGAGAGGTTCTGACAATTGGACTCCCATTTTCTCTAGGAATTTAGGAAATTAACATTATTAATGGGAGATTTTCATGTATGTATCACCAACTCCTACTATGGTGTGATATACAGTAGGGGCCTATTAAATGCTTGTTCCATGAAGGAATTCAGCTTTTGCTGTGTGTGTGTGTGTGTGTGTGTGTGTGTGTGTGTGTGTTTGGGGAAGGAGGGTTGAGCACGGGGTCACTTGGTTAAAAAAATCAACCACCAAATTTGAACTGGAGGTGTTGTATAGACAGTCTAGAAGCAGATGTCTCATTATAGGTGTAAAAAATCACTGTTATGAACTGAGACCCTGTTATGAGCCAGGCACTTTGCTTACTGCCCTACGCTGGTTAATTTGAATGCTCAGAGACCTGCCAAGATAATCATCTCCGTATTACAGTGAGGAAATGGGGTCTTGGGGAGCCCACAGACCTGCAGGGATTATCGTCTCCATATTACAGTGAAGAAATGGGGTCTTGGGGAGCCATCACCACAAGTGACACCGATAGGAAGTAGCCACACGGGGAGGGACCCAGGGCTGCCTGCTGGACCAATGTGTCCCCACTACACTTCTGGTCCTCCCTTTTCTGATCTGCCCCTGTCAACAAGCAGAGGCATCCCTCCATGGTATGTGGTGGCTTGTTTGTCTTGTCCCTGGGAAAGGTTGAACTCTGTCTGAAGATAGTATTGCATTTGAAGGCAGAAGATTCTGGTCCTACGAATACTCATCCTGCTCAATGAGTGATGAGGGTGGCCCCAGGGAATCTCAAGGGGGAAGTTGTTCCTCTAAAGGCACACAGGCCATCGTGGATGCTTTCAGATACAGTGAACAAAACAAGTCTCACCATCACCTCCCATTTATCACGCAGTGACATTTCAGAGTGTCTGGATCCGTATCTGTCCCTCCCAGATCAATATTGTGTGCAGATGAAACTGATTCTCACAACAACCCTGGAAAAGAAAATATTATTTTTGTCAAAATTCTTCACTTTATGGTGAGGGAAACTGAGGCTCTTGTTAAGAATGGGCTCAATCACAGTGACTAGTAGACTGCGGAGCAGAGACCCAACCCCACAGTTTTAGAAAGATAACTCAGGACCTGAGGAAAACCCCAAGAGCCATGTCAAGGGCAAGGGCCATGGTAAGCAGGGGAACCTGTCTTCGGAAGGCGTGTCACAGATGGGGGAGTAGGGCAGCCTTGCTGGGATTGGGGGGAATTCACAACAGCATGAGGACTTTCCGAACTGGGCTCCCAGGACAGCAAAGTACTTCCCAGGACAGGATCATCTTGGAAGTGGACATTCCCTATGGTATCAAATGGGATAAAAAGAAGAGCCAGGATGAAGTTGAAAACTGCAGACAATGTTGGCAAAGGCCACTCAGCCTCTTCTAGAAGAGATTCGCTTTAGCCGAAGGCCAGGTATGAATGTGCAGGTGATGGATGACACGGCCGCCACGGTGCCATTGCTCCTACGCTGGGCACCTGCTTTATGGACGTCACCGATGACGAGAACACCAAGGGAGCCATAGCTTCCTAGCCCCTGGCCTCATGCGGCTTGAGGTCTAGCGGGGTCTACAGGCAAACAAGCCACCATCCTACCTGAGAGCACAGGGACCGTGGCAGGATATACATTCTTCGTGACGAAAGCAATAGATGAGAAGTGACTAATGAGGTTACATAACATCCCTCTAGGGAGAGAGGATCTCTGGAGATTGTGTTTTCTGGTTCCACCTGACAGTGAAGATCCTGAAAAATCATCCTTGCGATCCACGAACGGAAAAGGACAACAACTCAACCACGCTCGGCTACCGGGGAAATTTTCTGGGACGGGAGGATGAGGGGGCAGCTGGAGTGTGATCTGTGTCTCTGTTCTGCGCCACGGATTCGTTGTCCATGCACAGGGAATGTTAAATAATAATTTAATGGTTTTTTAAATTGATGACAAAGGAGTAATCAGCATGTTAATGAAACTCCGCGGATGATACTAGATGGGGAGTTACTACAAATACCAGCTGGGAGGGAGAAGCAGACAATGCAGAGGGACAGAAAAGAAGGAAAGTTACAACCAAGCAAACTTCTGGTTTGCAAAATGCAAGCCAAAGCACCTGCAAAAAACCGTCCACTGTGGGGGGTGCCGAGGGCGAGGCAGATGCAGGTCTGGACGGGAGAGTAGCTCTTAACGGTGTAGTCTCACCACCTGCCCGCTGCCCAACTCAGCCCGCTCCACCGCTCCACGTCACGGTCGCTTGCCCCGGAAATCTCTTCTAGGTCCTTGTAGCTGTGAATTCTGCAGCACCACTGACCCCACTTCCCGCCTTCAGTGCGCTCTGAGCAGCGTTCCCAGCCGCACTCCTCAAGCTTTCCCTCCTGTTATGGAGTTCCCTTTGCATATTTTGTGGACGGTCCTTGAAGCCAACACTTAATTTCACATCCCATGGCTTTCCCACCTGGTTGTGGTCCCCTCTTCCTTCCCTCCATGCCTACTTTGGAGGAGTCATTGGTCCTTCCTTGTCTGCAGGTCGCAGGTATCTGCATGCATTGCACTCCGGACCATGCTAACCCTGAGCACCGGAAGCTCCCCGACAGTCAGTTTGCCTGGCGCAGCGTGTGGGCAAGCTCCCTTTGGGGCTCTTAGTTCTGTGGAGGCTCCATCTGCCAAAATCCCTGACTTTCCCTGCCCGGGACGGCACAATCTGGCCCCTGAGAGCTCCCGCCGGTCTGGTGTTTATCATACACCAGCTGGAGGAGAGAAAGGAGCCTTTGGGAAGTACGTTACAGCCTGAGTGGTGGCAAAATAGAGAGTTAGTTAAACTACCAGGCTCTGTCTTTGTGTCACACAGAACTCTCCGTATCCCTTATTGAAGACGGCGACCCAGTGCATTGTGTTCTATCCAAGCTCTCTGATGGCCGACTCGTCTTCTCTTCACCCGTCTAGCCCCATCTTAAGCACAGCACCTGATGCCCACTAAGGACTTAATATTTGCGAAGCAAGTGCTCTGTGGTGCATTCCAGAAGCAAGATTTAGGGACAGCTTCGTGAGGAAGGACTTTCTGATCTGAAGGAGCAGAAATTGGGTGGACCCTTGGGCAAGAGTGTTATAGAGGCACCAGGGTGTCGGGATCAGGAGACCTGGGATCTCATTCTCAGTTCATTCATTAGCTGAATGAACTCAGATGAGCATTTTCTCTGATTCTCAGGTTTATCTGCCAAATCGTGACAATAGCCCCCATTCTGACTATTTCATCGGACGGTGGAAGCTTAATGGATGGGAAGTTACTGTTTCTTTTATGTGTGTGATTACTAGATGGGTTTCATTCTTCCTATGGGGATTGGATTTAAGATCTTACAATTCCTAACAGTCTTAGAATGATCACATTCCAGTTGCCCTCCAATCAATCTGAATATATTTTAGATAGTCCTGAGAGCACTGTGATCATCCCTGGGGGTAGGCAGGAAGGAACTGGAAAGAACCACGGTACATTTTCTCATAGAAATCTTCCCAGAAGAGCGACCGTTAAGCAGATACTTGTCAGCAGATACAGGTGTTCAGAAAGCAGAGGGGCCAGTGGGTCAGTAGTGGTTTGAGGAGCCTCCCGGGAGAGGAGCAAGTGGGCCTGAGGGGAGGGAGTGTAGGTTCAAATGTTGGAGGAGAAGTGGAGGCGTTGCCAAGCGTTGAGCTCCTAACATTCTAGGTGCTGTACATGCGTGACTTAATCCTCACACCACTAAAGAGGTAAAAACAATGACCTTTTTAGTGTAAATACCAACAACATGCCAGACACTGTGCTAGATATTTAAGGTACGAAGATGAATGAACCTGATACCTGGGGTGCGATCACGGGAACACTCTAATAGCCAAGACTAGTAAGGATCAGGTCAGAAATGGAGGAAAGAAAAGGAAAGTAAGAATCAAGACAAGGGTGCTCTAGGCAGAGAGGATAATACAGGAGTACGGGGGCCAGTTGTGAAACGAGAGGGTGTGGATAGGGAAGGTACAAAGGTAAAGCTGTGATCAGACTGTTTTTTAGCTTTGTATTAGGGGAAAATTTCAAGCATATACAAAATGATACAGCATAGTATAAGGAACCCATATGAATTCAACGTCCGGCTTCAGCCATCATCAGATCATGGCTACCACCTCTTGTTTTCTCCGTATCTCATTCACTTTCTCCAGCTTTTATATTTTGAAGCCAATATCAGGTATCTTATGATCAAGCTGTAAATATTTCCCCATGTGTTTCTGCAGGGTAAGCACTCTATCAACCGTAATTCTAGCACCGTTATCATATCTGAAAAATCAACAATTATTGATATCACAAATCTCTACTCAGCATCTAAATGTTCCCTCTTATTCCACAGATTTTAAGTTAGTTAGGTTTTTTTTTTTTAAGATTTTATTTATTCATTTGAGAGAGAGAGAGTGAGCATGAACGGGGGGGAGGGGCTGAGGGAGAGGGAGAAGCAGACTCCCCCCACCCCCCGCCCCGAGCAAGGACCCTGATGCAGGACTTGAGCCCAGGACCCCAGGATCATGACCTGAGCTGAAGGCAGACGCTTAACTGACTGAGTCACCCAGGCGCCCATATTAGTTGGTTTTAATCAGAATCTAAGAAAGGTGTAAACATTGCAGTATGGGCTTATCTTTGACTCTGTGGCTTTCTCTCCCCTCACATTTTTTCCTTACAATATTTTCTATGGAAGAGAGAGCCATGTTTCCTACAGAGTGCCCCACATCCTGCATTTTGGGGACTGCATCCCTGTGGTCCCCTATGCCTGCTCCCTGGATATGGCAGTTACATCTAGAGGTGCATTCATAAAGCGCTTAAAGTGGGGAGACGAGACCGGAGGAGGCCTGTGAGGGGTTGGCGTGGACGTACCAGGACAATGTCGTGTTATTAACCTAAGGTTTTAGTTTGCTCTCCCATGCTCCATTTTCCCCCACCGCCCCCAGCCCAACACTGTCAGAGTCAGGCAGCAGTGGGGGCGTCTACGCTCAGGTTTCCGGGTAGAGTTAATTGTGCCAAACATGCAGAGGAAAACAGGACTTTTGATGGAGATGCAGAGTGGCCCATGCAGACAGAGGCCTGGGGGCCAGATGGAGGCAGATGCCTCGGTCAGTTCCAGAGTGTCTAGGCGCCGGTAGCCAGAGGCCAGGTGTCAAATGGCAATCTCCATCAATTCTCGTGAGAAGACACGCTGACAGCTGAGAACCCAAAACTTTCCCACCCGGTGCTTTGTGACTGTGGAACTTAGCCCGAATCAAAGCCAGCAGGGGTGAGGGGGGCAACCCTCAGCCAGGTGCCAGGGGGTGGGAGAGGAAGCGCCCTGAATGGATTACTTAAGAAGAATTGTTTAAAAGTGAATTTTCTTGGGCGCCTGGGTGGCTCAGTCAGTTAAGCGTCTGCCTTCAGCTCAGGTCATGATCCCAGGGTCCTGGGATCGAGCCCCACATCGGGCTCCCTGCTCAGTGGGGAGCCTGCTTCTCCCTCTCCCTCTCCCCCCGCTTGTGTTCCTGCTCTCGCTGTCTCTCTCTGTCAGATAAATAAATAAAATCTTTAAAAAAAAATAAAAGTGAATTTTCTTGAGCAAAAGGGGCTCTGGAGGCGGAAGAATGCAGGGATGCTTTGCGGAATCTGAGTCTGGAAAGGCTGTGCAGCTCTTGCGGATGCTGAGCTGACTGCCTCCCGCCCAAATGCTTATTTTGGTCACGTCCGTGGCATGAAGTATTGCTCATCTTCTTGGAGTGGCCGCCCGTCAGGATAAGGTTTGAAACAGGGCCTCTTCTAGACGGGATCCACCGTTAAACGGAGGCCCCCTGCCCACATTTCCTTCGCCGCCGCACACTGGCCTTGGGCTTCTCTCACCCGCTTTCCTCTTCCATCCTTTGGCCTTTTCAGTCCTTTCTTCACAAGTTGTGAAAGTCTGCGCTCTGATTCTCATGTTTTTCTAACTCTAAGGTTGGATTGTGCTGGCATTCTGCTTTCCCAGAAAGTGGTGGGTAGCCGAGGAGAGGTTGACAAAGACGACGCGACGCCAGTCCCAGTGCACGAGTGTCCATGTGACCCCCCCCCCCCCCCAGCTGTTCTCGAAGCCGCGACAACCCTCGGGGCTGGACGCTCCTTTTGTTCCCGTCAAATTGCGAAGGAGTCAGCCGGACAAGGACTCCTGCGCCCTCTGTTGTCTTCCCTTCCTGCCGGAACTGCTGCGAGGATAAACCAACGGTGAAATGGAGGGAGAGACCACTACGCTTCTCTGGTGCTCCGGATGACCGTTCCAGACTCCGGTCTGACGTTTCCAGAGCATGCTCCCTAACCACAATCATGCTGCCCCTCACTGCCCCACACCACGACGGAGGCGCCCGGAAGTTTCCTGCCCTCTCTTCTCACCTGGAAGTTCTCTTAACCCCCAAGAGACCGTCTCGTGTCCCCTCCTAGGTAAAGCCTTTTCTGTGGATCCAGCCAGCACTCCACCCCACCATCAGGACCACCATCTGCAGCCCCTCCTTCCTCCTACACCCCAGTACCATTGGGTCCAGTCACCAGGTTGGTGCTTGACATTAATTGCGACGACAAATTTATGAGTGTGTATCCTTTGTGGAATGTACTTTCCTTGAGAACACAGGGCCTGCGTCTACACTTTATTTTTCCTAGTGTCTAGGAGATGGGCACCAAATGATTTCCAAAAGGGTGGATGGAAACTCTAGAATCAAAAGCAAATAAAACAATGTTTTGATGGCCTGGGGCCCTGCTAATGTAGTGGCCCGAGGAGTCCTCTGTGTCCCCCCCTCTCCCCCCACATCATGGGAGCTGGTCACAGAAGCAAAATAGGTTGCTAGCATTCAGACCAGAGCTTCCTTATCAGGTCCAAATTAATTCCCCAGGTCCAAGCAAAAGCAAAACGTGGCATTCTAACAACTCATACCAAGCTTGCTTAGGCAAATATTTTTCTGCAGTTTTATGGGTCTGAGTTGGGGTCTGACTTCCAATGTCAGCACAGAGCCCTGATGGGAGTATAACGTTCCCACCAGGCTTCGGTTGAATATTTATGACTGTTCTATAGTCACTGCCTTCTATTATTCCTGGAAGACTTCTATTATTTAGAGAGTAATTAATCAAATTCTGAGGGAAGGTGCTGGAGCCAAGCCCCATGGTGAGGTTTCTGATGGCTTTTTCATCCCAGATGAGCCAAATAATAACATCAACAAAACTTTCCCAAAGAATTGCTTATCTCCTGTATCAACCTACACACATTTCCATGGGCCAGTCTGGGATTCCATTACCAAGAAGCCCGTCCAGGAAAAGCACGGGTCAGGAACAAGTCTTTGGCTGTTAGACTTTGCTAACGGTTACCACACCCGTTCTTTGGAGTTCATGATTTAGGCCACATGCCCAGGCCTAGAATTCCATCTCACACTTACTTCTGTCTGGTAAGGATTTCATAGCTCTTCAAATTACCCAACACAAGAGTGAGAAATTGTTCTAGAGTCACAGAAGTCAATCTGTGGGAATGCCCACGCTGTGCTTTGGACACAGGATTTGACAGGCATTACCTATCAAATATTAGATGTAGTGTAAGTCATCTATATTATGTGGTAGGCGTTTTCCCCCATTTTCCTCCCTTACAGCTAAAAGAGGTAAGAGTGTATGTGTTTGCTATTGATAATCCACCAATCACCCCCACATTCAGCAGCTTAAAACAATGAGCATTTACCACCGCCCATGGGTCTAGTGGTCACGTGGCCATTTCTTCCAGTGTCAGCACTCACTCAGGTCCCTGTCATTAGCTCCAAGTCAGCTGGGTCCTGTGGATTGAGGCTGGGGCCTGTCCTGTGTTTTGTGCCTCAACTGGGACAGTTGGGCTGACTCTGCTGTGCTTCATGCGGCCTCTCATTTCTGGCCGTTTTGGCAGCACTGTCTTTGGCCTGGCCTGGGCAAAGGTCAGACAAGGCAGGTCTCCAGAGGTCTAGGCTTGAAACAATTTCGTTTTAACTCTGCTGTGTTTTCTGGTGTTTTGGTGTTGTCGTTTCATTTTTGGTTTTTTGCCAAAGCAAATCTCAAGAATTTTCAGGATTACAAAGAGGTAGGGAACTACAGTCTGCCTCTTGATGGGAGTTGCTATAAAATCACATTGCAGAGGGGCTGGACAGAGGACAGAGGGAGGACCTCCATGTATCAGTCACAGATGTGTTCTCAGTAATGATGTGGAGTACTCGAAGAAGGTTGTTCCATCTCAACAAAGAAAGGTCACAAGGCGTTGCATCCGAGGTAGGAAGGACATCATTGTCCCAAGTTAAAGTAAATTGATTACAGACAACTCGGGAGGGGAGTGAGATAAATGAGGTTTGCTCACCATTGATTCCAGAGCACATGATGTTGAGCAAGATGACCCAGAGGAGAGTGCTGGTGATCCTGGAGAATAGACCCTACGAGAGAACAGAGTCAGGGATGCCAGTCTGTGGTCAGTACAAACATCTACTGCGTTTCCCGTGCTTGTTATGTGTCTGTGATTTTGCTTGGCTGTAGCAACAGAAACGGTAAAAACTAACATTTCCTGAGTGTTTAACCGGCCCCCAGTATTGTACTTGGTGTTCTAGAAGGCACCTCCTCTTATTAAAAACCCTCAGCAACACTGTGACCTTGGTACTCTCATGTCTACCTTGTCACTGAGCACGGGGGACTTAGAAACGTGAAGCACTCGGCCCGAGGTCATGCACCTCGCCATGGGGGCGCACAGTTGGTTTTCAGAGGCAGCCCTCTGACTCAGCAAACATGCCCCCTGTCCATGGTGTATCACTTCAGGCTCTTTGGGCTACAGGTATCACATCAAGCTGTATTAAGCATGCAAGAAGAAGGAAGGTGGATTCAGGACAAGGATATAGGCAGGTGTGCAGGGGGTCTCCTATTGGGATGGAAAAAGGCCATGGCCCTTACAGTGAACTCAAAATGTCCACCATCCTCTTGCATTGACATCTTTCCCTTCCCAAAGACGGACTTCGTTGGTTTCCCACACATCAGGGTCCCGGCAACAACTGTTTACATTTATTCTCTTCAAGGAGAATTTAAGTCAGTGTGGGAATCCCTTAGTTCCTAATGCCAATTCCTGGGGAAGAACTCTGATTGGAAGACATGGATCAAGGGCCTTGCTTTGTCAGGCCGAATCGGCTGAAACCAGGGGCCTGGACTGATCAGATAAGAGAATGGTTACACTCATTTGACTGCTGGAGAACCAGGACAACTAGAGAGGCAGGTTCCTGAAAAGTGGGATGGGGTGAGGGGAATCAGAGATAAAAACAGTAGGTGTACATTCTACAGGATGTCTAGTTTCTGTGTTCCCTGAGAGCCGGGGAGTTTACCCCACATTTTATTTTATTTTCCTAAAGTAATCTCTACACCCACCCCCGAAATCAAGAGTCTCATGATCCACCGACTGAGTCAGCCAGATGCCCCTACCCCACATTTTAAATATAAGGACCAATAGGTATATAAAAAAATGCTCAACATCTCTCATCATGGGGGAAAATGCAAATCGAAACCACAAGGTGATGTCACCTTACACCTGTCAGGATGGCTCTTATAAAAAACAAAAACAAAAACAAAATAAAACAAAATGAAATAAGACAAGTTTTAACAAGAACATGGAGAAGGTGGGACCCTTGAGGCCTGTTGGCGGGAATGTAAGATGGTGCAGCCACTGTGGAAAACAGTAGAGAGGTTCCTCAAAGAATTAAAAATAGAACCACCCTAAAAGACTCCATCCCAAAACTGCTAGAACTCATACAGGAATTCAGGAATGTGGCAGGATATAAAATCAATGCACAGACATCAGTGGCATTCCTATACACCAACAACAAGACAGAAGAGAGACAAATCAAGGAGTCGATCCCATTTACAATCGCACCCAAAACCATAAGATACCTAGGAATAAATTTAACCAAAGAGGCAGAGGATCTGTACTCAGAAAACTATAAAATACTCATGAAAGAAATTGAGGAAGACACAAAGAAATGGAAAAACGTTCCATGCTCATGGATTGGGAGAACCAACATTGTGAAGATGTCAATGCTACCTAGAGCCATCTACACATTCAGTGCAATCCCCATCAAAGTACCATCCACTTTTTTCAAAGAAATGGAACAAATAATCCCAAAATTTGTATGGAACCAGAAGAGACCTCGAACAGCCAGAGGAATGTTGAAAAAGAAAAGCAAAGCTGGCGGCATCACAATTCCGGACTTCCAGCTCTATTACAAAGCTGTCATCATCAAGACGGTATGGTAATGGCACAAAAACAGACACATAGATCAATGCAACAGAATCGAGAGCCCAGAAATGGACCCTCAACTCTATGGTCAACTCATCTTTGACAAAGCAGGCAAGAATGTCCGATGGCAAAAAGACAGTCTCTTCCACAAATGGTGTTGGGAAAATTGGACAGCCACATGCAGAAGAATGAAATTGGACCATTTCCTTACACCACACACAAAAATAGACTCCAAATGGTTGAAAGACCTAAATGTGAGACAGGGGTCCATCAAAATCCTAAAGGAGAACACAGGCAGCAACCTCTTCGACCTCAACCGCAGCAACTTCTTCCTAGAAACATCGCCAAGGGCAAGGGAAGCAAGGGCAAAAATGAACTATTAGGACCTCAGTAAGATAAAAAGCTTTTGCACAGCAAAAGAAACAGTCCACAAAACCAAAAGACAACTGACAGAACCGATAGATATTTGCAAATGACATATCAGATAAAGGGCTAGTGTCCAAAATCTATAAAGAACTTCTTAAACTCAACACCCAAAGAACAAAGGATCCAATCAAGAGATGGGCAGAAGACATGAACAGACATTTTTCCAAAGACATCCAAATGGCCAACAGACACATGAAAAAGTGCTCAACATCGCTCGGCATCAGGGAAATCCAAATCAAAACCTCCATGAGATATCACCTCACACCCGTCAGAATGGCTAAAATGAACAAGTCAGGAAACGACAGATGTTGGCGGGGATGCGGAGAAAGGGGAACCCTCCTACACTGTTGGTGGGAATGCAAGCTGGTGCAGCCACTCTGGAAAACAGTATGGACGTTCTTCAAAAAATTTGAAAATAGAGCTACCCTATGATCCAGCAATTGCACTACTGGGTATTTACCCCAAAGATACAAATGTAGGGATCCAAAGGGGTACGTGCACCCCAATGTTTATAGCAGCAATGTCCACAATAGCCAAACTGTGGAAAGAGCTAAGATGTCCATCGACAGATGAATGGGTAAAGAAGATGTGATATATATATACACACACACACACACACACACACACACACACACACACACACACACACACAATGGAATATTATGCAGCCATCAAAAAGAATGAAATCTTGCCATTTGCAACGACGTGGATGGAACTGGAGGGTGTTATGCTGAGCGAAATAAGTCAATCAGAGAAAGACATGTATCATATGACCTCACAGATATGAGGAATTCTTAATCTCAGGAAACAAACTGAGTGTTGCTGGAGTGGTGGGGGGTGGGAGGGATGGGGTGGCTGGGTGATAGGCATTGGGGAGGGTATGTGCTATGGTGAGCGCTGTGCATTGTGCAAGACTGTTGAATCACAGATCTGTACCTCTGAAGCAAATAATACATTATATGTTAAAAACGAAAAAAAAGAAGAAGAAGATAGCAGGAGGGGAAGAATGAAGGGGGGGAAATCGGAGGAGGAGACGAACCATGAGAGACAATGGACTCTGAAAAACAAACGGAGGGTTCTAGAGGGGAGGGGGGTGGGGGGATGGGTTAGCCTGGTGATGGGTATTAAGGAGGGCACGTTCTGCGTGGAGCACTGGGTGTTATGCACAAACAATGAATCATGGAACCCTACATCAAGAACTAATGATGTCATGTATGGTGATTAACATAACATAATAAAAAAATAGAAGCGCCCTATGATCTAGCAATCTCAGTTCTGGATATTTGTCCAACAGAGTTGAGATCAGGATCTCCACGAGCTATCAATACCGCATTCAGTGTTATTAACACTTCATTGCCATGCTATTCACAACCATCAGGATATGGATACACCAGTGTCCACCCACAGGTGAATGGATAAAGAAGATGCGGTATATACACACTATGGTTTATACATACTATTCAGCCTTAAAAGTGGCAATCCTGCCACATGTGACACATGACTGACTTTGAGAACATTATGCTAGTTGAAGTAAGCCAGTCACAGAAAAATGAACACTGTGTGATTCCACTTATATGAGGTATGTATAGTAGTCAAATTCCCAGCACTGAAGAGTGGAATGGTGGTTGCCAGGGATCAAGGGGAAGGAGAAACAGGGGCTTTCTGATTATCAGGCATGAAATTTCAGCCAGGCAAGATGCACAAGCTCTGGAGACCTACTGGCAAACATCCTACTATCAGTCAAGAAAAATGTAATACACATGTAGAAATTTGTTAAGTGGATAGATCTCCTGTTAGGTGTTCTTGTCATAATTTTTAATAATTGTCATAATTTTTAAAGAAAGATGAGGAAACTAAACCAGGAAAGTTAAAGAATTTGGGTGATGCCCAAGAGAAACTTGGTAGTGAAAATGGTGGTGGGGTCTGATGACTGGCTTTCAGACACCATGGAGGAAAAGGGAATCAAGAGTGGGTTGAGCTTCGGATCCTTCCAGGCTGGAAGATGGCGTTAGCGTCGGAAATGACTAACAGGAGGATAAGGAATAAGGGAGATGGTGATGATTTCAAGTGTTGATGTGTTCGTCGAGGTCGAGGCCCTCAAGACTAGAGCGAGGGCATTCCAAATGGCAGCCTGGGCTGGAGGGGGCCAGTCGGACCAGAGAAGCCAAACTCAGGGTGCCCAGAGGCACGTCAGGGCTCGGGGTGTCCTGAATGTCCCAGCTGCTGGCTGGGACTGGAGGAAGTGACAGTGAGCGGGGGTGTAGCTGCAGCTCCTGGGGGCAGCCGTCTTGGAGTGGGGACATCATGGCAGACTCCCACTGGTGAAAGCGAAGTTAGGCACAGAGACTTTGGAGCGCGAGGGGCCTGCAGAGACCTGAGAATCACTGATGAGGACACTGAGGTCACCATGGACAGGCAATTGGAGGTTAATCGGTGTTTCCCACACTCCAGCCACCGAGCCGGGTTCCGTGCACATGGTAACACCTCATCCCAGCAGTGACCCTGACAGGTAGTTGTCTCTCCATGTGCCCGCTGAGGAAGCTGGGAGATGAGGAGTGAGCTGATCTGCCCCAGGTCAACCGGGAAAGCAGTCCGGCTCAGTCGGCCCGCACAGCCCATGATTCGTGTGGGGCTGGTCCAGCTGGGTCTGGTGGGCGAGGGGCTGCAGGGAACAGTGTTGGACGTGGCCCGGCACCTCTGCATGTGACGGCTGGAGCCCCCTGCCCGCTGCCGGTGCCCGCGCTGCACAGGCCCGCAGGGCTGTCTGTCTCAGCGCCCGGGGGTCCTGGGCTGTGGGCGGGAGGACTGGACGGTCAGAGCGGGTCGCGAGGGCCTGTCACACTTACAACAATCAGTTAGTCCTAGTTTGAAAACATGCGTGCGCGCCAGAGTGCTATCTGGTAGGGACTGTTTCCACCAGGCTTCCCCCTGCCCCGCCACATCCTTCCAGTGATTCCTGTACACCCTCCTGAGGACCTTCTCTCCCTTCATTTCTTTCAAGCGCTCTCTCCCGTCCATCTGTTCCTAAGTGTTGGTCTCTCTCACTTGCTACCTTCCTCTCCTTCTGTATGCCTGTGTCTCCCTCTGTCCCCCTCTGTCTCTGTCTCTCTCTTTCCGACTCTTTTGCTTTTATTCTGGGGGCTTAAACCAGTCGGAATCGCTAGCCGTTGTAAACAACCACAGCCGGGTCGCCGGGCCCGCTTCTCTTCTTCCCAGATTCTGGAGGGACGAGCACAGGGGTTTTGCTTTCAGGTGGCTGAGCGCTCTCACCACAGCTTGCACCCAGGAAGCTTCTGGCAAAAGCTCCCCGTCCGCACAGTGATGACACGGTTCTAACTGGTCTGCCTGAAGTTTCTTAACATCCTGGAGATTAACTCCCTGCAAGATTTTAGAATTTGTGCCTTTAATGACAAGAAACAGCTTAGCTCTCTGTATGTCGTCACTGGTCCTTGTGCCTGTCCTCAAGTTTGTGAGCTGTGCTTTTCCTGTGCGTGGCGGTGTTAGGGTACAGGCACAGTGTGTCTCTGCCGAAACGTGGTGCGTGGATGAGAAAGTCCACAGGGATTTCCAAGTGACACGGCTGTTTCCATAGTAATGGGACTGGATTTGGGGACTCTGGGAGACTTCTAGAAAAGTGGAGCTCTAGAGACCACTGCAGAGACACTAACAGGCAGCTTTTTTCCTTTTGACTGAGGTATGATTGACATATAACATTATGTTAGCTTCAGGTGTGCAGTATGATGATTCAGTATTTGTATTATATTGCAAAAATGATCACCACAGGAAGTCTGAAAAGGGAGTTTTTGAACGAAGTTCCCTGTTGGGGGGGTGGGGGGAGAACGGTGCCTGTTCTCCAGACTTGGCTCCTACTAGTGTCTGAGCCTGTGTGGATTGAATTATGTCCCCGAAAAATGATATGTGGAAGTCCTCACCCGTGCTCCCTGTGAATGTGACCTTCTTTGGAAGCAGGGTCGTTGCAGATGTAATCAAATTAAAATGGGGTCACTCTGGATGAGGGTGGGCTCTGACATAATATGCCTAGTGTCTTTATAAAATGAGGAAAATTCAAACACACGCACACACAGAACACTACATGAAGACAGAGGCAGAGACTGGAGTTATGTTGTCACCAGCCAGGGGGGGCCGCGGGCTGCCAACAACCCCAGAGGCTGGCAGAGGCCAGGAACGGTTCTGTCCAGAGTCTCAGAGGCAGGTGTCCTGCTGTGCCCACCCTGTCCTCCTCCCTGGGGAGGCCTGCTCAGCCTTCCAGACCGGCTCCCAGCAGCTCCTCTGGGAAGCCTTTCTCAGCCTCCCACTCTGCCAAGTCAGCCGAGCACTCACACTGCAAAGAAATCACGCCGCGTTCACAGCAGATTGCAGATACGTCTGTCACTATTTGGAAATCGACTGTGAGCCTTGGAGGGCAGAAGCCACCTCATGTTCCCATTTGTATAAAGACTGACAGGAGGTCAGAACACTGCCCTAAATGCCTGATCCGTAGTCACATTTATCACACATTTCTGTATATACGACAATGCTCTGGAAGAGGCACGAAGACTGTCCTAAGGAATGGGTGACTTTTTAAATGAATGTGAAGGCACCGTCGGGGATAACGGTATGTCTGTGTGAGGTCTGGCACTTCTCCCCTGTGCCAAGCAGAGTCACCCAATGCCTGGCACACTGAACGTGTTAAATAACTGTTGCATCTGTGGATGGAAATGGTGTAATAAGCTGTATTTGCTAAGCACCGAGGCCATGCCAGGCACTGTTCTCAATACTTCTTATGCATGAACTCATTTAACCCTTACCAGGCCTCATGAGCAGGACAACACATCAGAACGATGCTCGTTCCCACCTGTCGGAGTGGAAGGGTCTCTGAATTGGCCCTCACAGGGTTACGCCACAGTGAATCTGGAAAATTCCTCCAGCTCCTCAAACCCAGGCTGTGCTGGGTGTGAGGGCGTGAGGGAAGGTCCCCTTCCAGAGTCAGCTCTTCTGACCCCGTTCTCTGCCCTCAGCCCCTCGAGCCTTACGGAGAGCTTCTGTGCACCTCTCTTGCCGCGGAGCTGACTCTCCTGTGCATTCGGGAGGGCGGACCACAGGCCTGTCCCCCGGATGAACGTGCAGGTTCCTAAGAGCAGCTCTTCACCTCCCTCCCCAGGGCCCATACCGACTCCTTGCACAGAGAGACTCACTTCCACATGGCTGGTTTCCGGGAGCCTGCACCAACACAGACAAAAGCCGGTGAATTCCGTGTCCCGCACAAGAGCCTCCCTCACACCACCCACCTCCGCAGCCTTTCGAGAACTGTATTCATGCCGGACCTCCCTGTGCACCTGTTGTAACCCCACTCTGCACCCCGCATCAGGTGTAGTCTGAATGTACGGTCACAGGAGTTGTGTTACAGCTGACTAGTTGACATGTTACTTTTGGAGCCATTAAGAGAAATATAAAACTCTATAGCTTTACCGAAATGTTTTATTTTTTCTAAAAAGATTTTATTTGTCAGAGAGAGAGCACAAGCAGGGAGGGGGCAGAAGCAGAGGGAGAAGCAGGCTCCCTGCTGAGCAAGGACCCCCCCCCTCCAGTGTGGGACTCGATCCCAGGACCCTGGGATCATGACCTGAGCCGAAGACAGACACTTAACCGACTGAGCCACCCAGGCGCCCCTAAACAAATGTTTGTAGCCAGTGATCTGGTAGTGGTGGTGGTGGTAGTAAGTATTTTCCTAGGCTCTTAAAAAGGTCTGCGCTTTTGAGTTTAAGAATTAAACTTGTTGGGGCACCTGGGTGGCTCGGTCGTTAGGTGTGTGTCATGATCTCGGGGTCCTGGGATCGGGCTCTGTGCTCAGCGAGGAGTCTGCTTCTCCTCCCTCTGCTCCCCTCCCAACCCCGTGCTCGCCCACTCTCTCTCTCAAGTAAATAAAATCTAAAAAAAAAAAAAAAAAAAAAATTTTGAAACTCATTCAGTGTCCCTGCTGGCCTCTGGGTGGTAAGCTCTGTGGACCAGACACAGCTGTGTCTTTTTCACTTTGGAGCCCTCAGAACAGAGCAGAGTGCTTGGAATAAATAAACAATGCTCTCTGGAGGGAAGGAAGGAATTCCTGTATCTTTAGAATTTCTTGGAATGACATGTGACAGTGATCAGAGAATGACAGGGAGGAGGAGGTTAAATCTCGTTAGGTTTTTCCTATAATAGAGCTTGATTTTTTTTTTTTTTTTTGAAGGCTAAGTATTGTTTGGTAAAACTTTTACTTCTGTCACCTACACATGGATTGTGTGTGCTGTAATCCGGTCACAGTGGTCGCTGACCAACCTTCTCAAGGCAGTCGCTGTACTGTGCTCATGGATGCTGTGGGCAGCATTTTCCCGCACTTCGGGCAGGACCCGTGGGATAGCTCATCTCTGCTCCATGACGTCCGTGGCGCCAGCTGGGAAGAGTCAAAAGTTGGGAGTCTTGGCCCCGGGGGCCAGAGTCTCCAGGAGGCATCGTCATTCGCATCTCATGACCGATGCCGGCTGGGGCCGCGGCTAGGTCCCGGCTGGGAAAAGCCACATGGTGGTCTCTTGGCTTGGGCCAGTTTGGGCTTCCTTCCAGCACGCCGCTGAGCTCTAGGCAAACGGGGCTGAAGTGATGGCATTTTGGCAACCCAGACTCAGAAGTCACACGGCGGCACTTCCACTGTGGGCTACTGGCCGAGCCGGTCACAACGGTTGTCCAGGCTCAAGGGAAGCGGGCACATGGGACAGGGCGTATTATTGAGGCTTCGTGGGTAAGTACGGTCTGTCAGAGAAGGTCCGCAGTATGAAACATACCGGTTTCCTCCTATGCTTTGTGGCCAAAAAGGTTTAACAGCTCTCCGCGTGATCTTGTGTGTGGTGTGAATAAACCACAGTCACCACTGTGTCCGATGGGCGTGTAAGTTGTTTCCAAGTTTTCTGGATTCTGTAAATGATGACGCAGGGAGCGCCCGTGCCAGTGTCCCCATGTGCCCCCCGGGGAGGCTTCACTGCAGTGTGTGCTCAAATATCCCAGCCTTGCCCTGGGTTTGCAGAGGGCAGATGGCCACCGCGGCTGAGGGGTCGTCCTGTGCGTGAAGCACGTGTTAGTGTGTAACTGTTACACACTCTGTGACTGGAACTGCTTGTCATTTTGTATTCAGAGTGACACTGTGATTGATTTCTCACTTTACTAGAAATTCTTTGTGAATATAGCTTCCCCCACACTGTTGTATTATAGATGATCCTGCAGGCACACTGCAGCCCTTGCTGACTAATTATTTCCTCAAGAGCCTCCCGGAAGGAGAATGAATGGTCCAGAGGACACTAAAAGCATTCTAAAGGCCCTGGTGCATATTGCCGATCTATAGGTTGCTGTTTTGACGAGCCAGTGGGGATGAAAGTGAACTCCTTGAAGCCCCATTAACAGGGGTGTATTCAATAGTCCTGAATAGAATTAGGGAAGATGGGAAGTAACCCAACATAAGCAGTCATCAGTAGAATAGTCACCAGTTGGCCAAAGCCCAGCTTCTGACGTATATGCCCTGTGGGGTGCATCCAACCCCCTCCACGAGCCGACAGGGTGCTTGTTCCCCAGGTGTCTGGAGCGTCACCTGTCCCAAAGCTCACCTGTATGGAGTTTTTGCAGATGAGCAAGTCTTCCGTGGCCATGGGCTATGAGGAGGCCCACTCTGCAGGGGTCCTTGTAGACAGAGGTGGTCTACAGACAGGAGTGATATTTATATATAGGTAATTCACATGGCTTTGAGGAAGCACCTTCCTCCCCAGCAGGTGGAATTTTTGCAGAAATTAATGCCTTCAGCTTATGAAACATTTACTGAGCATTTAGTGTGTGCTGGGGATAGATATGTCGATTTTGGGAGTGCTTTCTCAGTGGGGAAGCTGGTCTACAAGATAGAGACAGGTTTTGAGCAAATCTGGGTAATCGATGGGTTGCGACTGCGGCCGGGGCTGTGCAGACTGATGCAGCGGGTTCACCTTCCTGCTGTGGTACAGTAGCCCTCCTGCAGAAAGTACAGTGGCCGCGGCTGGGGGAGGGGGTCCACAGGGGCCAATGTTTAAATTGGGTCTTGAAAAATAGTTACCAGACCAAAAAAGAAGGGGGATAATTGAAGGAGGGTCGGTTAATTTTCAAAGGTCCTGTGTACATTGGGACATGAACGGGGAAATGACGCAGTACTTCTGGGGCGCCCCGTCCAGCCCCTTAGGAGGAGGGAGCAGCGAGGGGGTCGGATGGGGGGCCCGGGGCAGGCCAGCACGTGTATCCCCAGGCACCGCGGAGGGACTGCCTGCTAAACTGCGTACAGTTCCTATTCCTGAGCACAGAGCCTGTTTCTTAACAGAGCATGTAATTCTTTTTTCTGAATTTTGGCCCCAGAGAGCACTTTTGTTAGAGACCTCTTGCTGGGGCCAGCACCGAGGCTGTGGGCGTGTGGGGGGAAGCAGGCTGGCGCCCTGCCGCACTAACGAGCTTACCTCTGGCCCACAGAAACACGTGTCCTCCTATCCACCTAAAGGGAGCAAAGAGAACAAAGTTCTCTGACCCGATAATGCTTGAACATCCCAGTTGGATTTGTCCATGTGTGTGATTTGGACCATACGTAGTTGAAGGCAAGAGGATTTAGGTGTTTTATCCAGAACTCATTTCATCATTATCAAAGCCAACTATAACGGAGCATCCCTCTGGAATGACTGTCTTTTAAAATTATTAAGATTTACTTTTTTAGAGTCAGTTTAGGTTCCTAGCAAAATGGAGAGGAAGGTACAGATTTCCCACATCCTCCCTGCCCCCCCGCCACACGGCCTCGCCCACTGTCGACATCCCCCACCGGAGTGGGACATTTGGTACAACTGATGAACCTGCATTAACGTGTGGTAATCACCCAAAGTCCATAATTTACATTAAGGTTCAGGGTTGGTGTTGGACTTTTTGTGGGTTTGGGAAAGTGTATAATGACTTGTAGCCATCATTAGAAAATCATACAGAGTGTTTTCACTGGCCTAAAAATCCTCTGTGCTCTGCCTGTTCATCCCTCCCCGCCCCCTCTAAACCCTGGCGACAACTGATCTTTGTACTGTCTCCATAGATTTGCCTTTTCCAGAATGTCATGTAGTTGGAATCATACATATGAAGTCTTTTCAGATTGGCTTCTCTCACATAGTAATATGCACTTAGCTTTCCTCCATGTCTTTTCAGGACTTAGCACGAGAGCTGAGCAATATTCCATTGTCTGGACGTGCTACAGTTTATTTTTCCATTCACCTCCATTCACCTCCTGAAGGACATCTTGTTTGCTTCCAAGTTTTGGCAATTATGAATGAAGCTCCACACACATCCGTGTGCAGGTGTTGGTGTGGACATGTTTTCAACTCCTTTGGTTAAATACCAAGGACTGCAAGTGCTGGATCGTTTAGCAAGAGTATATTTGGTTTTGTCAGAAACCGCCAGACTGTCTTCAAAAGTGACTGCACCCTTTTACGCTCTTCACCAGCCATGAGTGAGAATCCCTGCTTCCCCACATCCTCACCAGCATTAGGTGTCAGTGTTCTGGGTTTTGGCCATTCTAAGAGTTATGTAGTCATGTCTCGTTGTTTTAGTTTGCATTTCCTTATGACGTAGAATGTGGAACATTTTTTCCACTACTGTCTTTTTTAGCGTTGTGTTTAATCCAGAAAGGCCATGAAAATTGGCCTCTAGAGATACAGTGATATGAAGTATTAAGATTACCCTCAAACACGTGTTACCTTTCTCCTCCCTCCCTCCGTCCCTCCCTCCTTTCTTTAGACAGAACATCCGTGGAACCCACTCGGCTCTCGCTTGCTGGAGGGAAAGGGAAGGGTGCGCCCTGGCACCCGCCAGCGGCCATGGTTAGTGTTAGAATGTGTACATCACCAGCAGCCTGTGCGCTCCTCGGAACAGGGACTGTCTTCCCCAACGCTGGTTGGATTTGCGTTGTCTTGGCCCCTAATAAAACGCTGGGCTCTGAGTAATCACTAAACCATTTTTTTTTTTAAAGTATGAATAGACGAATCTTGGGATCACTGATAATTTACCGTCACCGGACACAGTGGGACTCGAACTGGAATGCATGTTGGAGTTACTTGGACCCTCTTCCAAATGTGAAGCCCCACCTAATGGTTCCTAATTTCTAGAGATGGAACCTGGGAGATAAAACTTGGTCAAGCTCCCCCTGGTGGCCTCGATAAACAAATGCATTTGGAAAACTAAAACAAAGCGTCCACTTTCAGTTATTCAAAAAATCTCCTAAAATTTCCCAAGCGTGTAAGTATCCGGCATTTTAAAATATCCAGGGAAATAAATTTCATGGTTCAGATTTTGGACATAAAAGCATATTCTTAGAAAAAGACGTGCTTCTCAGTAGTCCCTACCCCTTACCTCTTTCCTATGCGGGCTTAGCTCGCCTTTTAGATCTTAAATACGTTGCAGCCCTAACTGGGGTTAGCTGTTTGGGGCATGAGGTTAGCTGGTCTCCCAACACTGCTGCTCCGTGGGGTGGTCCCCACCCTGCACACGGTCGCCTTTGTCTTCCTCCCCTGCCCTCCGTGGGCATTTCTGTCTCCTGCTCGCCCCGCCCCTGCCACCTCTGGGCGGAGGGCTTTTCTCTAGAGACACAGCCACGGTGATGAGGGGGTGGCCGCTTTGGCCCACGCCTCTCCCCAAAGAGTCAGGCTGCCCTGATGCTGCAGGAACAGATTTTTTGTTTTTGTTTTTGTTTTTAATTAATTATGTCCTTGGTCAGTTCCTACGGAAACCATGGTCGGAGATACGATGGGACCTCCCTTACCTACCCCCAGGGACAGCAGGATGGCCACAGGCTCCGAAACGGGAGAGAATGGGGAGTGTGCGGCCCCATGTGCTCTACGGGAAATGCTCCTCGGCATGCCTGAGCCCAGCTTCCTAGAAACTGGTGATTCTACTGTGTAGGTCACTGTGGCTATGGAAGAAAATGTACGCCAACTTCCCAGGAAGTAGAAAGCTACAGATTAATGTCAGTGCCAAAGCTGATGAAAAGGATCACCGGGGTGGAGGAGCCAGGGCGTGAGAACTGCTACGGCGTTGTGCTCTCCTTGCACACTCAAAGTTTTCACTTGTAAATTTTAAACAGCTCAGTTTATCAAACCTTGGAATTACAGATGGTCCAAATTCAAAAAACTTTGAAGATCATGGGCTCTGTCTCCTTGCTTTGCCAGTGAGCCTCGTGAGTCTTAGAAGGAGAAAGGGATTCGCCCCAAGTCACGTCTCCCTCTGGCTCCTTCTCGATTCAGTCCCTTTCAATTTAACCTAGACCGATAGTGCAAACCTCCAAGACCTGTGGCTTTTCTTTATAACCTGGTCAGGGGGCTGGAGGTTGATGAGAAGCAGCGGCTGGATGCCTGAGTTTCTATTTTGAAGAAATGGACGGAGGACAGTGTATGGGTCATTTATTTAATGGGCCTGTTTAATTGCCAGCCCTTTAGGATCTGAGATGCTTGGGGGATGAATCGGGGGTGGCGGTACCACAGAGTTTGCTTGGAAGGAGCTCACAGCCTGGGAAGCGACAGCGTCCCGAAGAAGGTGTGCAGCAGACAGGGTGGGCGTAAGTGCCGTGACTGCAGCTTAGGGGAGCTTCACTGGGGTGGGGGCGCTTTCAGAGAAGCCTGGAGGGATGGATACCACCTGGGCGCGTGGCATTCAGGGAGGGCACCCCGGTTAGAAAGAACAACAGGGGTTGGGAGTGGGATGGGGAAGAAAATTGGAGAAATTGCTCAGTCATAGCACCTGCAGTTTGGCCTTTTGCCAGTGGGCCGACATTTCCCAAACTGGGTTCCAGTGTACCGTGCTGTTGCTTAGGTGTTCTGCAAACGTCACCTGGCACTCGACGCAATAAAAAGGAGGCAGGAGGGTAGGGCAAGTTTGTTGTCAATTCCTGTATTTAGGGAATGGTGGGCTAATGAAGTTATAGTTGCTTCTTTCATATGTAACTCGTTAACTCTCTCCTCTGTTTATTGGCTTTGAGAATCTCCACAAGAGACATAGCATGTGGCCTGTCCTATTAACGTGGACGTGGAAATTGCTGGTTCCACCATAATCCAGCGGATGTTGGTGTCCTGTTTCAAAGTTTGGGGTAAAAAGAAAGCTGCCTCACACAATGTTTCAAGGTGTCAACTTTCCAGTGACCTAGGTTGGCATCAGTGTCTAATCGGAGACTCTCAGCGTCATTGTCCCCAAGAAGGTTCGGAAATATCCGAAGGCCCAGTCTCCGCTCCTTGTTCCTAGGCCAGACTCGGAAGGGCCCTCCTGGGGGCTGTGGGGACTCTGAGGCCTGTGCCCAGGCAGCCTCTGGTCCCCTGGCCGCCCCGCTGGAGCTGGGGAGCCCAGACCCTGCCTCCGACCTGCTGCTCGGTGTGGTGCTGCCCCGGGAGTGGAGCCGAAGTCGGAGGCCAGGGCCTGTGGCCGGGAGCACGGATGACGGCTTGTGCTCTCTGGGGAGAGTGGCTGGGAGGCCCCCGAGCTGCCGTTCCCGGGAGAAGCAGCTTCCTGTCTGTGATGGAGGGTGGGGGCCCCGGGTGGGGCTCACACTGCCGGGAAGAGCCACCGAGGAGCCTTCTGGCCGAAGCTTTCCTGTTCTTAAGTTGTGGGACTGAAGTGCGTGTGTGCACACGTGTGTGCATGTACGGTGTGAGTGAGAGTCCAGATACAGGCAGGTTTTCAGTATGGCTCCTAACGGTAGAAAAGGGGTCAGTTTGCACACGAGGTCGCTGCAGGGACGACAGTCAGGGCACTTAGGCAGCATTGGGCCAACGGCCGGGCCGATGGACCCGGGCTGCACGGAGGGGCCCGGTGACCGTGGGTCCTGGTCAGGCCCGACCACTCTGGGTGTGGCTTGCCCTCCCTGAGCCCTGGCCCTGCTCAGCCTGCACCCTGAGACAGACAGAGCCTCTGCCCTCACGCCTAGCTCCAGGCCTCGGCTCTGTTCAGAGAGAACTCAGTGGCCTCCTCTCTGAGGTCATCCCGGCTTCTCTCAGGCCTGAGCTGCCCAGCTCCCAGCCCTCTGGCTCATCCCCTACTTCCCTTCCCGCATCGGCCCCTTGGCACCGAAGAAAAATTTGGCATCTGTCCTCTGGCCTTTCTTCTGCTTCCGGATGTGGTGTTTCTCTTGTGTTCTGCCTTTTGCTCCCGCCGCACAGGGGCTCTGGGGTGCAGCCCTGGGCGGCGGGCCGCACACTGATGAGCTTGCCGTGGGCGAGGGTCTGACAAGGGCCACAGGAGGGGCAGGACTGGCCTGGAATCGGGGGTACTGACCCTGGGCCAGGGGTGGGGAAGCCCTGGAGGCCACCTGCCTCCCTTTCTGCTCCCGCCTCCCGGGGACCAGGATGTGTTCAGTTTCTGAAGCAGATTATAAACTCCCCACTCTTGACCTTTATCAGACTTTTTTATTGTTCTCACAGAACTTTCTAGTCCGGAGGGAGAGCGAGCCCTGTAACTTTTGGTCAGTGCCGGGAAGTCAGACAGCTTGGCCGTTCCCAGTTTTAAAGACCCGAGTGCAGCTCGATCCGGATTCTGGGCGAGGCCCTGGCCACACAAGTGAGGGAGGGATGTGATGTGTGAGGGAGATTCCAGGGAAGTTTCCTCGATGAGTTCATTTAAGGTAGAAGCTGAGACCAGCCTTGCCGCCCCCAGTTTCGGGAGACTTGGAGAAGAATTGCAGGTCCTTGCCAGAAGCGTGGAAGCAGGAGCAGGGGGGAGCCCTAGCAGGTGGCAGAGGGGAGTCTTCCTGACACACCCATTTCTTGGCTGTTAATTAACTTTCCCAGGTGCTTGAGCTGAGTGAAGTGTGTGTGTGCGCGCGCGCGCGTGTGTGTGTGTGTGTATATACATGCATGTCTGCGCTCTGGTATAACCCAGAGCAGGGTCTGGGTTGGCATGGAGAGAAACCCAAAATTAATCTGAAGAGGAGGGACCACTGAGGCTGAGAGAGGTTTGCAAGAGGAGAATCTGGGGAGAGCTTGGAGCTGTCACAGTCTCTGCACTTGGAGTTGTGGCTCAGCAGCACTGGACTCAGAGGCTCGAATTGGCTTCTGGTCAGTGCATCTGCCATCCCAACAGACAAGGGCTGAGAAGAGTCCCGCGCCAATGCAGCGGCCTGAAATAAGGGGTGCTGGTCACTGGGAGACATGCACTCTTTATGGATACATCTAGAAAGTTGGATCAATAGGACAAAGTGGGTAAGTGATAAGAGCAGGTGTCAATGGCAACTCCCGAGTCTCTCAGCACCTGGGGAATGGTGGTGCCTCTCTGCCTGGCACAGGGAACTCAGGAGACTGAGAAGGTTTGAACGGAGCAGGAAGCTGGTGAGTTTAGATGCATGGAGTCCTCACTGCCAGCGAACATCAGGTGGACAGGTGACCAGTCGGCGATTAGGTCCTTGCCCTCAGAAGGGACTCTGGGGTTGGCAGAATACTTAGCAATAGATTTATGCTTGGAGCCCCGTCTGAAGTTTTTCCCGTGCAAAAGCACTTTTGTTTCAAGGCTAGACTTGTTGCCAGGAGACAAGAGTATTCGGTGCGGCAAATAGGAGGAAGGCTTGATTGGCGAGGAAATCCTGGCAGTGGGGAGGACAGGGCTCTGCTCCAGGACAGGAGGTGAAAAGAGAAGCTGTAACTCGGGGGACACCCTTAGGGCTGTTGGGGACGGTGGCAGAGCCTCATGCTGCCTCAGTGACTCTCCTGGGGCAGCCATGCTCACCAAGGTTCAGAAGAAGGGCTTGCCGAGGTCCACGGGGCAGAACCTTAAGGGAGGGGCAGGTCACAGGACCTTCATCATCACTCTACTGTAAGGATCGCCAGGGCTGGAAACCCTCTCAATCCTTAGCCGACGGGGAGCAGAGCTGGACCCTGGTGGAAGGACCGTATTTTCTTTACAAATATTGAATGGACAGGTGGGAGCTCAATGACCCTCTGTGTAGACCCAGGAACACAGTACAGACCGGGTCAGGGAATGAACCCCCTTCCTATAAAGGAGGACCAAGTCCACTCATTTTTAACAGGGAATTTCTAACAAATCTTTGAGAAAAAGAATATTAAGTGTTTCCGATTAGGAGGAAAGGGCGGGGGTGGGGTGGGGGGAGGGTTGGTTAGAAAGTATCCTGATAGAAGTTGAAAGGAAGCTGGGTGGGTTAGACACTGGTTAGAAGCCTCTGATGTTTATGTACTGCACTCCTTGTTCTAAGGGAGAAATCAGACAGTCCTACTAGTACCTTGTAAGTTAGAGGGACAGATGCAGGAAGGGGCATGTACCAGGCATGGAGCTGGAGAAAGTCGTGCCAAGCTGGGAGAGGCAGGGAGCAGGAGAGGTAACTTTGCACTGAACCTGGGGAGAGGCCAGTGGCTTCGCAGAAGGAGCCTGGCTGGGGGAGCCATGCTGGGAGCGGAGCTGAAGGTCTGTTCTTGATGCCCTCCTGGTGAAAGTTGCTCCCATATGAAATGGGACCACTAGGGGGTTTTAAATTGGGAAGTGACAGTTAGTCATAGGCTTTAGGAAGACTCTGTGGCCACTGGATTGGAGGGGAGGGGCCTGAGATCTGTGAGGTTTGCTGGGGAGTTGAGGTTGTTAAGGGCTGTGGGTACAGGCCTGCCGGGAGCTCCCTTCTGGCATGCAGTGACAAGAGACTGCCAATAGGTGGCGCTCAAGGACTTCATTTCTCCAGTTTCTGGCGGGGCATGTGCTTTTTGGTCTGTTCTTTTTTTTTTTTTTTTAATTTTTTTCTTATTTCAGTGTTTTTGTTTTGCGTGTTAGTGGTGGATTTTTGCGTCTGCCTCCTGCCCTTCCACCCTGTACCCACCCAGCTTCCTTTCAACTTCTATCAGGATACTTTCTAACCAACCCTCCCCCCACCCCCCCCCCCCGCCCTTTCCTCCTAATCGGAAACACTTAATATTCTTTTTCTCAAAGATTTGTTAGAAATTCCCTGTTAAAAACGAGTGGACTTGGTCCTCCTTTATAGGAAGGGGGTTCATTCCCAGACCCGGTCTGTACTGTGTTCCTGGGTCTACACAGAGGGTCAGGGCAGGACATGGGAATCTTGCGGGAGTACGTGTGCTCTTCCAGGTGCTGCCTGAAGCTCAGCACAGCATGTTCCTGCCTCCTTTAACTTTCTGCTCGTTCCGCCGTTCCTCCTGCTAATAATCATTTTTTACTGTTACTGTTCCTCTTTAATGTGTAAAAACCAACTCTTGCATTTATCAATCAGTTCCACTGCTCCCTGTCCCCAAGTAAACACTTTCTGCCCTCATCTTTTTAAATTCTCTTGTTCTGCTTTCCTGAAATTTTTTTCTAATTTTTTTCTTAATGTCTTGAGTTTTATGATTAAATAATGCATTTCCATTCACGCTTGCTCATTGATATATATACTTATGACAGAGATGTTCTCTCTGAATGCTGTGGATTCTGGCCCTTCCTGCTTCTATTGTCGTCATGACGAGGCAGTTTGCCTTCCCGTATTGAGGTTTTGATTTACTCTTTGACCAAAGTGTTGTTAAATACAAGTTTCTTAAATTTCCCGGTGGAAAGTTTTTATCATGGGTTTGACATTCTCATTTTGTGTTTTCATTTCTCAGTTTTTCTCCTTGTATGGAGCATTTCTATTCATTTTGTGCTTAGTGATGTTTTCTTGTGGCCGAATAAAAGGTCAGTTTTTAAGGATTGTTACGTGGACACTTGAAAAGGTTTGCATATCTTCTGTTTCCATGACATATAGTTGGACATATGTCGAGAATATCCACCTTGTTAATTACGTACCTAGGCCTGGTATACTGGGATGTATTTTGTCTACTTTCATGTCTTAGAATAAACGAGAGAGACGTATGAAAAATGCCGCCACCGGAGGGTTCCCACGTGTCTGCGCGCCGACTTTGGTTCTTGCCTCATAAATGTTGACTCCAAGGTATTTGGAGCATAAACCTTCATTTTGTTCCAGCTTCAATTCAAACCCTGGCTCTCTCACCGAGGGAGAGTCTGGCCTTGATGGAGTCACTTTATTTAGCTGAGCTGTTCCCGTCTGGAAAATGGGATGATGATTCAGACATTGTAGAATCCGGCCGAATTTCAGGAAAAAGCCTGGAAATTGCCAGCCTGGAGTAGATGCCAGACTGTGGTTTTCACTGATGCGTCCTTCTCGGAGCAACACTCGGCTGGCGAGCCCGATGGTTAGCGCTCATGGGGCAGGTGCCCTGTCTCCTCGTTTTCTAAAGACTTCTCGACTTCTCTGGAAGTTATTTTGGTAGGTGGTTCCATTACAGACACTACTCGTATTGCTCAGATTACTGTAATCGTGTTGCCCCTCTCGCCGTGGCCGCCTGGGAGCCACCACCGTTCCTGTTCTGACTTCCGCAGTGGCCATTGCTGAAGTTTTGCTGGCCGTCCTTGCTGCCGCTTGGATTGTTGTCTTTGAGGACAACCGCATCCCCCGGTGTCTCTACCGTGTCCACGTGCCAGCTGCAGCTGCCGTTAGTGAGTCGCGATGATTTATGGGATCCTGGAGCTGCCTCGATTCTGGGCCGTTCCTGGAGCAAACAAGTAGATATGTAGAGGCCAAGATGTGTCACTCTGCCTTCCGAATATTGCCTCTCCAGTTTCCAGAATTCTATCCAAGCTAGAATGTGTACCCTTAGATACAATCATCTAGTTTAGGTTTCAAGATTTATTATCTCCTAAGTGAGGCCAGGAAGGTGACTTTTGTGTAGGTTTCCAGGGAGTGGGGCTGTACACCAGAGTGAGATTTCTCGTACAAAAAGGAATCGTGTGCGGTTTTCATTAGGGCTTCAAGCTCTAAGTCACGGACAAGCCTGTTATTTCCCAGGGAAATAGCATGTAGAGTCTTTTGAGCCTTCCGAAGTGCTTCTGTAGCCACTCAGGGGGCCACCAATGTCATCAGAAGCGGGTATGGGCCTCCCGTCCTGGCTGGACCCTTGCCTTCGGGGCCGCTTTGGCCCCGTTGTGCCCTTTCTGAGCTTTTGTGCCCAGCTACATGCGGTCCTGCAGGCAAAGGTGAGCGGAACAGTGAGTGCGTGTCATAAACGCTCAGTGGATGTGACTGTAACAAAGAACATTATGTCTCTCCTGCAGAGAACATGACTATGAAAGGGAGTGGCCACGCGCATGCGTTTGCGATGCTGACGAGAACCAACCAGAACCTTAGAAATCTGGAGGAGGAATGAGGAGAGAGAGAGGTGGGCAGCTTTGATGTAGGTGCAGACACACGTGCGCACATGCATGGACCCCCACACACAACACGAAGGCTGTGATGCCCAGTGACAGGGCAGCAGTGAGCATGCCGGAGGTGGGCTCCGGTGCGGGGCGGGCGGGAGAGGCTGAGCGCTCCCACAGACACAGGAGCCGACCTGCAGCCTGGGCCTGGGCACAGGTGCCTCGCCTGGATCAGGAGTCCGCCACGAGGTGACTCGTGCTCACTGCTGCGATGAGTCCAGTCAAGGGAAGTGAAGCGAGGAGGCGTGTTGCCAAGAGGCCAGGTGGATTTGCCCTGGTTGCCAGCCGTTGGAGGGAGGTGGCCTCCGGTGGAGTGGGGGGCAAGGTGGGCTGAGAGCTGACAGGCCGCTGAAGGGCAGTGGGTGGGAGAACCAACCTGGAGAGTTTCTGGGCTTGGATATATTTTGCTAAAACCCCGTTTCCATCAGGAGCCCAAGCATTTTGCCGAGCTGGGGGGTTGCTGACTCATGTTTAGCCTGGACAGAGGCTAGGAGGGGGAAGGAGGCTTCCTGCTGTGTGTCTGGTGGGGGGCAAACTTCTGGGGAGCCTTCCTGGGTGGGGGGAACCGGGCTGTCCTGCCACCCTGTGCAAAGGGAGAAGTCTCCGTCGTGGCTCGGATGGTGTGGGCGCCGGTGCCCCAGCCGGGGCGGCTCGCTCTGGGTAACTGACCCAGAAGGCAAGCACTGGCATGAGAGAGGGTCCCCCGTGAACTGAGATCCCTGCAAAGGGGTCTGATGAGGGGCGCTGACGGATAGGGAATACTTTATCATGGCTTTTGTGATAGTTGGCCATTTAAAAATCTTTCCTAGGGCTCACCTGCTTTAAAAAACAGTATTTCTCCCATCCAAGTACTAACCAGGCCCGACCCTGCTTAGCTTCCGAGATCAGATGAGATCGGGCGCGTTCAGGGGAAAACAGTATTTCTACAACACAACCATCTACAAATGGCTTTTTTAGGTACCATAATGTTCGATCATTAAATTCTACAGATGAGGGAAGGGATCTTTGAGATAAATAATTTGCCTGGATTTATGCAGCTCGTGAGGCGTGGGACTGGTGGAGTGTCTTAAATTCATCCAGGCGCTCAGAGGTCAGCAAGGGGTTGGCTCTTTTTTGAAGGTCCTTTCTGGCAGCGTGTTTATTCAAATGCTACCTGCAGGAGGCCTCTGGTGCTGTGTGGGTGTGCATGCACACACCGAAGCAGGTGTGCGTTTGTGATGTTTACCTGAGCGTGCATCGGATTCGATGTAAGCCAACTCAGGGTCTGATCCCACCGAGCTTAACCAAACACCCAGCAAGGACGTTTGGCTGAGGCAGGGCTGGGTTCTGTTGTATGATGATGCATAATTCCCTTTCATTAAGCCCTGGAAACATCTGTTTCTCTTCAGCCTGTTTAAAGGTTTCGCTTTATTAGATATTGGTTAATGATCACAAAGTCATTTGCCATTAAAAACAGGTGCTCCTCCCTGCACTTAACTCTGGTGTCTGGAGAATGACTGAGTCCCTGCACAAAGTGTGGGCGTCACTGGAACTCAAGCCCGAAGCCCCAAGGCAGCAGGGCATCCCGCTGAGACCCCCTGAGCTTGAGCTATCTTCCTACCCCTGGTTCTGCTGGCTTGGGACCTCATTACTGTGTCCTTGGGTGGGGGCTCATCCCAGCCCTCTGATGCCCCATTTAGATACATAAAAGCTCATGCACCCTGGAGTTAGTCTGGTGTACCTGCACTGTCGCTCTGACCTTCCTTATAAAAGTACCGATGACCGCCTGCCCTTGGATGCCAAGAAACAGAGTGAACTTTCATCGTGCATGCCTGATTCTCCAGGAGCAGTGAACCCGACTTTACTTGAGCAAGGTGACAGGAGACGTGTGGCTAAACTGCAACCACCAGCAGCACCACTGCCCAGCTCTTGGGCTGCAGAGTATGATTTTGTTCATGGAGCGACACAATGTGTGTAATGTTACCCCAGCAATCCTCAGCCGTTGACTCTGTTGGCTGCTTATTGGCCTCTTCATGTTGGAGTCAATGTCAGAGAGTTTATAGTAAGTATGGGACAGAAGTGCAAGAAGTCATGATTCTTTGTGTGTTGTTTCAATTCTATACATGTTTATTTTTTTAAGATTTTATTTATGTATTTGATAGAGAGAATGAGAGATCGAGAGAGTATGAGAGGGGGGAGGGTCAGAGGGAGAAGCAGACTCTCCGCTGAGCAGGGAGCCCGATGCGGGACTCGATCCCGGGACTCCAGGATCATGACCTGAGCTGAAGGCAGTCGCTTAACGGACTGAGCCACCCAGGTGCCCAAATTCCATACGTGTTTAATGGGCTCCTACTGTGTGTAGAGTATCCTAAGGAATACAGTGATGGCTGAGATATAATCCTTCCTTTTGACGAGTTTAAAAAACATATTTTAATCACCTAATGAAAAATTCAGTTTGTATCTGCATGATTTTAAGTAACGAGTTCTTTCTACCCAGTAGCTATCATCGGCAGAACATTCAGTTTGGTTCTGTCCGTGTGTCCAGAAGCAAACGGATGGAATATGGTGCAGCTTCCCCTTCAGCGGCTCTTCACCTTGATCGCGCATTCGAAGCTGGGAGCTTGCAAGCACACCAACGCCAAGGTCGTATCCCAGAGAATTAAGTCAGAATCCCTGGGGCTGAGATGTTGGCAGCATTATTTGCTTCCAGCTCTTGACCATATCAATGTGTAGCTACTATTGAGGACCACTGGTATACCTGGGCTTAGAGAAAACAACAGGTGTGTTATATTAGAGAAACCAATTTTACTCCATTCTGAAACAGCCAAGTTATTTTTCAATAGCTCCATTTGGCTATAGAGTGTTATTTTTGCATCTTCAACATTCAGCAGTTAAAAAAACAATTCTTTGAACTTGAGGGATACAGAGCCCTCAACAACGTTCAGTTTCACAAATCCACTCACCACTTATTCCATAAGGATCGGCAGGGCCTTCCTTAGTGCGAGTCGTCGTGCCGGACCTGTACGTAAGAAGTCATCATCGAGTGCGCAGGAGAAACATGTAAGCCAGTGACTCCCATCCAGTGTCAGTGAAGGGAACCCCATTTTATAGCAATGACCCAAATGAAGATAGTGTCCGTCCCAACCCGGTCAGATGTGTGCAGATCCCCAGCCTCCAAGGATGATACCTGCTTAGGGCGAGACCACCTGAACGCCAGCTCTGCTCTTGGCCCCCTGAACGTCACAGAACCACTTGTGTTACGTGGGCTTTGAGACGTATTTCACAGCCCCTTCTGTTTGAAATTTCACGCACCTGGCCCAATGCCACGCTCTTCTGCATTTATATGAAAGTCCATAGCTCTGGGTTCTTGGTTACTATAAATGTATTTCACCAATCAGAAAATGTTGGATTTTTTTAGTTATTTTTCCCTTCCCGGCTATCAGCCTTTTTCCTGGTGCTGTTTTGGGTGAAGAGACTCCTCTTCCGTTGCCAACACTAGAGAACTCCAACAACCACGCCGCAAAGGGAGGGAGTTGGTGCAAGGTACTGACCGAAGCCCGGGTCCAAGGGCATTAGTGGAATGAGCCAGGCAGGGAGAACTGGGCTCTAGCACTGCCGGTGTGTGGGTGGGGCTTTCCTGCATCCGCTGACTCCAGCTCTAGCTAGCCGACGCATAGCAACCTTGGAGGACTTTCTCCCACTGAAATATACCACTAATCCTTGCTTCCTCCTCGCGCTCCGTTTCTACCTCACCCAGTCCGGATATTTGTGTGATAATTTTCAAGCCTCGGGTTCTGCAAAACTCCTTTGTACGTCAAACATTTAAGTGTGTTCATTTACCCCAGTGAGTTCATCTCTTTCTTGGACATTCTCTTGATGAACAGGTGACCCGGGTGTATCTTCAGTCATGACTCCTGCCCACAGGTCCATACCAGAGACTCTATCACTTATGCTGTATATTGGGCACATCATTATTTTGGGGAGTTACATTCAAATTAAGAATTTACATAGAGAATAAGGGTATTTATTGAGAGATTGAGTTCTACTTTCTGCTCTCCTTCAACGTTATTGGGTGAACTTGGGCAGGCTGTTTGGAATCCCAAGGTCCTTGATTTGCTCCCATGTAAATGAGAGGCTGGGGTTCTGTCCCAGTCCTAACTTGAGTTTTTGGTGTGAGACCATAAAAAAACCCATCTCAGTCTCAATTAAAGACAATGGAAACACTGACAATTAGATGGCTTATCCAGAAGGCTTGTAAGGAAGTTCTAGATCATTCTAGAGCTTTTTTTTTTTTTTAAACAGCCCCCCACCACCAACGAGGAGCATCTCTTGACCATGTCAATCTGGGCATGACACTCAACACTTCTTGACCTTTTATCTCCCAAATATCCCGTGGTGATTCAGTATAGAAATCTCTGTCACGAGTGCTGTTCAGAGTGGGTGCACAGTTTATGTGACTACTGTATTTCTGCCTTTCACAGCCCCAGAGGAGGGGAAGCTCCAAGGCTGGATATTCCTAATGGCCTCTGCACATGGCGCTGTCTTCTGTGTCCGGCCTGTCCACTCCTGACGGTTGTAGGTGACAGATACTTGCACTGGGTTAGTAGCTAAGGTATGTCGCTAGGTGTGTGTTGACTTTAAGAAAAAAAAAAAAGAAGCAGAGCAGTTGGGCTTTTTCTCTTTAGGTTTTTGGCTGGCTGCTTCCTGCTTCATAAATCTGGGGTGGGAGGCAGGGGAGTCAGCAAGCTGCTCCCCGCGTCCCCATCCTGTGGGAGGGGGTCAGCGGCAGCACCTCTCTGGCCAGCTGCTGGGGCCATCTGCAGCTGGGGCCGGCTCTGTGATCTATGACCACAGTGCTGCACCGGGGAGCCTTTATTGCTGCTTCATGGCAGCTGGTGTGAATGGGAGTGGAAAAATAAACCCTTCTCCTCCCCAGCATCAGGAGAAAATGCTCCCAAAGACACACACACACACACACACACACACACACACACACACACACACGCCCCTCAGCTTTTCCACTCCGGTGGTAATTCTCAGGCCTGTGGTTGTGGTTTTTACTTCTGAAGATCTGTCTTTTTGCTTGGGAGCAGACTGAACCCCCAATGGGCGATCGAGGTTGTTGGCATCCAAGTTTCCAGCCTCCAAGGGAGTTAGGAGGAAAAACCCAGGAAAAAGGATTGGTCTTGAATTAAGAGGAAAAACACGTTCATTTCCATTCCCATTGGATTTTAATTTCAAAACACATGCTTTAAAATGACAGATTGCAAACAGCTATTTTGCCAGCCAGTGGAAACTCCGTGTTTTATTGGACTAGCTTGGTAACGCAGGGGACCAAATATGGACCGTGTGTCCAAACGCCTTCTACTCGGCTCCTGTGCCCAGACCTAGCACACAGCAGCCCCCCTCGATCTTGTCCAAATGCCCCTTTGTTAAAATGCGCCTTTACTCCTCTCTGCAAGTACGATGCTTCCGTTAGATAGCACAGGATTCTGACAGTAGCTGAGAGAAAGAACATGCGTGCATTTATTTTCTTTCACTTGGCAAGTATTCCTAAGAGGTACCAATAAATCCAAGCACTCTTAGTCTTTGGTTAAGACAAACCTGAAGCCCTGAAGGGGCTCAGAGACCAGGGGAGGGAAACAGAGCTAAGTGCAATAGAGCACTGGGTGTCAGGACAAGTGTTTTCAGAGGGCCCCGTGGGGTGCGAGGGAGGCAATTGCCAGGCCTGCCACTGGGGAGAGGTGTCAGCAAAGGAGTGGGAGCGTGGGGTGAAGGTAGGGTATACTTGGAATTGCCAATTCATTACAGCCCAGAGTAAACGCCATTATCTCCAGGAAGCCCTTTCTGTCATTTGGTTTTTTCCTTCCTCTGGGCTCCAATATTTTGGTTTCTAAAACTTGTTTTTACTAGTACTGAATGGTTATCTACTTTCTATCCCCAGACATCTTGGGGGCAAGGATGGGCTGTGATTCAGCCTGCCCTTATACTTGGCAGGGTAGATAAATAGCACGTGTTTCTTCTTTGCCTGAATGAAGAACTGGGCAGGAATTAGCCTCACTCAAGTCTGTGCCTGTGTGCCTTTAGCCTCCGTTCTGAGCCAGGGCCTGGCTGGCTCAGGACCGGTGTGGACAGATCGGACACGGGGGCTGAGTTCATCACCTGCCACGCATCCTCAGGAATGCTGGCCACCCGATGAAGTTAGTATTTGCAAAAGTCCTTTATCCTAATGCTGTGAAGTGGGAGAAGGTGAGCATTAATGGGAAGAGTGTGCTAACAGGAATCAAGAGAACAAGGTTTGTCTGGGCTAAAGCTTTGGTTTCTTCATCGTTATTTTTTAATTTTTATTTTACTTTTTTTAGAGAGAGAGAGAGTGAACAGGTGGGGAGGGGGAGAGGGAGACAGAATCTCAAGTGGAGTTCCCACTGAGCCTAGAGTCCCACACAGGGCTCGATCTCACAACAACGAGATCATAACCTGAGCCGAGATCAAGAGTCGGAAGCTTAACTGACTGAGCCACCTGGGTGCCCTTGGTTTCTTCATCTTTGATTGGCGTTCGTGAACTACATTTTATTTATTTATTTATTTATTTATCTTTTTTGTGAACTACATTTTAATAGTGAGGAATTAACGACACATATATGAGAATACTTCACACAATTACTGTCATATAGAAAGCCGGATTAGGACTCACATAAAGACATTTATAGAAAGGGAGCCCATGCATTTCATTTTAAAATCACAGTAACAAGTGTGTATGTTTTAGAAAAATCAGAGTAATAACAGCTTAGGGAAAATCTGTAGACTCCATGATGCTCTTCCTTAGCACCCTCCCTACCCTGCCCCGAGTCAGCTACTTCAAACTCTGCTATTTCTTCTGATTTAGAACTTCAGATTTCTAATAGTATATATTTATTCTATTTTTTTAAAATTAAAAACATTCTCTATTGACTTATACTATGGAAGGTGAGAGTTCACAGAGCACACCACATGTTCACCACACATATATTTTATTAAAAATTGATTTTTTTCTATGCACCCATTAATAATTCTTTCTGAAAGGACATTTAGAGTCCCAGGAAATATCATCTAATACTTAGAATATATCTTGGCTCCACTGTGTTACTGCTATTGAGACATCCTTCTGTGACCTCCCGTCCTTAGGCTCTAACAGGGACGGTTCCGTAGTGAGTCTCTGGTTCAGCTGTAACCCCGGAACTTGCCTTCACCAGCTTCCTGGAAAACCACTTTTTACCACACCTAATTTGGCTTGCCTTCTTTCTAAACTTCATGACTTTCCCTTTTGTTGGAAAGTTCCTCCTTCATTTGTTGGAGCACATCCTCCAGTAGCTTTCTGAGAAAAATGTGCATAAGAGGTTAATCTGGTGGGACATTGCATGTCAGAAATACAATTACTTGGGACTAACATTTTGTTTTGGTTGGATAAAGAATACCATATCAGAAATGATGTTAATCTCAGAATGTTAGATTCTGCAGGTAATTTTTTGCATTGGGTTGTAGTAATTGTCATCATGATTCCCATCTGAGTCCTGTTCTTTAAAGATGTGTTCCTTCCCTTTGAAGCTTTCAGTCGCCTTTCTTTATGCTTGGTATTCTGAAATTTTGCCATGATGTTCTTGTTTATTTATTTAATGGGTCAATTTGATAGTTTCCTGTGGCTGCAGGGTGCCTGGAAACAAAACAAATGTACCCTCTCAAGCTCTGGAAGGTGATAGTTTGAAATCAGTTTCCATGGGCTGGAATCAAGGTGTTGGCAGGGCGTCCTCCCTCCAAAGGTTCTAGGGCAGAGCTACCCTGCCTCTCCCAGCTTCTGGTGGTTACCAGTGCTCCCCCACTGTGGCTGCACCTCACCCCATCTCTGCCCCTGTGGCCGCGTGCCTTCTCTCCTGTGTGTGTCAAATCTCCTTGGCCTTTCTCTTATACATACACAAATGATTGCATTTAGAGCCCACCTGCATAATCCAGGATACTCTCCCCATGTCAAGATCCTTAACTCAATCGCATTTTCAGAGAGAGTCCCAAGATTCAGGGGTTAGGACATACACATTGTCTGGGGGCTGTGATCCAGCCAACCCTGGCCACTCAGTAGGAACTGAAGTCCTTTGGCTCTTTTTCTTCTTTCTTTCTTTTTAACTGAAGTATAGTTGACACGTGTTACATTGGTTTTAGGTGTACAATACAGTGATTTAACAAGTCTGTATGTTATGCAGTGCTCACCACAACGTAGCTACCATCTGGACCTACAGGTCTGTTCCAGTAGCATTGACTATATTCCTTGTGCTGTGCCTTTCATCTCTGTGACTTATTCATTCCAAAACTCCCTCTCTCCTTCACCTATTTTGTCCATCCCCCAACCCCCTCCCCTCCGACAACCACCAGTTTGTTCTTTGTATTTATGGGTCTGTTTCTGTTTTGTTTGTTCATTTGTTTTGTTTTGTTTTGATTTCACATATAAGTGAAATCATACAATATTTGTCTTCTGTCTCTGACTTATTTCACTTAGTATCATCCCCTCTAGGTCCATCCATGTTGTCACAAATGGTTAGATCTCATTCTTATTTTTTATGGCTGAGTGTGATTCCATTGTCTATGTATACCACATCTTCTTTATCCATTCATCTATTGATGGACACTTAGGTTGCTTCCATATCTTGGCTGTTGTGAATAATGCTGCAATGAACATATATCTTTTTGAATTACTGTTTTCATTTTCTTTGGGTAAATACCCTGTAGTAGAATTACTGGATTGTGTAGCATTTCTACTTTTAATATTTTGAGGAAACTCCGAACTGTTTTTCACAGTAGCTTCACCAGTTTGCATTCCCACCAATAGTGCACAATGATTCCTTTTTTTTTCCCCACATGCTCATCATACATGTTATTTCTTGTCTTTTTGGTACTAGCCATTCTGACAGGTATAAGGTGATATCTCATGGTGGTTTTGATTTGCATTTCCCTGATGATGAATGATGTTGAGCATGTTTTTGTGTGTCTGTTGGCCATTGAAGTCCTTTGGTTCTGAGACATTTTTTTTATCATTTCTTTAATAATTCTTCCCTTCCATTTACTCCATGCTTTCTGGAACTTCTGTGGTTAAGACATTTGATTTCCCAGAGGAATCCTCTTAATTTCTTACATTCCCCTATTTTCCATTTCCTATCATTTTTATTCCAGTTTCTGAGTGATTTTCTCAAATGTAGCTTCTGGATCTTTTATTGTGTTTTTAATTTTACAGATTTTAGTTTTAATGTCTAAGAGCCCTATTGTTCTCTGATTGTTCATACTTAACGTTCTGTCCTTGGTTCATTGATGCAATGAAACTTTCTGAGGAGTTTAATTAAATATATTTTTAAAGTTTTCTTCTGCTCATTGCAGTGCCTCAGGTTCCCTCCTTTTTCTTGTTCTTCAGTTTTGATTTGTCTTTCCTACTAGAGGCTTTCCTTAAATCTCTACCATTCTTGGTTTTCTGCTTGGATGCAAAAGTCAAGTACAAAAATCTGATGGGAAGTTGTTGGGGGGGGGAGAGGGGGAAGTGGCTTAGGAATTGACAAGCTTCACTTAGGGTAATTTGTACTTGGGATGGATATGGCTGTGTACTTGTCTGTTCTCTTGGGCTCACCCATTCTCTGGGAAATCTGTTCTCTTATCTCTTGCCCAGGGTGTGCTGGGAGCCAAGGAGGGGAGGTTGGGAGGACATCCCCTTCATTATGGTGACTTCATTCCCTCTGTCTTCAGCCTTATACCTGACCTTCTCTCTCTTTTTTACTCCTGTCTGGAGACTCTGGTTGGGTTTCTCCAGGAAGCACACAGCCGGTATCCCACCCAGACAGAGGGTGTAGCTGCTTCACTACCCAGGGTGGAGCCCATCTGGTCTAGCTCTCTTTATGGGTGTTGAATGGGTTCTTCTGTTTCAGCCTCTCTTCTTACTCCTGTTTCTAGAAGTAGGTGGAGCCTTCATTTTCTGAGATTTTCTGTGGCTTTTGTGTTAATAAGCTATTGACTTTTAAATGCAATGATCTGATTTGATTCATTTGGATAAACAACAGACATTGAGCACATGCACTGTCCCAGTTAACATGTAAGGAATAATCTAGGAAATGTGAATGTTTTGGTGTGGTAGATTATCCATGGAGGAGACTTCTTTTTTTTTTAATTTTTTTATTGTTATGTTAATCACCATACATTACATCATTAGTTTTTGATGTAGTGTTCCATGATTCATTGTTTGTGCATAATACCCAGTGCTCCACGCAGACCGTGCCCTCTTTAATACCCATCACCGGGCTAACCCATCCCCCCACCCCCCTCCCCTCTAGAACCCTCAGTTTGTTTTTCAGAGTCCATCGTCTCTCATGGTTCGTCTCCCCCTCCGACTTACTCCCCTTCATTCTTCCTATCCATGGAGGACACTTCTAATAAACCCCTAGGGGAATTATTAAAAATCGAGTTGAGAAAGGTCAAGAAAAACTAATCAAAAAAGTCCCTGGATGCCAGACATTGGAGGTTGAATTCTTTCTGTGGCTGTAAGGCACCTAGGAAGGGTTTGAAACATAGAAGCAAGATGTCTAGCAGTGAGTTCAAAGAGGTGCACTCAGTAATCCCTGTCTGTCTCTTCTTTGATTCTTGTAGTTTTTTCTCTTTGTAATCTTCTTTCATGGTCTTTGTGATAATAAACACTTTCATTTATAAATATCCCCAGTGGATTTCCTTTCTTTGGATTTGAAGTATCTTATCATCAAATAATCCTATAACCAATTTAGCAACTCTTGCCTTATACCATTTCTTTTTTTCTTTGTTTTTTTTGTTTTGTTTTGTTTTTAGGAACAAGCACAAATAGTTTGATTTGTTTGAGGCAGATTTTTAAAATTATTATTAAAATAAACAGTTCATACCAATCAAAAGGAGTCAGTGCTTAGAATAACTGAAAATGGATAGACATAGCGATTTGGAACATCTTTGATAACTGAACAGGAGGGCAGCGTCAAGATTTCTGACTAAAGGTTGTCCAAGATTCCCATATTTTAAAGATTTGCAGGCAAGCTCAAAACCTGCTTAAAATAAGGAACTCCTGTCTCAGATGGCGACTGCACTTGTCCTGCATATGGATAGTGCTTATTTTGTAAATGTCATCCCAGGGAAGGTCAGAGCCACCCACCTGGTCCTCATCCTCACCAGCTGTAAAAAGAGAAAGTTGTGGAGAGGGAGCTTCCCAAAAAAACTTACATCTCTGGACACATATGAAAAGCAGGAAGGAAGCCAAATGCGTTGACTACCTACTATGTGCAGGGCACCGTGCGGGGTGCTTCTGTCGCCATTTTAGCGTACTTCCTGCTGTTGTCACGAGAGGCAGGTGGTTTTATTACCATCTTCAGATGGCAAGACGGGCTCCAAGGTCAACGGGTCCAGGTCACACCACAGTGGCTTGGGGGAGAGCGGTTGCCCTCAGGGCCTTCTGGGGTCCCACAGCTGCATTTTCAGGCTCCAAGAGAGTCAGAATAAATCATATGGTTTCTTCTCGTCACACACTGCAGAGAGAAAAGAATTCCAAATGCTGCTGTATGTTTGAAGGGAAAGCAGGGCTCTCCTGTGCTTGCTTGTCAGCAGTGACAGTCTGCCTTTCTCCAGCGTGGTGCAGAGGGTCAATTTAAATCCTCGGAAGTGCCAAGAGCCCCATCTGTTTCTCCATCTGAAACGGGAATATTTTGCTCTTTTTTTTCTTTTCTTTTTTTTTTTTTTAAATCTTGATTTGGTCTTTCAGTGTTTGAGCTGCAGCCTTCAGCCCAGATGCCAATAATGAGGAAAATGTATTAAGTGTTAAGGGGGAAATCAGTGAAATTTAAATGAACGAGAGAGGAAAATTGGAAATGGAAGCAACAACAAAAAAATGAAGTCTTGCTGTAATACCCAGTCCAGGTATGATGGTGAATGAGAGCAGATCTCCAAGAGATTCCGACAGCACTGACGAAGCCCCCACGTCTAGGGTAGAGGGGTCAGGACAGCCCCAGAAGGCATGCCAGAAACACCTTGAAGAGCCTGCCTGACGACGCGGCCCACACTATGGTCCAGCTGCTGCGTGTGAAGGATGCTCATATTTTATGTATGCTAGCTGGAGCCCAGAACGCTGTGGTAACACACAGTATGTTGGAATCTGCAGATTATTGGTTTCACATCCATGTGCAAAGCTGCAGCTCTCCATTTACAAGAATGGGAGGACAGTGTTTCAGAGAATCATAGAATTACAGAGCTCGATGACACCGGACGTGCTTGAGGTCACAGGGAGATCAGGGATGATGGAATGAGCACTGGTCCAGGAATCATGGGACCCACTTGTGCAGCTGGTCGACCTCCAGAATCTCCCGATCCTCCTTCAGCTGGAACATGGAACCAGGGATGGCACCACAGAGTTGACTAGAGAGCAAGCGAGATGGCCATGTTTAATATATCACGCTAAGGTAACAAAGTGCCATTAATGAGCACCTAAATTTGAATTTCTCACTTCATAGTTGGGGAAAGGGAAAGCTAAGGAAGTAAAATTGTTATTCTCCTTTTTACTTTATAGCCATAGTTGTTTAGCTCTTTGTGTTAATTGAAGCTTTTTCAGCTATGCTGTCCCCCTTGGTTCGCACAGTAACTCATGAAGCAGGCTGAATTGTCCTCATTCTGTAGATGGGGGTGCAGACGTGGGGACCTGGGGACATGGTTCCCACAGAGTGTGGCGGGGGCTGGAGACCAGGGCAAGGCTCTCACCCTGGGCTTGGCAAACTCTCCCATGGGGCCTCTGGGCTGCCAAGGAGTCTTTTCAAGGTCACTTTGGGGGAAAAGTGAGGACCCCCACTTTTTTCGATTTAAAAATTGGGCTTCAATGCAGATTTTCTTTTGTTAAACCAATTTCTTCAAAATTTTGAAAACTCTTGAGTTATGCTCTGACTCCCCAGTTTGATACATAAAGAACTATAACCTAGAAAGGTGAAGACACTCCGCTGAGGACACACAGCCCCTCACCTGCGACTACCCACTGCTACTAACTCTGAGATCAGCATTCTTGCCATCAAACCGAAACTCTTCCAAATTAGGTATGAGGCACATTTATTTGATAGATCCCCTGTGGATGTCAAAAGAAAAGCTGAGCTTTATACCCATGTAGGTGAGAAAAGATTTTTGGAGCACACACACACAAAAATTGTTTTGAAAGTATTTACATAACTACTTGGAGAGCAGGTCACTTAAAAATGTATCTATTTTTGTAAGCATAAGGTAAGAATTTGAGACTTCATAGACACTTCAAATCTTGCCTTAATTAAAAGTTAAGTCTGGGCTCCTGGCTGGTTCAGTCAGTAGCGCTTGTGACTCATGACCTTAGGGTGGTGAGTTCAAGCCCCACGTTGGACATGGAGCCTACTTAAGAAAAAAAATAAAATGTTAAGGTAATTTAAAATCAGTAATAATAGAATTATTCCCTAACATTAAAGGCAAATGGAAAATGGTCATTGATAATAAATGTTTCCTGTTATAGTTTCTGGGGTTTTAAAGAATTCAGGGATGTGTGTCTTTGAACATGTGGGTCTTATAAACTCTGGCAAGCCTGTGACAGCAAGCACTCATTACCCCAGTGCAGGGAAGACCAAAGAAGGAGAACATCCCTCATCACCCACTATGCCAAGGAGTGTGGGCAATGGACCTCGGCTGACAGTCCTTTCCTGGAGGCAAATCTGTCCGCAGAAACCAGTTCCTTGGTGGATCAGGGTCTGCCCGAAGGAAGGCTGGGCTTCACCTCCAGCGACAGAAACAGAGGCTCTGTGCCCCAGAAGAGGGCCCACTGATGGCAGGCATGTCTCAGAATCTCCGGGGCCAAGGGCCACTTCTCACACAGCCGGCCAGGAAATGCTCTATGTCAGGCTAGGGGGCTCCCTGATGTCTTTGCTTTTCAACGCAGGAGACATTTTCTTTTTTGTTCTTGTCTTCCTGTCCCAGGCCTCTCCTTCGATGTTGGTTGTTCAGCGTGTGGTACTTACTCCCTGCAAAATGGGCCCACTTACGCTTCCAGATGTTGGAAATCTGAAAGCAACACTGGCCCCACGGAGAATTTCCTTTGAGAAATCACCAACTTTGTCCTGAACAGCAGGTGTCACTGTTGCAGCAGAGAATCTGCCAGGGCCCTGGCCAGCCCAGGGATATTTTTACCCAAAGGAGAAAAGGCCCAATGTGAGACACAAACTTGGCAAAAGAAGTTCCGAAATGAATGTGGAACCTCATAAAAAGCTGTACGTTATCAGCATGTCTTTAAGGGCTGAGCTGTCGGCTTTGAGCACCCATCATTTTGGACAAGAGACAGTGGGGCTGGACCAATGGGTCTCTGCAAATGAGCTCCCTGAGATGGGCAACAGCAGTCACCTCCTTGAGCTCCAGGCTCCTGTCCTCGCCCGGGGAGGATAGAAGGAAACAGGCGCCTCTCCTGACCACCGACTTGGGGAGCACCCGGGGCTTTGCTAATGTCTGGTGCTCCAGTCTTAGATTCCTGATGACAACTTCAGCAAGGAGCTGTACAGAATTTATTGATCTGCCCAGGGAAAACCAGGGAGAAAGAAAGCTGCTCGGACCCAACCCACTGGTCCTTCCCCAGCTCAATCTGGTAGACGCTGGACTCAAGGACTTCTCCCAGGTGTCTGCACATAGCAGATCTGTCAGTGAATCCAGTGAGGATGTGCTCTCAGGCCCTAATGGTTACCCGACTCAAAACTATTCCTTTGCTCTAAAATATGCTTTGCTCTTTGCAGACATTCTTATTCATTTCAAAGCCAAACATCATGACATATAAATAAGAAGTCAAAGTTGACCAATCAGGCGCACACGAACATGGCCTATTTCAGTACATGGGACTTGGAAATGCAGCTTCACACATTGCCATAGATTTAAGTAAACTGTGTGTACGGCACAGAGAAAATCAAAGAAATGAAGAAAATCAAAGAAATGAAGAAAACTGGCAGAGGCTGAGCTGGGACGGATGGGTCTAGAGTGAGATCAGCCGTCTTCCCAAGCAGGATCTCTGATCCCCTGGAGGCCATTTTGGGGGCAAGTTGGGGATCTGCCATTGCCAGTTGGCTGAGTGGCTTATTCTTCCTACAGGAGTCAAGCTTCCTGGAGAATTTCCACAGCATTTGCAGCCCCAAGCCTACGTGTGCCCCGTCGGGGGTGCATTCTGCGTGGGGTCCACTTCCTTCATCTGTTTGCCTTCTCTTCTTATCAGAATCTTGACTGCAGTGGTACCAATTCTAGCATATCAAATACATATTTCTAACAACTTTAACCCCAAATATCTGAAAATTGCAAGAGAATTAGTTGAGAAGGGGCCAAACTCACACTAGGGAATGAGGAAAAAACCTGCACATTTTGTTAGGCCTAGTCATGAGCACATTCAAGTCCTGTCTGTGTAGTGATTCTAACAGGAATTTCCTCAACAAGTAAGACAATCATCTCTATGAAGGTCCCTCCTAGATTCATCTTCGCTTAGCCACAGTCTGCTGGTCCATTTCCGCAGGCGCCTGGCTCACTGGCCCATGTCAGTGCGTGCTAGAACACCACCTCCTTTATTATGTTCTTTTAGTAATTTTCAGAAAGTCCTTGATTTCCAATTCCAGTGGCTAACATATCACCATAAATACCTTGTTCTTCTTGGCTGTATTCCCTTATGGGCTGGCTTTGCTCCCTCTGCTTTGCCCGCCTCAGCTAATAACTCGATAGAGAATTGTGGGGCAGGCAGGTGGCCTCTCACTCAAGTTTCACCCACGTGTCTTCCCCCAAATGCCCTTACCTGTCCCATTATAAACATTCTGTGTTTCCTATATTATTAATATTGGAAGAGTTCTTTAAAGTCTGTCATTTGCTTATTTGTATTCCTCTTTGAAGAATAACTTCTAGATTCAGTTCTGACATGATAGGAGAGCCATGTCCTCCCATCTTTGGACTCTAACCATCTTCCAATGATGGAGGTGGAAGGGCTCAGGGCTTTAACATTTAACCAGTTCACGTCTGTTGATAGACAACCGAGGTCGGAGTCACTGATTGGCCACCCTGGTCTTCATGGGCCCCCTCAAAGGGTCTCAACACCCATCCAGTTGACTGATCTCTGAGGGACTAAAGCTAAAAGCACAGCTTCCCACCTTACCTGTGAGCCTCACCTTTCCATCTCCCCCAGGGCAGCTGTCCTTGTGGAAGGGCATCCTGCCAAGGAGAAACCCTTTATCTAGTCCCCAAGTGAGGCAAAGTGTCTCCCCTTCAGCCCCACTGCTTCATCTTCTGGAAAATGAGTGAATTTTATCAAAACCGCCAGCAGTAAGTTTTGAATGGATGATCAATAACAGAATATAAAAATAGGTAATTATTCCAAATAAAAGGACCAGCAGGGAGCTGCTGGCAGACTTGCGCTTGCCTGTGCATTGTTCAGTCCGGAGAGTCTTTAGGTGCCAAGAAGCCTGGGTCTCTTTTCCCGGGACCTGCATGAGGTGGGTGTGCTGGGACACAGTCTGTTCCCTTGGCTCTGCTGGGCTGTGCTTCTGAGCAGAGAGGTAGCCAGGACACTTAGATCTTGAGCTCCCTCCTTGGGTTCTTTCTGAAGTAAATGCTGGGCATTAAGAAGGGAGAATACAGCAGAAAATGGAGAAACTTGGAAAGAGAAAGATCAAAGAAATAGTCTGTAAAAAGGACTAGTGTAAGGTCCAAATTTCCTCAAGTATTGGGCCGGATTTTGTGTCTGTGCTGAATATTGCTCGAAAGGAGTAGGCTGAATTAGGATAAAAAAGAGCTCCTGTTTTCTGGTACTGCTGAGACTGACAATGATTAAATAGAATAAAAAATATACGGCATTACAGAGGGTGAGGGGTATGGCATACTCGTACACAGCTTGTGTGAAAACAGTTTGTTGTACCTCTCCACAGACTACATCAGAAACTTTTAAAATGTTCATTGCTTTGACCTGCTTCTAGGGATTTATACTAAGGAAATTATTAGTCAAGTGCCAAAATATATATACACAAATGTTCATTAAAGTGTTTTTTTTTAAAAAATAAAAACAACAAAAGTTAATTGGCTGAAATGTGAATAATTTAAGGCTGTGTAGCAAATAATAGTATTACACCCATGTGATGATATGGCACAGCCATTGAGATGGAAATGAACAGTATGTGAACACTGGAATGAACATATCATGAACATCATGAAATTGTTAATATGAAAACCTGATAATCTGTTACAGATAGTATGTACAGTGTGATTTCATTGTGTAATGATACATTACACACTTACATTGTGTAATGATACATTACACACATACATACACACTTATGTGTGTATGTATGTTATAAATGTATAGGAAATAAAAAGACAAGCTCCCAAAAGGTGATAAGGAGATAAAGATACCTACCCCTCCCACAAATGGATTAAAATAAATCAAAAGCAAGCTGGTATTAATACCCCTTAACACTGAAGAGATGACACAGGATTTTTTCCTTTCCTTTTCTTTCTTCTCTGTATTTTCTATTTGTCCACATAACCATGCATTATTTGCATACTGAAACAATGAAAGCTGAAATAAAAATGGGTAAAATGTCAACGTGAATTTGAATATTCTTTCCTTAAAAGAAAAAATCAACAGTGATTTGATTGACCTTTGTTTTAAAAGTGAATTCTTTATAAATTTAAGGTTTTTTTAGCTGAGGACCCTTTGAGTTTCTCCCAGTTCCTCCCAAGCTACAGTTTGGAAATACCAGCTGCCATCTGTTCGAGTATTGACCTAGATCATCAGGGAAGAAAATTTGTGCTCAGAAAAGAAATACAGAAGAGAATTCTGAGACTGAAAAATACAGTCAAAGCACAAGACCAATTGCTCTTCCTGAGAGAAAACCTAGGGGCTCGGGCTGCTTGCTCCTGTTGACCTCCAAGTTTGACTTTACCTTTGTAATTCTCCATGAAGACACAGTTGATAGGATGGATAGAATGTAGGTGCATATATCTTCAGCTGTATTCTCTTACAATGAAGAAAACTGTCCCGTTTTCCTGTGTCAATGAAGACACACTTGAAGATGCTGATCCTGTTTTTTTTTTGGAGTGTGATTCAAAATATTTATAACTAGTTCGGCCCTGAGTACGAACTCATCAGAATGAATGCTGGTCTTTAACGAAAAATGGTACTTGTGAGTATATATGTATGCTGATGGAATTCTAGGGGAGCTCAGGTGTAGTCACATAACTTCCAATTAAATCATTTGGTTTGGAAGAACAATTCATTTTATTCTCTTTTGTAGCAGGAGAATCTATAGTCATGCAATACTCCTGCTAAGGCGTTGTGTAACTTAGAATGCTGATTGGTCTCTACTCCTCTTTCTAGTGGACCTTCTTTAGCTTGAAGGATGATGGTCAGGCTGATTACGGGCATCTTTGGATTCTGACAGCCTTCATCAACTCCATGTTCTTGGGCAAATTATTTAAATGGTTGAGGCTTAGTGTCCTAAACCCCCAAATGGGGGTAAAATTATTTATCTTGCCCAACTGTAGCACAGTTGAGATAATATAAAGCATGCAAGATGTCTGCATGTCCAGCAAGAACAGATATGTAATCAGTAGTAGCTCTTCTTGTAAATGCCATCGATAAAACAAAGTTAAAATAAAGTTGGCTTTTAGATAAAGCCTGCTTCACTTGGAGGCCGTTTTTTGAATATGAAATAATCTAAAAGACAAGCTAATTCTGCAGCCAGTGCAAATATTAATTAGCAGTCTAGCAAAAAGCAGGTCACAATGCTGAATGTCAATGCGCTAAACTGTCTCCTAGTTACAAGACAGTAGCACCTTGCTAATTTGTCATTAAGGGGCCCCTGGAGCTGAAAGAGACGACAAAAAACTGTGTGAAGAAGGCATTCTCACTGACTAAATCAAGCTTCTGCAGTTCTGTAAAAATGTGCTACTTTTCTAAGTTTTGCTTTAGAGTTTTTAATGATATCCACATAAATGAAAGGGTCTTCTGGAGGTGAAAATTAGGTTTGGCAATTTTTTTCAAACCTCTTCAAATTAGGTTTGGCAATTTTTTTCATCTTCAATGACAAAATCTCCTCACTGGGGACCTGAAACTGGAGACTTGTCCAAATTTAAATTTCTTTCTGAATTTTCGTTCAACTACCTAAAAATTTTGCAACTGGCTCTGTCTTCAAAACCAACCCATTCTATTGCATTATCATCAGAAATGTCAAGATTACTTGGCATTTCCATATGAATGTGAGGAAGTTTAACAGATTCAACCCAATGAGAAAATTAGCAGGATCCATCTCAGATGCGGATTTTGTGCTGAAAAAGCCAATGTTTTGAATAAGCCTGTGTTTGATTTGTAATTCCAAACAGACTGTGTTGTCTTTGGCCACGTAGGTAAAATGGGGATGATATGTCCTACCTGACGGGGTCGGGAAGCACTGTAGGTACTCTATACCTGGTAGCACGCAATTCCTTTTAGTATGTATATATTTGTTAAGTCAATATTGTTGGAAAGAAGAAGAAGAAAAAAAAAACTCAAGTACCAAATTCTATTCTCAATTCCAACTTTTTCACCCCTAACAAATATTTAGAGAGGTTTGGAGCTCCCAAGTGTTTTCTGTAAGGACCTACTAAAAACAGGGAGGCACTTGTTTGTACAATGGCATCTTAGTGAGAATTTGGCGTACCAGGGATTTGCGCCATCTTCCAAGTGGCCTGGTGCGCAAAACTCATCCTAAACATGCTCTCCACAATTAGAGGTGTTTTTTTTGTTTGTTTGTTTGTTTTAAGATTTATTTATCTATTAGAGAGAGAGAGAGAGTACACATGAGTGGGAGGGAGAGAGAGCAAGAGAATCTCAAGCAGACTCCCCCCGCCCATCATGGAGCCTCACAACCCTGAGATCATGACCTGAGCTGAAATCGAGTGGACGCTCCACCGACTGAACCACCCAGGTGCCCTACACAATTAGCATGTTTGAACTGCAATTCTCTTCAGGGTGTCTGGCCGCTTCACATGTGCCTGGTGATCCAGAATGAAAATCCTGGAGGGCTGCCTAAGATCTCATGTCAGTAGCTTCTTCTTCTTCTTTTTTTTTTTTAACAGGGATCCAGTTCTTACAAGCAGAGTCCATCTTGTAGGCAGGATGTGGGCCAGGGCAGTGGAGTAACGCATGCTGCTTCAATCAGTCCAAGCTCAGGAGCCAGACCTGGGGTCTGTCTCAGGTTTACCCACCCTAGGCTGTGGAGCCAAGAGTGAGCCCGCTTTCTCTTGGGTGAATGTCCACATCTGCAAGTCCCATTAGAAGGCCCCCAATACACCCTGATCCTGAGTTTAGAAAGCTGATATGCCTGAGGCTAGGTTTGCATGCTAAAGTCTCTTGTTCAATAGAGAAATAACAAAGAAACAACAAGTTTTAGACACTGACGTACAAAAGTGATTTAGTGATTAGAATCAGCATATTCTAACAGGGCTCATTTTCATGCTTTAAGAGTTAATACCGGAAGAAGGGGAGTCAACTAGAGCTTTGCCCGTGTGGCAGTTTTGTGCTGCATATATTTAGAAACAACTTTTAGCAAATAATAAAATCCCTCAATTCACACACATTCCCTAACATTATTTCATATTCTTTTGTCATAATTTATATTAAGAAGGTTTGTTTGTCTTCCAAAGGGCAATGCATAATTGTGTGTCCATAATAATGTGTCTTTACCTATAAATTTGTGATAGGGAGCCACCACTCTTTTTCATGAAAAAGCTTTTAGCAGTCAACCTCTTGGTTCTAATGAAGTTGTATGTATAATTCCAAGGGATAAACCATATAGTGACAGCCAACACTTTTGCAGTGTAAGTTTTGTGTCTGGTCTTGCCCTGAGACATTGAACTCATTTAATCCCCATGAAATATCTCTAAGCTTGGGAAAGGAGTAGTATTATGTCCACTTTATAGAGGGGAAAACCCAGACATGAAGGGATTAATGATGTCGTCCCATGTCACAGAGCGTGGCAAGGGCAGAAGCTGCTCTTGAGCCCAAGCAGAATGAGTTCAGTGTGTGTAGAACCACTATTGTATTGTATTCTGTATGGCTTTTCACAAAAAGCAGTTACTTTGGCTAAAACATGCAGGCTTGGGGGCCAAGAGCCCCAGACTTTTCAAGGTGACCTTTTCCTTGGAGACAGCGGTTCTCAATGAGGACATGGAGCAGCCCTCAGTCCTCAACCTTTCCTTTGCTCTAACTACACTACTCTGGTGTTTTTCTCCAGTCCTATTGCTTTAAATAGCATCTGAGCTCCCAAATGTATATCTGAGTCTCTCCCCCGGACCCCGGACTTCTACAACTACCTATCGACTTGGTATCTCTTGTTGGATATTTAATTGGATCATCATTTTAATGTGTCCCAAGCTGAACTCCTTATCCCTCCCCACTACACACATGTGGAACTGCCTCCCGTCCCAGCAGGTGACAGCCGGTCCTCACACTTGCCCAGCCAGGCAGCAGGAAGTCGTCATCTTTCTCCCACCGTGCATGTAGAGAAGCCTACTGGATCCATCTTAAGAGTAAACCCAGGACCTGAGCCCTTGCCAGTCCACTCCACTGGCTGATCCAGACTGCCCTCATCCCTCCCTTGGATTATCACAACTGCTCCAGATTTGCTCAGGCTTCTCCCTTTGCCTCCAGAGCAATGTCTGTTCCTGACATGGGCTGGAGTGATCCCTTTCTGGAAGTTCCATCATCTCAGGCCTCTGCTCACAACCTTCTGGTGGTCTCCATCTCACCCCAAATAAGAGCTACGGGCGCTCCCTGAGCGACTCCCCTCCGCTCTGCTCCACGTGCCAGCCCCTCACCTCTCCTTCCAGCATCACCGGCGTCCTCCCTCTTCCTGGCACATGCCGAGCAGGTGCCCACCCCAGGGTCTCTCCCTGCGGTGCCTTCTTTCAGATACTCTGCCATCAGATCGTCTTATGGCTCCTTCCCTTCCTTCGGGTCTCTGCTTTGATGCCACTGTATAACAGAGGCCCATCTTTGGACACTCTAAAAAGAGTCACACCCCTCCCTCACCACTCCTGGAGATTCTAACCCTTGCGTTGCTTTATTGCTCTTCACAACATTTAATAACACCTAACGTGCTCCATAATTTTGATCGTTTACTGCCCGCCCCCTCCCATTCCAGCTTCCACCAGAACATAGTCTCACGAGGAAATAAATATCTGTTGAAGAAAAGAATGCGTGAGTCTCCTAGAAACTTCCAGCTTTCATGGAACACAGCCATCTGGGCTTAGCAGCAGGGACAAGGGTGACATGAGCTGAGGTATAAGGGGAGGAAGCTGGAACCAGGTCAGACTGGGCTGCTGGGCTGACTTGGGCGCTAAGAACCGGGAATCTAAATAACATGTTCCCATGTAGGGACGGGGCTTAGTGGTGGGAAGAAGCTTTTGTTTGATCCATGCCAGTGTCAACATCCAGACAGCGTGGTCCAAGGTGGGATGCAGGACATGACATTTGTAGTAAAGGCATCAAAAAGTTTGGTCTATTTGGGGTGAAGGTGTGTGACTGGGTCTAGAAAGTGAAAAGAGCTAGGGAGGGAACCAGCAAGGCAGGCAGGCATGGTGCCGAGGTGGTGGGAATGGGGAGTCCCAGTGCTACTGGGTCCACCTGGAGAGTGTGGGTGCAGGAGCATGGCAGGCAGCCCTGGCTCCATGCGGACTAGTTCTGGGTCTGGGCAAGCACCTCCGCTGCCAAGTCCAGACCACACTCCTGTGGGCTGCAGCCGGCTCCTACGCGTCTTTCCCTGGGTGCTGGGATTCGGCAGGTGCCGCCAGGCAGCACCTGTAGCCAGCGACACTGGGGAAGGCAGGGCTGACACCTTTCCCTGCAGCCTAACAGATTACCTTTCTGGAGCTTTCTCCAGCTTCTGTTGATGGTATTTACCTTCTGTTCCTTTTGGTTTGTTTATTTGTTTAAAGGAAGATGAAATAACCTCACACAACATCATGCCACTTGAAAATAAAATGAATGTTGAGATTGTTTTTACAAGGAGATAATGAGGTAAACAAACACCTCTGTCTCCTGCCCACCTCTCTCAGGTGGGCCCTGCTGTCAGAATTCTCCCGTCGGCGCAACCTCACTCCTGAGCACACAGCGTGCTTTCTCATGTGCAAATACTCTCCTAAATCTCGGGGGCTGGGGCAGCCCTGTCCTCCAAGAAGCCTCGTGTGTGAACTCTGGCTAACCTCCAGCAGCCTCTGCTACCAGCAGCCGGCAGCTCTAGCTGCCTGACAATGCGAGATGTGTGTCATTCCTGTGGTCCCAGGTCACTCCACGTGTACCGATAGCCCAGACCAGCGGCCTCGTGGACATCTCCACGTGGAGATCTCCGAAGAAAGCATCTCACTTTACAAAATCAAAAGTTATGTCTCTTCAATCCTGTTTTATTTCAGGGAGTGACACCACTATCTGTCCTGGGATATCTCCTTTGGGTCAGTAACTATTTACTCGTGAAAACCACATCAAAGACAGGTAGGCCTTATTCCCAAACATGTGCAAGCCTGTGGGCATTGTCTTAACTCAACGGGTTCAATAATAAAACACAGAATGTCCTATTGACCTGACAGCTGAGATACGGGTGGTGGAAGACCCCTTGTCTCTGCCCTGCCACCTTCCTGTGGTGGATATGTCAGTGACATTCTGAGCATGGTCCCTAGTGGGATTTGTTTCCAGCACATAAAGGACCATATTCCCGGGATGACCTTATGGATGAAAACAAACAAACAAAAAATGCCATCCCTTTACAGTTTTTAGAGATATTTTTCCAAAAATATATATAAATCATTTTTTAATTGCATCAATACTCCCTTAGAAAATCCCTAAGGGAGGACCCAGAGGTGTGAGTGTGGAAGGGGAAACTAGAGAAGCAGAGAAGTACAGTAAGCTGTCACCTGGAGGACATTTGCTAATGGTAATTATGAGATTCAGTGTTTGAGGCTGCACCAAGCACAAGGCCACACAAAGGCAAAGTCCCAGCCATTATGGGAGAGCCAATAAATCTCCTATCTTGCCTGTCCCTTTACATGACCTCACTTTAGCGTAAGAGTAACTAGAATATACTCACTCCCCACCCAGTTAACTACAATGAAAACTACCTGTCTCAAGCCTTTGTTCTAGGCTGAAGGTAAAAGCAATCTTCCCTGAGAATTCAAAACCGCAAGCCAAGCCTCACATAGGTGTAGAGATTGAATTCACAGTCCTTGTGTAGTCTGAAAAATGTCAGCCAGGGTGGAGGGTCTCCAGGCACCTGATAAAAGCAAATACAATTCCTTTCTGAAGGAGCTTACCTTGTTAGAAAGGTAGATCCTTGGGACCCACTCCAGATCTACTCAATTAAAAATCCATAAACACATTCGCACACTGAAAACCTGCAGATAATGTTCCAGAGCAGGAACTCACAATGAATCATAAAACACACAAGGAATCAAGGCACCATGAGCAAGTGTGAGTGGAAACAAGAAACGATAGAATCACACCACAAAGATGTCAGATATTGCCATCATCAGACAACAAATGTCTGAGAACATTGCTTCTGAAAACTTAGGAGTCATCTGGTAATATTTTGATTTGGTTAATGAAATTCTAACTCTGATGCTGGATGGGCCGAGGCCCTGAGAAGGAGGGCCTCAGGCCCCTCACCAAGAGGGGCCTTGGCTTTGCACAAGAAAGAATTCAGGAGCAAGCCATTTAGCGAAAGGGACAAAGATTTATTAAGTATAGAAGTAAGAAAGGAGCTACTTCACAAAGCAGTGGTCTCTCCTTCCTGATGGGGAAGATGACCTCCCCCCTTCCCTCGAATGACGGGTTTTATAGGTTTTTAAAATTAGCTAACCGTAAGAAGGGGGCTTCCTCTTTAACTTTGGGTTTATCACTTATATTGGGCAGTTAGTTTTTCCATTCTCTTAAGGTTGTGGAGTTACCCACAGGGAGCAGTTGTAACAATGTCCAGCCTTTGTGGCTTTTACTGCCTGAGGGAGTGGGGTCTTTTGGTCTTCCATGAGTTGGGCCTTGTGACTCTTTTTATTACCTGTTGACTTTTAGGTTAAGGGTCAGCCTCAAACCAAGATGGCTTTACTCTGGTCAGCTTGTCTCCCGAGTCTCCCTTCCTCCCTGCCTCGACTCCATAGGTCTGAGTCGGTCTTGATATTTTGCATTTCTTTAAAAAACTCCTGGGAGTTGCCACTGCTGCTGATCTGTGGACCACACATTACAGTAAAGTTTTGATAGCATATTTAATATGCTTTATTAGTTTTCTATTGTTACTATAGAAAAGTACCACAATTTGGGGTCTGGAAACAACACAAGTTTATTATCTCACAGCTCTGTGGTTAGAAGTCTGAGCTGGCTCAGCTGAGTTCTTGGATCCAGGTTTCAGGAATCCAGAATTAAGGTGTCAGCTGGCCAGGCCTTCATGAAAAGTCTCTGGGGAGAACCCACTTCCAAGCTCATTCATGTTGTTGGCAGAATCTTGTTCTTTGCCATTGTAAAACTAGGGCCCATTTTCTTCCCAGCTGCTATGTGGGGGGCCACCATTTATGCCAAGAGGCCCCTTTTTGGTCATCTTATGGATGCACCCGCATCTCAGAGCCAGCAAAGTTATGTTGAATTTTTCTCACACTTAGCATTGCTGATTTTCTCTCTGCCGCGTATTTTTTTGCTTCCTCCAGAACAAGTTACCTTTGAAGGGCTCCCACGATTAGATCCAATCCTTCTGGGTAATCTAAGCTAATCTCCCTTTCTTAAAGTCTGTTATATCTGCAAAGTCACCTTTACCATTTACAGCAATATATTTGTAAATTCCAGGGATTAGGGCATGAACATCTGGGTGGAGGCATGTCTACATTATATGTATTAAGGGATATTAGGAAAGCTTGATAATATTTTCAGAAACAAGAGTGAAAAATAATTAAGAAGGTTGATTAGAGAAATAAGTATTGGAAAGAGTAGACAGAAGATTGGACATTGTGGAAGAACCAGTGACATCACATGGGATGTGGTGGAGAGAGAGAAATGGGTGTCACAGACAAAGTGAAGTTAACACACATGCAGAAGAGATGAAAATTATTAATTTGTGCCAAACTGGACTTCCTGAAGGAGATAATAGTGATAACGACAAATGAAGAGCTATCGAAGGATATAATGGAGTAAACATTTCCAGAATTGTTAAAAGAAGTCAATCCTTAGATCCAGAAATCTCAGTAAATCCCAAATAGTTTGAGTAAAAAAAACCCTTACATAGATACAACACAATGACACTGGGAAAAACAAAGACAAAGACCAAGAAAAGATGTTTAGAACAAAAACAAGATTACATTTACAAATATGATACTTTGATTTATATCTGACTCCTCAAAGCCACAATAGAAGCTGAAAAACAAGATTTTCAATCTATTGAAGGAACGTACATGACAAGGTAAAATTTTACATATATATAACATACATATAATATATATAGCCTATATATAAAATATAAGTGTAATTATAAGTTTTACATATAATTATTAAGTTTAATTATGAATTGTATTTATTATAGGCAATATTTATAAGTTATATAATTATATAGCATTATATTACTATGCTATATTATATAATTTATAACATAATATAATATATTATATATCATATTTATAATATAATTTATAATATTTGTGGAGGATGGACTTTGAGAAGAAAGAAAGCTGTCACCAATGGGAGGTCTGAGAATCATGAAGGATTAAGCAAACAGAGTAAAAAATATGCAGAAGAATTGAAACAATCATAAAATTAATCCTAGAGTAATAAGGCAGTACGTGATGTTAAAGACACAAGGATAAAACTAAAGTCAGTGACAATGGTAGCTTAGAAGTCAGGAGGTAGGCAATAGAAAATAAGTGTTTTAAGATCTCGGTATTGCTAATGGGGAAGGTAAAGTTATCTATTGTATTTCAGGTGCCGAGGGATTAGTGTATATTAAATTTTCTGTGATAACGACTGAAGAATGACAGAGTTCATAAACTCCAAAGTTATGGAGGAGACAAATAACAAAATGAATACTTAATCAATTAAAAGTAAGGTGATGTGAATCAATATAGAGCACACAACCAGGTAGCAGAAACAAGTACATGCATATATGTTTGTAATAATAATGTATTTATAAATCAACTGAAATATCCGGTTAAAAGATAGAGACAATCAGACTTGGTTAAAATAGTGCTTCTATATAGATATATGTACTATTTGTAAGGAACACCTCTGAAACAAAGCAATACAGAGAGAGGCAAATACTAACCCAAGTAAAGCTATGATGGCCATATTAATATCAGACGCATTAGAATTTAAGGTAGAGTGAAAGACTTTAAGACATGAGAAAGAAGGGCAATCTACAGTTGACTCTTGAACACTATGGGTTTGAACTACGCAGGTCCATTGACATGTGGATTTTTGGTGGGCTTTTTTTGATAAATACAGTATAGTGCTATCCATATATTTTCTCCTTCTTAAGATTTTCCTAAAAACATTTTCTTTTCTCAAGCTTGCTTTATTATTAGAATAAAGTATATAATACATATAATGTACAAAATATGTGTTAATCTACTACTTATGTTATTGGTAAGGCTTCCAGTTAACAGTAGGCTACTAGTAGTTAAGTTATAGGGGAGTGAAAAGTTATATGTGGATTTTTGGCTGCATGGGGGTTGGCACCCTTAACCTCTGCATTGTTCAAGGGCCAACTGTACTTAAATCTACCATGAACATATAAAATTATAAAACATATAAAAATTCTGAAATTTATATGGCATAGTAAATGGCAAAAAAAAAAAAAAATCCAAGGAACTAAAGAATAACACCTTTGCAATGCTAGGGTATGGGAAATGAGGGGTGGCTTCCTTATGAGATACTGAGACTTCTAATGCTACAGTATTTAGGAGGCCAAGGGAGTAGGGCATTGCATCAATGATAGACCAATGAACCAAAGAGAGGGAACAGAGAACCCTTAATCAGCACTTAATTATAGGAACCTGATTTACGGCAGCATGACTTTTGCACATTCATAGGGAGAGTGGACATAACTATACAATTCTAAAAGATAATAAAGGATAATATATTTACCATAGTAAGGTATAATTTTTAACAAGACATAAAAAGTGAAAAAAAAAGCAAAATTATAACTTTCTAAAATTAAGAATCTCTCTTCAGCTAAATGTACATTAGGGAAAGAGATTATGATTGTTTAAAAACTAGAAGATATTTTCAAACATAAAGTTGAGAAAGGGTCAATACGCAGAATGTATACACACACAATTGCTACATACCCATATGAAAAAAAGGAACAATCTACTAAAAAAAAGGAGACAAAATTTGAATAGGCGCTTGACAGAAAAAGAAATTCAAATGACCAATAATATTGGGACTGCATCAAGATAAAAAGCTTTTGCACAGCAAAGAAAATGGTCAATAAAACTAAAAGGCAACTTATGGAAGGAGAAGATATTTGCGAAAGTCTTATCAGATAAAGGGTAGTATCCAAAATCTATAAAGAACTTATCAAACTCAACATCCAAAAACCAAAAAATCCAGTCAAGAAATGGGCAGAAGACATGAACAGACATTTCTCCAAAGAAGACATACATGTGGACAACAGATACATGAAAAATGCTCAACATCACTTGGCATTAGGGAAATTCAAATCAAAACCACAATGAGATACCACCTCACATTGGTCAGAATGGCTAAAATTAACAACTCAGGAAACAACAGATATTGGTGAGGGTGTGGAAAAAGGGGAACCCTCTTACACTGTTGGTGGGAATGCAAAGTGGTGCAGCCGATCTGGAAAACAGTACGGAGGTTCCTCAAAAATTTAAAAATAGAGCTACCCTATGACCCAGCAATTGCACTACTGGGTATTTATCCAAAAGATACAAACATAGCGATTCGAAGGGGCACATGCACCCCAATGTTTATAGCAGCGATGTGCACAATAGCTAAAATATGGAAAGACTCCAGATGTCCATGGACAGATGAATGGATAAAGAAGATGTGAGATATACATTATATATATATATATATATATATACACTCAACCATTAAAAAGAATGAAATCTTGCCATTTGCCATGATGGGAATGAAACTAGAGTGTATTATGCTGAGCAAAATAAGTCACTCAGAAGAGGACAAATACCATATGATTTCACTTACATGTGGAATTTAAGAAACAGAACAGATGCACATAGGGGAAGGGAAGGAAAAATAAAATAAGACGAAAACAGAAAGGGAGGCAAACCATAAGAGACCCTTAACTATGGAAAACAAACTGAGGGTTGCTGGAGGGGAGGGGAGGTATGTCGTGGGAAGGGGTAACTAGGTTATGGGCAGTAGGGAGGGCACTTGAAGTGAGGAGCACTGGATGTTGTGTATAAATGATCAATCACTGGATTCTACCTCTGAAACCAGTAATACAGTATATGTTAATTAATTTGAATTTAAATAAAAAAAAATGAAAAATGCTTAGTTCCATTATTCAGGGAAATGAAAATTAAATACACAAAGTCATTGGGCTGGCAAGATTGGCAACATTTTTAAAGACTGACAATACCAAGTGTTGGCAAAATGTCAAATAATTAGATCATTTGCACACTGCTAATGGTGTTCTAAATTGGTTAAAACATTTTGGGAAATAATTAACATTATCTAGGGTAGTTGGAAATGAAACTAACCTACGACCCAGCAGCGGTACACCTAGATGTATGCCTTAACAAAAAGAGATACATTGATATACTTTGTGAAAAATTCAAGAACTGGCAAAACAATGAAAACAACACAAATGTCCTAAAGAAGAACAGATACATGCATTTTGGGGGTATTCATAAAGTAGAATATTTGGCAGTGATGGAAATGAGTTTTAGCTATACTCAAAAAATTAATGAATCTTAGGATCAAAATTTTAAATAAAAGGCAAGTTGCTAAAGAATATATGAAAGAAAATGGTATATAAAGTTTAAAATGTTATATAAGTAAGCATAATTTCTTAGGAATAAAAATGAATGTGGCAAAATTGTAAAAAAACACAAGAGATGATTGATCCTCATGTTACCTTTCAGTCACTTGCATTCCTCCCTATATTTGTGCTTCATTTTGCAATTATTTTTTTTTCATCTGGAAGAATTTCCTTTAGTAATTTTTGTAGTATCATTCTGCTGACCACAAATTCTTTGCATCTGTTTGTCAGAAAATGACTTTATTTCCAAAGTTTATTTTGCCTTTATTTTTGAGGCCTGTGTTTGTTGTTATATTTAGAGGCTTCCCCGCCTTTTCTGTACTTTAAAGATACAATTCTACTATATTTTGGTTTCCAGTTTGCCATTGAAAAGGTCTACTGCTGCTCCCTTGAATGTAGTGAAATAGTTTTCTCTAGCTGTTTTTTTTTTAAAAAGATTTTATTTATTTATTTGGGGGGGAGGGGCAGAGGGAGAGGGAAAGAAGCAGACTCCCCACGGAGTGCCGAGTCCTATGCAGGACTCGATCCCATGACCCTGAGATCATGACCTGAGCTGAAATCAAGAGTCAGATGCTTAACTGACTGAGCCCCCTTGGCACCCCAAGGTTGTCATATATTTAAACTTGCCTTCATACAGGTGAAGTGTATATATGTCAATATGTAAATAGTAACTGGACTCAGGTTGTCCTCTCAAGTAAATTACATGATTTGATAGTAGAGGGTGTGGTTGAATTTTAATTTAAACTTGAATCCCTGCTTGTTTCATAAGGTATTGTGTAAAAGATGAAATTATGATACAATGTTGAAAAGAAAGAAGGTTATTTGTACATGAGATGTTACAGACTTACATGTAATATGGCCATAGGAGACAATCCAGTAACAAACAATAAATATTGGAAAATATACTGCAAAAGCACACAAATTTTGAAGCGAGGTGAGACCGATGTGCTTTGTATTGGGAATATCACAAGGTAGGTCATTTTTGACTGGCAAACCCTTGCAGCTGAATTTGAAGAGAAGTTGCTTGACTTTGAAAAAGTTAGATTATTTTAACCAAATAGTAAATGCAAACAAGACCCTGTTATTCTCAATATTCAAGATTATGTTATGGGTGGACGTTACAGAGGCTCAGGGGTTACTGTCCCCTCACAGAACAATACAAACACACTGTATCATTGTAACTGTCTAGGAAGCAACATAGGACCATTAAGGATTTGGAGGACTGTTTGGACAGAAGTTTCATAGGCTTATGAAATCCCCATTTTGAGTGCAATTCTGAAGGAGAAATGAGACTGTTATCCGAATCTCTTGGCTCTCATAACACAGCCTGTTCTAATCTCCCTCTGGGATCTCTGCCCACCCTTCGTGTTCCTGATGCAAGTACATCATCTCTAGTCCAGACACTAAATTCTGTGGTTTCTTAAGACTCGGGCCCAACCCCTCCCAATCTTTAACTTTTCCTTAGGAACTTTCATCTGTATCTCCAGCTTTATTACCAACCAGCACAGACCATGTTGAATCATGTATTATGCCCAGATTTCTCCTCTGTGCATCATTCCATATATCCCAATGACAACTTGATGTCTCCATCTGGTATTTCAAAGGCAGCTCAAGTTCAACATTTACAAATTTGATTTTGTGATATGTTTACTTCAAACCCTATCAACTGCTCTGTGGAATGGCAAGTGTATCTATTGTCTTATAAAAACCAGAATCCCATACATCAAGAGGCAATCCAGCCTATGGCCTGTTTGGTATGTCCCATCAGCTAAAAATGGTCTGAACATTTTTTAATGGTTATTTAAAAGGATAAAAAGCAGAATAAAATAAAACAAGAAGAATATGCAATGGAGTTCATGTGTGGCCTCCAAAGCCTCACATGTGAAAAAGCTTAGGATCCTGATTTAGAGTGACATTTGACACTTGCTGTTCCTTCATGTACCATATCCAACTCACAGAATTTTATTGATTTGCCTTATGAGTGTTCCAGGAATCTTTTTCAGTTCTGTTATTCATCACTGTGCCACTACAGGTGGGAATCTGATGATCTCTTCCCTAAACTATCACAGTAGGATCCTAATTATGGGTTGTTTCCCTCAGTCCACTCTAGGAGGGAGGAGCTATTGTCCTATGTCTGCTAAAAATCATTCAGTGGCTTTGCATTGGTCCTCAAATAAAGACCAAATCCATAGTGCAGTATATAAGACACACTAAGGTCACTACTATTTTCTGTGTTTCAGCCACATTGGCATTATTTCAATTACCAAAACATGTCCTTCTTCCTGCCACAGGACCTTTGTGAAGATGCTCTCCCTGTGTCTGGAACATCCTTCACTCCTCACTCCCTTCTCCCATGAAATGGTACTTTTACTTCAAATTTCCCTTTTGTTCAACAGTCTACATCTAACCTCTCTGGTCAGACTCATTATTATTATTATATATTTTCTTTTGTAGTACTTATAACAGATGCAGTTATATATTTGTTTGATTCATGGTTTAATTCTTTATTTCTTGCTTTTATTTTTAAAATTTACATATAGTAAAATTAACTCTTTGATGTGTAATTCTATGAGTTTTTACAGGTGCTTAGAACTCTGTAGCCATAACTGGAATAAAGTTACAGAAGGGTTCCACTACCCAAAATAAACAGTCTAATGCTGCCCCTCCCACCCCATACTTCAACGCTGAAAACCACCAATCTGTTCTCCAACCCTATCATTTTGCCTTTTCCAGAAAGTCACTTAAGTAGAGTAATATAGTATGTATCATTTCCTTCAGTTATCATAATGCATTTGAAATGTAACCTTATTACTGTATGTGTCAATAATTTGTTCATTTCTATTGCTGAATAGCATCTATGTGCTATATTTTATTTGTCCACTCACGTTAAAAGTTATTTGTATTATTTCCATGTTTGGTGATGATTGATAAAACCTCTGTAACTTTTCATATAGATTCACCATTGTTTGTTTTTATTTACTGAGGTCTTCTCCGATTTCTTTCATCATTGTTTTATACTTTTCAACCTATAGCAGCTGTTCATGTATTGTCATTTATTTTAGTGCTGTTGAAAATCATATTTAATTTTTTTATTTCCTGGTGTCTATTACAAAAGGACAATTAACTTTTGTGTTCAGATCTTTTTCCCTGCAACTATTTTAAACTCACTCATTAGTTCAGAGACTATTTTTGTAGGTTTTGTGGTATTTTTAATCATGTTGCCTTCTAAAAGAGACAGTCTCTTTCTTCCTTTTCAGGCTACAGACTTTTCCCCTTCGTTCTCTTGCTGTCTAGATTATCCAGTAAGAGGTTGACTGGGAGTAATGGGAGTGGTCATCCTCACCTTGTTCCTCATCTTAGGGGGGAAAGTATAAAATCTTTCACAATTAAGTGTTAGCTGTAAGTAGTTTATAGAAGCCCTTTTCCAAGTTAGGGAAGTTCCATTTTATACCTAGTTTGCTGATATTTTGCATCATGAATAGATGTTGAATTTTGTCAAAGACTTTTTATGCATCAGTTGAAATGGTCATGTGATACTTGTTGTTTTTAAGATTTTATTTATTTATTTTAGAGAGAGAGAGAGAATGAAAGAGAGAGAGAGCGTATGAGTAGAGAGAGAGAGCGTATGAGTGGGGAAAGGGACAAGAATACTCCACACTGAGTGCAGAGCCCGATGTGGGGCTCAATCCCACACCCTGAGAGCACGACCTGAGCTGAAATCAGGAGACAACCGCTCAAGCAACTGAGATACTCAGGCACCCCATGATACTTTTTAGTCTGTTAATATGGTGAATTACATTGATTTTTTTGAGTGTTCCATCAGCCTTGCATTCCAGACCAACCCATCTTGGCCATGATGTATTATCCTTTGTATATATTGCTGGCTTCAATTTGCTAATTTTTATTGAATAGTTTTTGTGTCTGGGTTCATGAGAGATTTTCGTAATATTCTTGTAATTTCTTTGTCTGGATTTGATATTAGGCAACGATGATCTCATGAAATAAGATGGGAAGAATTTCCTCCTCTGCCTTTTAGGAAAGAATTATAGAACTGGTAGAATTTTCTTTGTTAAATATTTGATAGAACTTTCTAGTGAAACCATCTGGACCTTTTTTGTTGAAAGGTTTTTAGCCACAGATTCAAATTATTTATTTGATGCAGGAAGAATCATATTTAACTATTTCTTCAGAGAAGTTTGGTAATTTGTGACTTTCAAAGAATTGTTCCATTTTACGGAAGCTGTTGAATTCATGTGCACAGAGTTGCTCATGGAATTCTATCATTATCCTTTTAGATCCTATGTGTCTGTAGTCCTATTTCCTCTTCCATTCTTGAATCACAACATTTGCATCTTCTCTTTTCTCATGGGCAGTTGGATAGCACTTTATCAATTTTATTGAACTTTTCAAAGAACGCGCTTCTGATTTTATTGATTTTTTTCTCTATTGTTTTCACAGTTGGTGACTGCTGCTGAGTTCTGCAGTTCATTCACCCTTGGGGAGAAAAGGGAGGAAAAACATCTATGAAACTTATTCTGGCTGTGAGTTGTTATTCAACTTTTCACTTCAGCTCTTGATCTACCTGACATTGCTTACTTGTCAGAGACCTCAAGGAGCTTTTTGTATTCTGTGCAGAGTTTTCAGCAGTAATCAGTGGGAGAGCTAGGTCGTAGTGGGCTTACTTCTTTGTGGCTGGCAGTGGAAATCTGAGTGTGGTAGTGTTGTTAATTCCTCTCTCCTCTGTACTGTGAGTTCACTGATGTCAGAAAGTTGAAAAAGAAAAGAAGGCTGCCTTTTTTATTCCTTATTAGTCCATCCTCTGTGTCTGGCAAAGCACCTGATACATTAATATATGGCATTGTACATTGCGAAGTTCCTCTTTTTCAATGTACATTCATGCAGTATCCCTGGTTTCCCATTAAGGTTATTATTGCATTGATTTTGTACCTTATAAGATGGAATCTGAGGATCAAGGATGCATTTGTTTTCTATTTACTGTGTAACAAATTATTACCAACATATTACCTCATAAGACATGTACATATTATCTCACAGCTTCTGTGGGTAAGGAGCTCAGGCATGGCTTAGTGGGGCGACCTGCACCAGGCTGTGACCAAGTTTTCAGCTGGGCTGTGTTCTCGTTTGGAGGTTTGTTAGGGAAGAAGCCATCTCCATATCCATTCAGGTTGTTGGCAGAGTTCGTTTGCTCATGGTTGTATCATGGGGGCCCTCAGTGGCTCACTGGCTGACCCAGGTCCTAGAGGCCCCTGCATTTCCCTGACACTTGGCTCCCTCCATGGACACTACACAACAGGCTGTTTGCTTCCTCAAGGCCAGCAGGAGAATCTCTCTCCAGTCCACTACGTCATAATCTTATATAATGTGATAAAATCATGGAGTGATATCCTCTACCTTTGTCCTAGAGCATAACCTAATCAACAGAGTAGCGTCCTTTGCCATATTCTGTTGGTAAGAAGCAAGTCACTGGTTCTGTCCACATTCAAGGGAAGTATATTCATGACATTAGGCATCACCACAAGGGGTATCTACCAGGAAGGAAGTATAATTATTTGTCTCATGTGAATATTTAGAAAACAGGTAAAGTAACTCAGATAGAGAATGGGAATAGAAATGTGTTTCCTCTCACTTAACTGTCATGTGTCTCGTTCCATTTTCACATACAACAGAGCAGACCTATAGAAAATATTCTTTGAATGAATAAATGCATTAATGAGTGAACATTTGAGGTTTACCATTTGACACAATGTAGCTGCTAGTCTTTGGCTAGAGAAGATCCAGAATAAAACCTACTGATAATTTGACTTCATTTCCCTGTCCTAAAGATTTCCCCCCAAACCCAGTGCATTGTGTGTGCAGGTTTCACAGCACAGAGCACAGCTGGTGTTTGTAATTTCAGGGACGTACTCTCCAGCCTCGCCCCAGAGTTCTACTCTCCACCCTAGCACAATTGGATCTCACAGGGCAAGAATCCAGTCTGTGGTAGAATGCAGTATAAATGACCAGTGAATCCAGCCATTCAGCTGTTACTTAGATGAGACCCCTTGATTGATTCCCTGTGATACATGCATTGTCTAGTAAAGATTGCATTGAATATGCTCAACTTACTGAAAATTACTTGCTAAATGTCATTTTGACACTATCACCATCAGTTGGGGAAACTGTCGAAAGCTGAACGATGCAATCAAACTTATGTTTATGAATTCCAAGTGTAATTCTTCATTTCATTTTGTCAATGGCACTAAGAAACTCGATGTCCTCCCCATATGTTATGTGGACAGTGTCTATGTTTTTCCAGGTTTTCCTACCATATAAGTGATACACACCCACACAAGGAAGGCTAGGCTTCCTGAGTTTATGCGGAAATGTTTCTAGTTCAAATTGGATTTTCTACAGGTACTCATAAGTGCTTTTAGTAACTGTAGTAGCATAATCTTGAAACGTTGGACTTCAGTGTTTTCAGCACTCATGGATTGCCTTCCTGGATAAGGGGTACAGTTTAAGAGCTCCAGGAGAATCAGGGACAGTGTGCTTCTTTCCGCTCATTGTGGGTTGAGATAAGATTGAATCCTATAAGAACGTCGAAGGTCAAATAAGAAATAGTGGGTCTGAAATTTACAGAGATTATAGAGAGTAGGTGGAGTCAGGGTCCAGTGCAGAAAGGAGAAGGTGATGGTGAATGCAGGGGTGCGAGAGTTGAGGCACAGGTGGGTGGAGTGAGGAGGACCAGACACCTGCAGGTCAGCCCATGTTCACAGACAAGAAAAGGGTAGAAGAAGATAGTGTGAAAGCTTCCTGCTTGCCCTGCAGGCCTCCTTGTTTCCTGGCTTCTTGACTGGACTTTCCCATCTCTTGGCTCTTGATCCTTTTCTGGTCACACTGAATATCTCCCCACTCCTTTACCATAAAACGCTGCATGTGCTTCCTGGCCTTTGTGCATCGTTATTTCTAGCTCTGCTCCTAATATGCCCTTCTTTATTTTCTCTGGTTGAAGATCATCATCTCCATTTAAAATGGAATTGGAAGATTATCTTCTCTGAGAAGCACGCGGTCCCTCTTCCTGGTCCACATCCATCATCAAAGCATAGACCCACCTAGTGTTCTTGTCCCTTTCCTCCTCTGCCTTCCCTTCCACAGCGTGAGAGACATGATAGGTTCTTCTTTCAGTGTTTATTTCATTCATTTTAAAATCAAGAAGTCTTTGCAGGGTTCAGTGCTGTGGAGGACAAAATGACCCAGTTCCTGTATTTGAGACTTGATTCTAGTTGACAAGCTAACGTGCCCACGTGGGGATGGTGGATTGTAGGTAACGAAAACTAGCATTTGTGTGGTACTTCATAAGTCACAATCATTACCTCATTTGCTTCTCACAAGACATATGGATCAGATAATATTGTCATCGCTGACAATGGGTTAAGAGTTGATGACATTAGGCATCTATGCCTAATGGTTGAGGTATTTCCAAGCTGTCATATTTCCATATTTCCAAAATGTCAAATCAAATCAAAGGATCAAATGGGTTAAGAGGTTTTTTTCAAGGACCATAATTATTGTTCAATAGTCATAATTAGAAATTTAGTTTTAGCCTTTCCACTACAAATGTTATGCATTTTCCATCCAACTCATGATGCCTTTGACCAAAGTGAATGATGCAAATGACGTTTGTAGGAGCTTCTGTGGAAAGAGTGCTTGCTTTTGCTGCGTTGGTTATGGGAGGCTTCATGGAGAAGGTATTAATTGAGATACTTCTGGAAGAATAGAAAACAACTTGATCAATGAAGTAAAAGTGAAAAACAATTCTATATAGGGATGAAAGAGTGATGTTGCATTTGGGGCATAAATTTTCTGGCTGAAGGATAATTTCAGAAAGTTTTAAGTTCTCATTAGAATTTTAGTGGATCTTGAAGACAATATAGTGTTAATGGTTTTAGAGTGAGAAAATAAAATAATAATGTGGTACATCAAAAGTTCCAATTTGGAGGTGATCTTCAATGGGATGAATTATTGAAGGTACCTGAAGACAAGATAACCCAATGGGAGACCTTTGGGTTCTCACATTCATGTGAGAATCACACATTCATGTGTGATTGTCACTGACAGAGTGCATGGATAGTAGAATTATATTTACAAAAGTGGCCATTATATTGTATCCAGAGAAATATCAATCCACTTTTGATATTTGACAAGAGATAATATTTAAGCAATAGAAAATGTGGTTTAGTGTTCTTGATAAATCACCACAAATAATGTTTGAGCACCTACTACATACCCAGCATTGTTCCAGTTGCTGAGGATGCCACAGTGAACAATACAAAAATGCCTTTATGGGGCTTCTGTTGTAGCATTAAATGTGCTCGCAATACATATATGAGGCACTTAGTGACAGCCATTCTTTTTTGGGAGTGGGGGGTGGTATGAAGGGCAAAAAGAGGAGTTGGTCATGAAAAGAAAATGCCTCATTGTAGTAGTTTATGCCTGAGTGAATTGGGATGAAGCTATAAAAGGCTTTATGGTTGAAACCGTTTGAAGAAATTCAGTTGAATGGAAAAAAAATTTGTTCTGTGGGCAGCTGGATGAAAAGTTTGAGGCTTTGTTGTTGTTGAGAACACTGGTCATTCTCATCAAGCTATTCAGAATATTCTGGTCTCCCAAGGCAATGCCCAAGTGAGAAGCAGGTACTGGAGCAATTTTTTTTTTCTAAATTTAAAATAAATCCAGAGGGTTTTGTGCCAAATAATCACCAGCTGCTGTGAGATCAATGTGTGTGGAATTATTAACAGGAAGCAAATTACTAACTACAACCTATGGAGAAAATTTGTCTCAGGCAAGAACTTTCTTTGAAGGATTGCACCCAGCATGAAAACATTTAATTTCCCCACAGTTACTCCACGGGGACCCACCAAGGGTGCCATTCGTAATAAACAAGAAGACGCTGGCTGCAAAGCTTTGGAATTACTAACCTGAAATACAGAGAGGGAAGTGTAGGAGAGAAAAAGTGCATTTGATCAACAACACCTTCAAGTCTTTGTATAAGAATTCTAGATTAAATTTTTAGTAAATAGGTCCCTGTATTTGATCCTTTGATTTGATTTGACATTTTGTGCTTGGAAATACGTCAGCAATGTTTACTGTTATTGTTTGGATGAATCATACCTTTACACTCAGGCAATGTTAGTACCACAAGGGACTATAGGAACCATCTAAATAGAGTTCATTATTTATCCAGAGACCTATGACTTTGTACCCAAACCAGTTAGTGGCCTAGGAGGGAACTAAAACATAGATCTCTGGGGAAGTCTTCATTGTTCAATCCACCTCATCAAAAAAGGCTTAAGAACCCTGATGACATCCCCCATCTTTAATTAATATGAAAATTAGGACATAAACCCACAAAAACCTTACTGAAGGACAATGAGAAGGACAAGCTGGATATCCATAATATCTATAGTCCTTTTCTGATTTCTTTCAGGTGCTGGATTATGTGGACCATGTTACAGAATTATCTGGTCATAAATGAAGAGCCACTGAGGAAGGGGAAGAATACTCAGCTGTTAATGTCTCAAGTACTTCAACCATTGCTCTGAGTTTCTGTTTTGGCCACAGCCTCTCAGGCTAAGGACTAGGGCACAGGTCTTCTGACTTCAGTTGGAGGGAGCTAGCTTGTACAGGAAAGTGCATGAACTGTAGATTCAGGTTCAGCCTGTAATTCTACAATGTACTAATTGCCTAATCTTAAGCAAGTTACTTAATCTTTGAGCTTTGTTGTCCTAACTTGGGGGGGGGGCGGCGGGGGGACAGCCTTTAAAGAACTTGTATCCTAAGTAGAGAGACAAATACACAACTATAAAACCAAGTGCCAAATCCAGTGTTAGACCTATATTTAGAAGGCTCGATGGTTATTGATAATAATTGATATTGATATTGATAATATTGATATTAACTTGCTGGTTATTATCAGGGAGGACTTCTCAGAAATGAAGTTATCTGAAGTTATTCTAAAGATTGGGTAAGGTTTTACAGGAGGACTGGCAAAGATCTCCCTTCTAGAGAGGACACTTCCGTGAGCAAATTCAGAAGATACGAATGAATGGCAGCAGTCCAAGTTCTGCAAGAGGCTTAACGTGAGAGCCGATGTGTAGGAAGATGGGTGGAAGGCAATCTGATAGGCAGGTGGCAGATTATGGATGGCTTTGTTTTCTATGCCATGGGTTTTAACTTTGCCCTGTATTTCATGGAAGGATTGTGATAAACATAAACAATTGTGATAAACATAAACAGGCATAAACAATTGTGGATTTCATAAAGTTTATGTTCGTGGTAGTATAGGTGATGGTGCTGACAAAGGAACGGGGGAGTAGCACAAATAACGAGACAGTCCTTGCTGTCTTCTTGGGTGGATACAAAAGCCAGCAAAGGATGTCAGTCAGCATAGGATAGGTTATACCATGGTAACAAAGGAAGCACAAATTCCAGGGGTGTGAAACACCAAAGGTTTATTTCTTGCTCCTACTAACTATTCATCTCAGGTCATCTGAGGGCTCTAGTTTATCTGCAGGCTCTTATATCAACCTCTTTCTATATCTTATTAACAGCCATCATAGGTAAAAAGGAAACATGCCCAAGTGCACATAACTTCTAAAGCTTCTGCTGGGGATACACGTCATTTCTCACACTCATAAGCTGAAACAAGCCATATGGCTGCACCTGAGCTCGATGTGGTAGGGAGATAACATCCTCCAATAAGAATGGAAATTGGATATTGGTGATGATTGATATGGTCTGCTGATAAGATGGTGACATTGTGGAGACTGAGTTTCTAGTATTATGTAGACAACCACAAGAAGAGTCACCAATCTTACACACCTTGTACTGTGTTTATATTTTCATTTTTTTCGTAAGTCTTATAACAAAACTACTGAGCCATATCTGCAGGTCCAAACATGTGTGTATGTTAAAGACAAATACTCAAACCAAAAGGTTGATTTGCTTCCCTTTATCCATCACCATTTCAATTTTATCCCAAGAGATCCTGATTGTCTTTATTAAATAAGGGTTTTACACCCATTCTGCTGGTAGCAAGGATCTGTTCCCCATACCTCTACTGATGCCAGGTAATTTTGGCCTCAATCTTTGGATTTGGTTTTGTACTTTTATGGCTATTGGACAAAGTGTGTAGATTAAAAGATCTAGAGAACAAGATTACAGGGTGACTTTTCTGGTATCTTTGGAACCTTCCATGGTTGATCCACAGACAAGTTATACCCATATTGATGCAGAAGGAGGATATTTTCCAGGAAGTTGATGTCCCTGTTGCCTGGTCTGTGGGATGGAGTAGATGGAAGCAGTTTTTTCTGTCTTCCCCTAATGGAGGATGAGTCCTGACATATGTGCTGACTCAGAATAAGATCTTCAGATCCAATTTCCACAGGACACTTGGGAACGGTTGAAGTGCAGACTGTCACCTGCCCCCATTCCACTTGCATGTTGAAATGAACAGTTTCCATTTTGAGCAGTGGTTACGGTCATGTAAAGGGCTTATTTTTTTGCAGCTGTCATGCACCTGTCCAATTTTACTGTTTTACACCTGGGGAGGGGGATGGGTGTTGGGAGTCTGAGTCAGGTGGTAGAGGGGATTGAAATGTCATAATGTTATAATTTGCATGAGAGTTGGTGATTTTACTGCACTAAATTCAAGATAAGTAATCAGAAAAACAAAACAAAACAAAACAAACAAATAAAACATGGCCAGACAGAATATGTAACCACTTGGAAACAAAGTAGAGACAAAGTGTACTAGATTCTTCCTTTGCCAATTGCTAATCCCAATCTCATAGAGCCTGATTTACTTTATTTTTTTTTTTTATAGATTTTACTTATTTATTTGACAGAGAGAGACACAGCGAGAGAGGGAACACAAGCAGAGAGAGCGGGAGAGGAAGAAGCAGGCTTCCCGCTGAGCAGGGAGCCTGATGTGGGGCTCGATCCCAGGACCCCGGGATCATGACCTGAGCCGAAGGCAGAGGCTCAACCGACTGAGCCACCCAGGTGCCCCTCATAGAACCTGATTTAAACTTAATCCTGTGTTTTCCCTTCTTAAATTCTATAGCATTTTTTCTTTTTTCCCTCTTTTTAATATCTTATTTTATTTAAATTCAATTAATTAACACATAGTATATCATTAATTTCAGATAAAGAGTTATTCATCAATTGGATATAACACCCAGTGCTCATTACATCACGTGCCCACCTTAATGCCCGTCACCCAGTCACCCCATCCTTCCCCCCACCTCCCCTCCAGCAATCCTCAGTTTGTTTCCTGTAGTTAAGAGTCTCATGGTTTCCCTCCCTCTCTGATTTCATCTTATTTTATTTTTCCCACCCTTCCCCTATGTTTTGTTTCTTAAATTCCACATATGAGTGAAGCCATATGATAATTGTCTTTCTCTGATTGACTTATTTCACCAGTTCTATCCACGTCATTGCCAATGATAAGATTTCATCCTTTTTGATGGCTGAGTAATATTCCATTGTGTATATATACCTCTGCTTCTTTAACCATTCATCTGTCGATGGACATCTGGGCTCTTTCCACAGTTTGGCTATTGTGGACATTGCTGCTATAAACATTGGGGTGCCCTTTTGAATCATAACATTTGTATCTTTTGGGTAAATACCTAGTAGTGCAATTGCTGGGTCCTAGGGTAGCTGTATTTTTAACTTTTTGAGGAAGCTCACACCAGTCAGAATGACTAAAATTAACAGGTCAGGAAACAACAAATGTTGGCGAGGATGTGGAGAAAAGGGAACCCACTTACACGTTGGTGGGAATGCAAACTGGTGCAGCCACTCTGGAAAACAGTATGGAGGTTCCTTGAATTCTACAACATTTTAAAATGTTTAAAATAATGCCCACTCAATTTATTTTAATGTTTTTAAACAGGTTTCTATTTTTTTCAATTTAAAGAGTCTGGAGTGGACATTACTAGCTTGGGGCTACAGTGGGGAGATAGGCCGAAGGGCTGTAAGCCCCAGTGACTTTGGCAGTAGAGGGACATAATGTGGCCCTTAAATATGCAAATAAGCAGGTATTCACCCTCTGTTCTTGGGATTAACACAAGATATTTGTACTGTTTAGTAATTTATGCATTCAATTTATTTTTTATTTATTATTTTTTTAAAGATTTTATTTATTTATTTGGCAGAGAGAGACACAGTGAGAGAGGGAACACAAGCAGGGGGAGTGGGAGAGGGAGAAGCAGGCTTCCCGCTGAGCTACGCATTCAATTTAGTAACCTATTTTATACATCTATTATGCATATTTCTTTTAGTAGGGCTTTGCCAAAATAGTTTTTTTGTTTTTCAAAATGAGTATGTGTAGACCTCTTTAAAAAGTTAAAAAAAAAGTCTTTTGGGTCTCAAAGAATATATGAATATTGTTGGGTTTTATAGGATAGTTTGGTATTTTTGTTAATTTGATTATATATGAAATTATTTTATGATTATGGGAGGTTGTCTTTACTTTGACGAAATGCTCACTACAGTATTCTGGGGTGAAGCACCATGATTCCTGAAGCTTAGCTATGGTTCAGGGGGAAAAAAAGCTCAATAAAGAAAATATGGGATAATTTAAGCACACATACACACACATTCATATTTAATTTGAGGTTGTTGAGTTGACGAGTGTTTTTGTTAGGTTTTCTATGCTGTGTAATACATTACTATTCTGTGGATTAAAAGAACCTACATATTTATTATTTTATAGTTTTTGTGGTTCAGGAATCTGGACTCAGCCTAACTAGGTCCTCTGCTTGGGTTTCACAAGGCTATAATCAAGATGCTGGACAGAGCGCATTCTCATTAGCAGATTTGACTGAAGGGGGCTTTGCCTCCAAGCTCGCTCGGCCATGGGCAGAATTCTCGTCCTTGCAGGTGTGATGTTCATGTCAGCTTGCTTCTTAAGAAAAAGTTAGAAATGGAAAGAGAAAGATTCTAACAAAACAGGCACCACACCCTTCCATGATCATGCACACACAATCAGGTGTGTCAGCTTGCCACATTCCATTGATTAGAAACAAGTCATATCTCCTGCCCATACACAAGGTTAGGCATTACACAAGGGTGAATTCCAGGAATGGGCATTGTGGGAGTCACCTTAAAGTCTGTTGGTCAGTGTTCATAGGAGATGGAATATGAGAGACCCCTTTCTCGCCATATCTTAAATGGATATCTGGTAGGATACTTTAAGGGAGGTTATATAGCTCACTGTTCTATTCTTTCAACTTCTCCCTCTCTAATGTATACATTAATTATATATTATATAATAGTTATATAAGCATAATTATATATAAATTCAAATCAGAGATGATATTCTTAATATTTGGTAATATGTCTTAAAATCCAGTTATGCTGCAAAAGAGAAAGAACTTTGTAATTTTTGGAATCATTTCAAGAAATTGTTTTTACTAAAAGAACTTTAACCACTTAGAATTTGAGGACTACTAAGAGTATCTTTGCAGATATCTGAGTTTTACGCAGATATTATATTAAGATACAAAAGTTTAATGAAGAGGTTTTTTGATGGTTAATTTTATCTGTCAACTTGGCTAGGCCTGTTATTTAATCAAACACTAGAACAGAGGTTGTTGTGAAGGTATTTTATAGATGTAGTTTACATCTATAATCAGTTGACTTAAAAATAAGGAGATTACTCTGGGTAATGTAGGTGGGCCTCATCCAATCATTAAGAGCAAACACTGACAAATTATGTTTCCAAAAGCCAATGGACACCAGGAGCCACCAGGAACCAGAAGAGGCAAGAAAATATTCTTTCCTAGAACATACAGAGGGAATGTGGCCTGGCTGGCACATTTATATTTGAATTCTGATATATTCAAATAATTCTGATAATCTGTATTCTGATAATTCAGAACTACAAGAGATTAAATTTCTGGTGTTTTAGGCCACCAACTTTGTGGCAATTTATTATGGCAACCCAAGGAAAATAATACGGTATTTTTTTTAACAGTCATGAACTGGATATGGAGTTGTGCTAGAGATATCTGCTGGAAGAGATAAGTTGGTATTTGGTTCTAGTATTGAAAAACGATTTTGAACATGTCTGAGATGAACCCCATAGGGCAGCACTAACAATGAAATATTAGTGTCTCACACTACATGATGCTTAGTATATAATGAGTAAGAAAATTATAGTTATGACCAGAACAATATCCCCATTGTTGGGTGTTGGGAGTTCCTTTAAAGGAAATGGGTATTTCCAGTATCAATCATTCTAGAACCCTGAAGTTCAGGTATAAAATAAAGACATGGCAGTTAAAGTAAAGACCATTTTCTTTCTCTGAATCTCAGACTTATTTGGCCTTTGTAGCCCTAGTAGTTTTGGGTGTCCTGGAACTGGAAACATGGAAATAAGTTGTGAACTGGATAGATGTCCAGTCTGCTAAGGCTTTGAGATGATTTTGTAAGTCTTATTTAAGATGTTGTATTTAACTTTCACTATCTTTTTACTTCATCAAGCTTTGCTAAAGAGTGTTTTCAGGTCCAGCTAAAATTAGGTAACAGATTGGATTTATCCTAACATTGAAAACAACCATAAAAACATATGTAAAATATGTAAAATAATTGTTTCTAAGATCCTGGATATTAAGCAAGAAAAGTAGTTATCCTTGAGAGGTGGGAAACCAGTTAAGTGAGCCCTGTGATTTCCCAAGATTAATGCCTTGAGGGAATTTCTAGGCTAGGGTGCACAATGTAGAGGCTGGTGAAATCCCAAAGGAAACAAGATGGAGATGAGAGTTCAGGGACAATGCAGCATCTAGAGTTTGAAAGGCAGAGTACAAAAGAGGAAAGAGCTGCAGACAAAGAAAACTCCAGAAATCTGCAGAGGGTCCCTCTTGAATATTAAGCAGAATATTCACAATGCATGTGAAGAAAGCACCTGAGGCTAAGGAAAGAACCATGTGAGAGAATTAGAACAGAGCCCATTATAACACAGTGCTGGGAATAGTGACTACCCCATCTGCCAGACTGGGAATTCTCATAATTCATGGGATATTGGACATAGTGTTTAGAACAATCATGCCTCATTAATGGGGGACAATTAGCTTTAGATTAAACAGTGCTTTGGTACACTTTAGCAAATCTTAAAGTAAAGATTCAAAAGTACTAACTTGTTTCCAAGTTATTTTAGCTGTATGCCAGAACAAAACCTCAAGAATATTAATGGGAATAAAGATACAGATAGTGACTGAGATGATAAAATTGAATCATCTGGTATCAAATAAAAAGTTACCAAGCAAGAGTAGGGCAATATAACTCATAATGAGAAGATAAATTAATAAATAATAACTGACCCACAACTGACTCAGGTGTTAGAGTGATAAAAGTTGGCATAATCCATCACTGGCAGCCTGAGATTGTTTCCCTCTTCATGCAGAAGGAAAATGGCCCTGGATTAAATATGAAGCTACCCAGAGGAAGGAGGGGTACTGGGAATTGTTACACTAATAAGAATATGAGTATTTTCTTAATATTTAAATACATTTAAAAGATTTTTGACTGTTTAAACAAAAGTAATAATGTGTCATAGTGTTTGTAACACAGTAATGGAAGGGCGCATGGGGGGCTCATTTGGTTAAACATCCGACTCTTGATTTCAGCTCAGGTCATGATTTCAGGGTTGTGAGATCAAGCCCCATTTTGGGCTCCACGCTGGGTGTGGAGCCTGCTTAAGATTCTCTCTCTACCTCTTCCTCTGCTCATGGCTCCCTCTCCCTCTCTAAAAGAAACAAACAAACAAACAAACAAACAAACATATGGGAATGGAATGTATAACAACAGAGGTTTAGAGGGGTAAATGGAAGTATACAATTGTTTGGTTTGTTTGCTATACATGGGGTGGTTTTAATCATGTAAAGTATACTGTGGCATGTAAAAGACACATATTAGAAACCCTAAAGCAACCACTAAATAACTAAACTAAAAGTTATATCTGATAATCTGACAAAGGAGATTGAATAAAAGCATAAAAAATGCAATTAATTTAAAAGTGGGCAGTTTGAAGAGGAAGGAACAATAGATGAAACAAATAGAAGGTACATAGCAAAGTGATAGACAAATCTAATGGCAGCAAAATCCCATTAAGTGTAAATGGTCTAAACCAAATTAAAAGACAGAGATTGTCATATTGGATTAAAATGATTAAAATATCTGTGGACATAGTGTTTAGATATACAGATATACTGCAGTATTTTCAGTACTACAGTGCACTTTAAATATAAAAACACTAATATATTAAAAAGACAAAATAAGAAACAGTTATAAAAGAAAACTGGATTTACCATATTATCCATCAAATTATATTTTAGAGGGGAAAAAACATATTGCCAGAGATAAATAACTTCTCAGAATGATAAAGTAGTGGATTAATTCAGAGGATGTAACTGAAAGAACTGCAAGGAGAAATAGATGAATCAGTTATAGCTGGAGATTTCAATTCCTCTCCCTCAAAAAACTGATAGAAGTAGACATAAAATTAGTAAGAATATATTCATCTTTTTAAATATCTGATTTTGTGGAAGAGATCATATGGATATTAGGATTTTCTAGATCAACTGGCATTCATCTTCACTTTGGAGGCCTCAGAATAATTTGTTTTCTCACCTGCTTCCAACCCAGAGCATTTGTGGAGGAAGCACACTAAGAGAATATATTTGAAACTAAGCCTTCCCAAGAGCATGTGAGGTTCACTGGCACACAAAGTAGCCCAGGGGTTGCATTCTGTCCTCACACAAAAAACCTGTTGCTAATTAAAGATTTAAGAAATACAGCTGGATAAGTAACATCAGCCCAGATGGCATTTCAAGAAACCTCTGGTGAGGCTTGAGGCAGACAGTAATTCTGCAAGATTTATCAGCCAGGTGGGGGTCTGCCATGATTGGCCCAGTACACTTCAGGTGGAAAAGTACCTACAAGGATCAGAGACTTGGAGCCAGGTAGAGACTATAAACTTCATGAAATCACTCAGAAACAGGACAGCTCTAATTCTTCTTGTGTCTGTCAGGGTTTAGTAACTGAGGAAGTGAGAGATTTTACTCATTAAGCTTCATGGAGATTTCTGTCTAGTGGTTTTTTTTTTTTTTGGTTTTTTTTTTTGTAGACTCCCTGCTGAGCAGGGAGCCCGATGCGGGACTCGATCCCGGGACTCCAGGATCATGACCTGAGCCGAAGGCAGTCGCTTAACCAACTGAGCCACCCAGGCGCCCCTGTCTAGTTTTTTTTTTTTAAACTCTGTATAGGATACAATAATCAAATAAATTAAATGTATGCTATAAACCCTACTGAGCAAAGAGCACTATGCAAGATTTGTAAGGGATGCAGTGGTGGAATATTTCCCAGAATGTGTTCCTCAGAACATGAATTCCACCAGCAAAATGGTGGGTAACGTGTTAAAAAGGAAAAAAAAAAGGTGGGTTTGTAGCCAAATAAAATCAAGAAGTATTGGTTAAACAATATCACTAAGGTTTTGGTTTTTTTAAGTTTAAACTTGAAGAATTTATCAAAACCGGTAAAACGTAGGGAATAAAATAACTGGATGAACTGACTTTGTCACTAGATTCTTTTTTTTTTTTCACACGCAAGTGTACTTTATTGAATTCAGCTGTAGGCAGGCAAGTGTGTTAATGTAAAGGGCTGGACGCTAAGGGACAGGGCCAGCAGCGCACGGTGGAAGACTTGGGTCTCCTGGCATGAGCACCTAGTGGTACCCATTGTTCTCCTGCATAGACTTTAAAAATACACTGTAGACTGTAGCGTAGACAAACACCAGAAGAACAATGGATCCAGTGGTCAGAAGGAGGCCCAGGACCAGGGCCCAGATGTTCAGACAATTGGCGGTGGAGGCATAAGTCTGGGCCCCAGTCATGTCACCCACCATCTTCCGGTCCCTGGACTTCACGGAGTAGGCGAAGGCCACGAAGCCCAGGCAGCACCAGTTCATGAAGATGGTGTTGAACAGGGACCAGACGATGTGGTTGGGCACGGCTGTCTCACTACGGATGTTGATCACAGTGGTCGTCATGGGAGCCGAGCTCTGGGGCGCCCCGAGTACAGCCACCTCATGCTCCTCCTTGAGCATCTCATAGGTCGGGGGGACGCCGTTGTGGGCGCCGGAGAAGAAGTGCTGGGAGTTGTGGTTCATGGTGGGAGATGGAGCACCGGTGGTGTGGATGTGGGCGCCGGACCTTGCTCTTGTCACTAGATTCTTATTGTGTACCTTTGGGATTCTGTGTTTGATCACTTGGAAGAGGGAGAGAAACAGAACACACTACCTATCCTCATCTTGTGTCAGCGTTCAGAATCTTCTGCTTTGCTCATGCTATGGTTTGGGGACCCTGCAGCAGCATTAAGCCAACAAAGATGGGTTCACAATGACATGTTCTAAAGCTTGGGTGCTCTTGGTTGAGAAAAAATTATAAATTATAAATACATAATTAGGAAAGAAATGGGATATATATTTAGAATGCAAATACACAAGCAAGATGGTGGAGGAGTAGGAGACCTGGATTTCGTCTGGTCTCAGGAATTCAGCTGATTAGGGATCAAACCATTCTGAACACCTACGAACTCAACAGGAGATCGAAGAGGAGAGTAGCAACAACTCTCTGAACAGAGAAGCGACCCCTTACTGGAAGGTAGGACGTGCGGAGAAGTGAATCCGAGGCGATATTTGGGAGGATAGACGGCGGGGGGAGGGGCCTCCGTCGGCCGCTTCTGGCAAGTGCTAGAGCCGCGGAGCACAAAATCGGACCTTTTAGAAGCCGGCTCCGCGGAGGGACGTCGCTCCAGTGGCTAAGCGGGGGTGGAACCCTCGCGGGACAGTGGGGTCTCAGGACCCTCGGGGTCACAGAAAGACCGGGGGTGCCTGAGTGCGGCAGAGCTCCCAGGGATCGGAGCAGGGAAGCCGGCTGCAGAGACGGAGCCGAGGCGCGGGCTCTCAGCTTGGGGTTGCCATAAACTGTGATCCGCGGCCCAGTCGGGCCACTGCTCCTCCAGCAGGGACCCAACAAGCGGCAGAGCCGGGGCAGGCTCCCCTTCCTCCCCCGGGAGGAGCGGCGCGGGAGCGCACCGCAGGGATCTGCTGGGTTTGGAGACTCCACACGGGGTCGGGTGCCAGAGATGGCAACGCTCGGTCACAGGCCGGGTGAGCACAGAGTGCGGCCGGAGACCGGGGACACGGGAGTGACTGCTTTTCTCCGGGGGCGCACTGAGGAGCGGGGCCCCGAGTTCTCAGCTCCTCCGGGTGGAGATTGGGAGGCCACCATGTTCACCCTGGTCCTCCAAAGCTGTACCGAGAGCTTGCAGGGAACAAAGGCTCCTGAGAGCAAACCTGAGCAGCTTGCTTAGCCTGGACCGACAAGGGCGGGGCAATTCCGCCTCCGGCAAAGACATTTGGGAACCACGGCAACAGGCCCCTCCCCCAGAAGATCAGCACGAACAGCCAGCAAGCCAAGACCAAGTTTACCGATCAAGGAGAACGGGAGAACTCCAGCGCTAGGGGAATACCGCACATAGAATTCATGGCTTGTTTTTTTTTTACCATGATTCATTTGTTTTTCAAAGTTAATTTTTTTAACTGTTTTTTTAATTTTTCTTTTTCCCTTTTTCAACCAACATCTTTATCAAACCCTTTTTTAAAAAAACGTTTTTTATTTTTCATTTTTAGAGTCATATTTTATTCCTTCAGAGTAGTTACCCTTATTTTTGGCATATATATATATAAGTCCTTCTCTCTTTAAAATTTTGAGATACAGTTTCTTCTAACAGATCAAAATATACCTTAAATCACTAGAGTATGGCTTTGTTCTAGTCTCCTGCCTGATCACATTCTCTCCCCCTTTTTTTTTCTTTTTTTAAAAAAACTTCTTTCTTTTTTCAAACAACTTCTTATCAATTCCTTTTATAAAATCTTTTATAATTTTCCTCTTTACAGTCATCTTCCATCCCTTCATTTTATCAACCCTTATTTTGTACATATATAAGTCTTCCTTTAAAATTTTAGGAGGCACTTTTTTCTAACAGACCAAAATACGCCCAAAATCTAGTGTGTGGCACTGATCTATGCACTAGGCTGATCATATTTGATCATATTCTCTTTTTTTTTGTATTGTTCTGGTTTTGTTTTTATCTTTTTCTTTTTGTTTTTTTTTTCTTTCTTTTCTCTTTCTTTTTTCTTTCTTTCCCTTTCTTTTTCCCTGGTTTCAGCTCTTTTCTGATTTGTATGCAGTATATTTGCTGGGGACGTTGTTAACCTGTTAGGATTTTGTTCTCTCATTCATCTATTCTCCTCTGGACAAAATGACAAGACAAAAAAAATCACTTCAGCAAAAAGAACAAGAGGTAGTACCGTCAGCCAGGGACCTACTCAATACGGACATTACTACGATGTCAGACCTAGAGTTCAGAATCATGACTTTAAAGATACTAACTGGGCTTGAAAAAAGTGTGGAAGTTATTAGAGAAACCCTTTCTGGAGAAATAAAAGGACTAAAATCTAACAAAGTCGAAATCAAAAAGGTTATTAATGAGGTGCAATCAAAAATGGGGGCACTAACTGCTAGGATAAATGAGGCAGAAGAGAGAATCAGTGATATAGAAGACCAAATGATGGAAAATAAAGAGGCTGAGAAAAAGAGAGAAGCAACTACAGGATCACGAGGGCAGAATTCGAGAGATAAATGATACGATAAGACGAAACAACATTAGAATAATGGGGATCCCAGAAGAAGAAGAAAGAGAGAGAGGGGCAGAAGGTATATTGGAGCAAATTATAGCAGAGAACTTCCCTATAGTGGGGAAGGAAACAGGCATCAAAATCCAGGAGGCACAGAGAACCCCTCTCAAAATCAATAAAAATAGGTCAACACCCCGACATCTAATAGTAAAACGTACGAGTCTCAGAGACAAAGAGAAAATCCTGAAAGCAGCTCGAGAGAAGAGATATGTAACCTACAACGGTAGAAACATTAGATTGGCAACAGACCTATCCACAGAGACCTGGCAGGCCAGAAAGGCCTGGCATGAGACCTTCAGAGCACTAAACGAGAAAAATATGCAGCCAAGAATATTATATCCAGGTAGGCTGTCACTGAAAATTGAAGGGGAGATAAAAAGCTTCCAGGACAAACAAAAACTAAAGGAATTTGCAAACACGAAACCAGCCCTCCAAGAAATATTGAAAGGGGTCCTCTAAGCAAAGAGAGAGCCGAAAAGCAGCACAGATCAGAAAGGAACAGAGACAACATACAGTAACAGTCACCGTACAGGCAATACAATGGCACTAAATTCCTACCTTTCAATAGTTACCCTGAATGTAAATGGGCTCAATGCCCCAATCAAAAGACACAGGCTATCAGATTGGATTCAAAAACAAGACCCATCCATATGCTGTCTGCAAGAGACTCATTTTAGACCCAAAGACACCCCCAGATTGAAAGTGAGGGGGTGGAAAACCATTTACCATGCTAATGGACACCAAAAGAAAGCTGGGGTGGCCATCCTTCTATCAGACAAATTAGATTTTAAAACAAAGACTGTAATAAGAGATGAGGAAGGACACTATATCCTACTTAAAGGGTCTATCCAACAAGAAGATCTAACAATTGTAAATATCTATGCCCCTAACATGGGAGCAGCCAATTACATAAGGCAATTAATAACAAAAGCAAAGAAACACATTGACAACAATACAATAATAGTGGGGGACTTTAACACCCCCCTGACTGAAATGGACAGATCATCTAAGCAAAAGATCAACAAGGAAATAAAGACTTTAAATGACACACTGGACCAAATGGACTTCACAGACATATTCAGAACATTCCATCCCAAAGCAACGGAATACACATTCTTCTCTAGTGCCCATGGGACATTCTCCAGAATTGATCACATCCTAGGTCACAAATCAGGTCTCAACCGGTACCAAAAGATTGGGATCATTCCCTGCATGTTTTCAGACCACAATGCTTTGAAACTAGAACTCAATCACAAGAGGAAAGTGGGAAAGAACTCAAATACATGGAGGCTAAAGAGCATCCTACTAAAGAATGAATGGGTCAACCAGGAAATTAAAGAAGAATTTAAAAAATTCATGGAAACCAATGAAAATGAAAACACACTGTTCAAAATCTTTGGGATACAGCAAAGGCAGTCCTGAGAGGAAAGTATATAGCAATACAAGCCTTTCTCAAGAAACAAGAAAGGTCTCAAATACACAGCCTAACCCTACACCTAAAGGAGCTGGAGAAAGAACAGCAAAGAAAGCCTAAACCCAGCAGGAGAAGAGAAATAATAAAGATCAGAGCAGAAATCAATAAAATAGAAACGAAAAGAACAGTAGAACAGATCAACGAAACTAGGAGCTGGTTCTTTGAAAGAATTAACAAGATTGATAAACCCCTGGCCAGACTGATCAAAAAGAAAAGAGAAATGACCCAAATCAACAAAATCATGAATGAAAGAGGAGAGATCACAACCAACACCAAAGACATACAAACAATTATAAGAACATATTATGAGCAACTCTATGCCAGCAAATTAGATAACCTGGAAGAAATGGGTGCATTCCTAGAGATGTATCAACTACCAAAATTGAACCAGAAAGAAATAGAAAACCTGAACAGACCTATAACCACTAAGGAAATTGAAGCAGTCATCAAAAATCTCCCAACAAACAAAAGCCCAGGGCCAGAAGGCTTCCCAGGGGAATTCTATCAAACATTTAAAGAAGAATTAATACCTATTCTCCTGAAACTGTTCCAAAAAATAGAAATGGAAGGAAAACTTCCAAACTCATTTTATGAGGCCACCATTACCTTGATCCCAAAACCAGACAAAGACCGCATCAAAAAGGAGAATTACAGACCAATATCCTTGATGAACATGGATGCAAAAATTCTCACCAAAATACTAGCCAATAGGATCCAACAGTACATTAAAAGGATTATTCACCACGACCAAGTGGGATTTATCCCTGGGCTGCAAGGCTGGTTCAACATCCGCAAATCAATCAACGTGATGCAATGCATTAACAAAAGAAAGAACAAGAATCATAGGATCCTCTCAATAGATGCAGAGAAAGCATTTGACAAAGTACAGCATCCGTTCTTGATCAAAACTCTTCAGAGTATAGGGATAGAGGGTACATACCTCAATATCATAAAAGCCATCTATGAAAAACCTACAGCGAATATCATTCTCAATGGGGAAAAGCTGAGAGCTTTTCCCCTAAGGTCGGGAACGCGGCAGGGATGTCCACTCTCACCACTGCTATTCAACATAGTATTAGAAGTCCTAGCCACAGCAATCAGACAACAAAAAGAAATCAAAGGCATCCAAATCGGCAAAGAGGAGGTCAAACTCTCACTCTTTGCAGATGATATGATACTGTATGTGGAAAACCCAAAAGACTCCACCCCAAAACTGCTAGAACTCATACAGGAATTCAGTAAAGTAGCAGGCTATAAAATCAATGCACAGACATCAGTGGCATTCCTATACACCAACAACAAGACAGAAGAGAGACAAATCAAGGAGTCGATCCCATTTACAATTGCACCCAAAACCATAAGATACCTAGGAATAAATTTAACCAAAGAGGCAGAGGATCTGCACTCAGAAAACTATAAAATACTCATGAAAGAAATTGAAGAAGACACAAAGAAATGGAAAAACGTTCCATGCTCATGGATTGGAAGAACAGACATTGTGAAGATGTCCATGCTACCTAGAGCAATCTACACATTCAGTGCAATCCCCATCAAAATACCATCCACTTTTTTCAAAGAAATGGAACAAATAATCCTAAAATTTGTATGGAACCAGAAGAGACCCCGAATAGCCAGAGGAATCTTGAAAAAGAAAAGCAAAGCTGGCGGCATCACAATTCCGGACTTCCAGCTCTATTACAAGGCTGTCATCGTCAAGACAGTATAGTACTGGCACAAAAACAGACGCATAGATCAGTGGAACAGAATCGAGAGCCCAGAAATGGACCCTCAACTCTATGGTCAACTCATCTTTGACAAAGCAGGAAAGAATGTCCAGTGGCAAAAAGACAGTCTCTTCCACAAATGGTGTTGGGAAAATTGGACAGCCACCTGCAGAAGAATGAAACTGGACCATTTCCTTACACCACACACAAAAATAGACTCCAAATGGTTGAAAGACCTAAACGTGAGACAGGAGTCCATCCAAATCCTAAAGGAGAACACAGGTAGCAACCTCTTCGGCCTCAGCCGCAGCAACTTCTTCCTAGAAACATCACCAAAGGCAAGGGAAGCAAGGGCAAAAATCAACTATTGGGATTTCATCAAGATCAAAAGCTTTTGCACAGCAAAAGAAACAGTCCACAAAACCAAAAGACAACCGACAGAATGGGAGAAAATATTTGCAAATGACATATCAGATAAAGGGCTAGTATCCAAAATCTATAAAGAACTTATCAAACTCAACACCCAAAGAACAAATAATCCAATCAAGAAATGGGCAGAAGACATGAACAGACATTTTTCCAAAGAAGACATCCAAATGGCCAACAGACACGTGAAAAAGTGCTCAACATCCCTCGGCATCAGGGAAATCCAAATCAAAACCTCAATGAGATACCACCTCACACCCGTCAGAATGGCTAAAATTAACAAGTCAGGAAACGACAGATGTTGGCGGGGATGTGGAGAAAGGGGAACCCTCCTACACTGTTGGTGGGAATGCAAGCTGGTGCAGCCACTCTGGAAAACAGTATGGAGGTTCCTCAAACAGTTGAAAATAGAGCTACCATACGATCCAGCAATTTGACTACTAGGTATTTACCCCAAAGATACAAATGTAGGGATCCGAAGGGGTACGTGCACCCCAATGTTTATAGCAGCAATGTCCACAATAGCCAAACTGTGGAAAGAGCCAAGATGTCCATCGACAGATGAATGGATCAAGAAGCAGTGGTCTATATACACAATGGAATATTATGCAGCCATCAAAAGGAATGAGGTCTTGCCATTTGCAACGACGTGGATGGAACTGGAGGGTGTTATGCTGAGTGAAATAAGTCAGAGAAAGACATGTATCACATGACCTCACTGATATGAGGAATTTTTAACCTCAGGAAACAAACTGAGGGTTGCTGGAGTGGTGGGGGGTGGGAGGGATGGGGTGGCTGGGTGATAGACATTGGGGAGGTTATGTGCTATGGTGAGCGCTGTGAACTGTGCAAGACTGATCAATCACAGATCTGTACTTCTGAAACAAATAATGCAACATATGTTAAGAAAAAAAAAGAAGAGGAAGAAGATAGCAGGAGGGGAAGAATGAAGGGGAGTAAGTCGGAGGGGGAGACGAACCATGAGAGACGGTGGACTCTGAAAAACAAACTGAGGGTTCTAGAGGGGAGGGGGGTGGGGGGATGGGTTAGCCTGGGGATGGGTATTAAAGAGGGCACGTTCTGCGTGGAGCACTGGGTGTTATGCACAAACAATGAATCATGGAACACTACATGAAAAACTAATGATGTAATGTATGGTGATTAACATAACAATAAAAAATTAAAAAAAAAAGAATGCAAATACACATAATAGCAATTGCCAGAGAATTAGAGATTGAGGTCCTGGTCTGTCTGATCTGTCTTTGGGCAATTGAACAGATATGCTGACTCAGAAATTCCTCCCCATTGCAAATTGTCCCCCATCAAATGTGCATGCACACACGCACGTGTGCGTGCATGCACACACACACACACACTCACACACACACACACACAAGAATATTCCCAGCAACTCTGGGCATTCATGGGAGGAGGAGGGGTGTCTTAGCTTGGGCTGCTATCACTAAATACCAGAGATTGGGTGGCTTATAAATAATAAACACTTAGTTCTTATAGTTCTGGAGCCTGGAAGTCCAAGACCAAGATGCTGGCAGATTTGGTGTCTGGTGAGAGCCTACTGCCTGGTTCAGCCACCCATCACTTGCTGTGTCCTCACATGGCAGAAGGGGAAGGGACCTGTCTTGAGCAGCTTTTATCAGGGCACTGATCATGACCTAATCACCCCCCAAAGATCTCACCTCCTCATATCATACCCTTGGAGGTTAAGTTTCAGTGTATCAGTACAGGAGGAGTGGGGCACACACGTTCAGTTCACAGCAGGGGGCAGGAGACTGAGCTCTTCAGGTTTCCGTTGCTTCAAGCTAAATGCTTCTGGGTCTGTTTCTCTGATCCCATGCTGCTTCCCACAGGCTAAGGAGAAGGACCCTAATTCCCATATTACAAATATAAGACTCAAGTTTTTGAATTTTCCCTTTTAAAATTTCAAGTATCAAAAGATAAACTTTTAAAATTCTTGAAATATATCTTTGTAATATTTGCCAGATGTATTTCATTTGAAATAAATCATAACTTATTCCATTATAATTTTTCAAATCTCCTAGAACAAGATGGAAACATTCTCATGGTGAAAAAATTGGTCCACCCCTAGTCAGGCCCATTTGCTGTCTAGAAGTGGTCTATTTCTCTTCTGCCCTACTAGGGACATGTTTGGATTTAGGGTTTAAGCCCATGGAAATCAGTGTGTACTTCTCCTTTGCACATTGTTGGACTAAGTAGGTGTTAGATCACAGAGGGGCTTGCTGTTCGTCCAAGGATATGTTAGACACATGTTAGAGAGTTCTGGAATAAATGGGGTACTACTCATTTAGTTATAATTTGCTTAAATTGATCTGGTGTTGACTGACAACAAATCCAGTGTCTCCATGGAAAGTCAATGAGGAAAACCCAGGGGAGACTGAGTGAGACCGAAAGAACTGAATTCATGCCTCCGATGACTAACAGATGATAACTCGCTCTACATGCTGGGGAGGGGAGAGCACATCCACGGGAGTGCAACTGAGGAAGACAGAAGAAAATTAAGCAAGGGAAAATTGAGCAAAGGAAAATTAAAGCAATCTTAACAGTGAGGGCCATTAAACCATTGAAAAGTCTCCCGAGGGAAGTGATGGAAACCTCCTTGCTTGAGTCATTTCAAAATTGACAAAGCAACGGAAAATGTACTGCAGGGAGCAATCCTGTGCTGCAGGGATTGGACAGGATGATTTAATACTTCTCTTCTGTCTCTCATTTTCACGTTCTGTGAAATTGTATTGCGGCTAGGAAACAAGATATCCTTCACCCCTACAGTATGTTTACAGAGGCTTCGTCTGAAGCACAGAGTTGAAAAGAAAGGGAACGCATGCATTTTAAAATTCCATCAGTCCTTCACATTCTTTCTGTCAAGGTGGGTTTCAGATATGGTATCACGTGGGGATTTCTGTTGAGCTCTGGCATGCCTTTGACTTAACCTGTAAGAACACCTAGGACTTCAGTGAATAATCCTAAAGTTCAACTTGTGTTTGTCCCATTGTGGGATGGACTACTGGGAAGAATAAGGTTTAATAATTTTTCAAACCACCCATGACAACATCAAAAAAAAAGTATACCTTTGAAAATAAACATTGATCCAAAACTAGTTTTAGTGCAAAAGGCAAAGAAGAATTCGAGAAGAGTAATCAGATTTCTCTTTGTTCCTGGGAATCTAACATGTATTATTAAAAAGGAGACCTTGAATTTTATGCTGTGTTCTTCTGGCTTAAAGATGTCAGATCTGATCTTTATAGCTAAGAGAATTGTTATGGAGAGAAATTTGTGTATGATCCACACAATAAAAAGACCTAAAAAGCTATGCTAAAAGCAGTTTGGGGTTGTATCTTGATAAGTGTTTACTATAAAGACCCGAGTGTGATCCGTAATTGAGGACAATTTATTATTACTTTGTAATTGTTACCTTAAACTATCATATTAGTGATTACTTACTGTGTTCCAGATGCACTAAGTCATTCATATCTATAATCCTTTCATTCAACAATATTTATTGAATCCCTCTGCTGGGCTAACCACTGCACGATAAGATTTTTTAAAAGTAAACTTTCTATTGGATTTTGGATTTACAGATTTACAGAAGTAGCTCAGAGAGTGCCCCTGTGCCCCTCATCCACTATCACCTTCTCTAATGTCACCCTCTTACAGTACCCTGGTACCTTTATCAAAACTAAAAATCAGTATCAGTAACTTACTGGTCAACAAAATTCATCCCTCACTGGGATTTTGCTAGTGTTTAATTAATGGTCATTCCCTGTCCCTGGATACAATCTGCATTTGGTTGTCATGTTTCCTTGGCTTCCTCCAGTCTGTGACTGTCTCACATTGTCCTTGTTTTTGATGACCTTGATAGTTTTTTTAAGATTTTATTTATTTATTTGAGAGAGAGAGAGAGAGAGAGAGAGAGAGAGAGCACGAGTAGGGGGAGAGGCAGAGGGAGAAGCAGACTCCCAGCTGAGCAGGGAGCTCAATGCGGGATTCGATCCCAAGACCCTGGGATCATGACCTGAGCCGAAGGCAGATACTTAACCAACTGAGCCACCCAGGTGCCTCCCCTTTTTAAAGATTTTATTTATTTATTTGAGAGAGAGAGAGAGGACCTTCACAGTATTAAAGAGTCCCGGTCAGGTACTTTGCAGAATGTGGATATATTTCCTCCTAATTAGACTTGGTTAGGAGTTTTTGGAGAGAATACCACAGAGGTGAAGTGTCCTTATCACCTCCTGTGGGGTTACCTGGCCTCTGCAAAGCATCAGTGGCATATTTACCTAACCCCTTAGTTAGGGAGTGTTGGCCAGGTTCTTCCAGTATGAAGTTATTACTTTTCCCTTTACTCTGTTCCCATGAGTGAGTCACTAAATTCAGACCACTCTCAAGGGGTGGGAGATGGATTAAGCTGGACCTCCAATAGAGGAGGGTATCCACATACACTGTTTGAGATTTTTCTGTAAGGGAGATTTGCCTCCTCTTCTTCATTTATTTGTATATTCAACCATTTATTTATATGACCACAGACTTATTTTGTCCTGTGGATTATAATTCAAACTACATTATTTTTTTCTGTCTTTCAAGTGGTTCCAGCTTTGGCCCTTGGTGGCTCTCTTGGGTTTGTCATGGCCTTTGGATTATATGCCCATCCTTTCAGTTTTGGACAACACTTCCATAGTTTCTGGACTGAGGAGATGCTCTGGGCTCATCTTGTACATTCCCCATCACTGTTCTCAAATCAGACATTTCTGCAAGGGATCCTGGTTCCTTTTCTAGGAGAATGATATTTAGACACCAAAACCTGGATGTTGGTACCAGGTGTCAAGGCTGTCTCAGTGGACAGGGCTAGATGGCATATGTATGTGTAGTAACCAGTGTCTCTATACCCATGATTGTGTGTGTGTGTGTGTGTGTGTGTGTGTATCCACACATGAGCTCATACTGATGACTCTCACCAATCCACACTCCCCTGGGGTCACTGAAGCCTTGCCTTCTTGCTTACTAGTGACTTCCTTTTCCAACAATAAGAAACTTAGCTCCAGCCACCCACCATCCATTTCCTATTTGCTCAACACCATTGTACATGTAGTTTACTCGTTATGAACCCACCCTGCCAGGAGAAGCAAATATAAAATTATAGTTCTTTGTCTTTAGTCTTACAGTTTCCAGATCAAAACACCATTTTCCAAGCTAACTTTGCTCAGGTTCTCCACTACTTCCTCCTTCATTGGGATTATGTCATACATCTGTGATACTTAGATTTGTTTGCCATTCCATCCTGGGATCCTTGACATTCTGGCTTAATTTCTATTTTTCAGTTTGCATACATTAAAGTTGACTCAGAGATATTTTTTGTTTGTTTGCTTTAGCTCTATGAGTTTTGACAAATGTGTAAATTCATCTGTCCATCGACCCCGGTACCACATACAATGCTTCCTTCACTCCGTGACCAGATACATGCACTGAAAATATTTTCTCCCGATTTGTGTCTCGCCTTTTCATTTTCTTTGTATCTTTTGAGGAGTGGGCATTTTAAATTATCATTAGTTTCCCACTTACCCTGTTTCTTTTATGGTTATGATTTTGGGGGCTTATCCTTTCTAAGAAATTCTTACTTATCTGAAGTTTGAAAAGCTACCCTCCTGTGACTTTGGAGAGAACTTAAGTTTAGGTCCATGATCCATCTCAAATGTTGTGAAAAATCAGATTTAGGAGTCAGTCTAAATCTCACCCCATTTTACTCAGTTAACGAAGTACCATTTTTTTCAAAGGAATTTCTCTGTTGAGATGCCCTGGGGCCTTACTAAAAAATCAGTTGAATATACATGAGTCTGTTTCTGACCTCTGTTCTGTGCTTATAATCTCTGTGTCCACAGACCAGTGACTGTCTTCTGTAGTAAGGCTTGACATCAAGTCTTCTGCATCCCCTAACTTTGTACTTCAAGATAATTTTAACTTTTTTTTTGTATTTTCATATACAGTTTAGAATCAGTTGGTCAATTTCCACAGTAAACCATGTTAGGATTTCAGATCTATAGGTCAGTTTGGGGAAAATAGTTTCCTTAAAAATATTGAGTTTTCTAGTCTATAAGCATGACATATCTCTGCATTAAGTTTGGCTTTAATTCTCCCAGTAATGCTTCTCAACTTTTAGTGAACTGGTTTTGCATGTCTTTATTTTAAATTTTTTATTGTTATGTTAATCACCATACATTACATCATTAGGTCTTGATGTAGTGTTCCATGATTCATTGTTTGTGCATAACACCCAGTGCTCCATGCAGAACGTGCCCTCTTTAATACCCATCCCCAGGCTAGCCCATCCCCCCACCCTCCTCCCCTCTAGAACCCCCAGTTTGTTTTTCAGAGTCCACCGTCTCTCATGGTTCGTCTCCCCCTCCGACTTACTCCCCTTCATTCTTCCCCTCCTGCTATCTTCTTCCTCTTCTTCTTTTTTTTTCTTAACATATGTTGCATTATTTGTTTCAGAAGTACAGATCTGTGATTCAACAGTCTTGCACAATTCACAGCACTCACCATAGCACATACCCTCCCCGATGTCTATCACCCAGCCACCCCATCCCTCCCACCCCCCACCACTCCAGCAACCCTCAGTTTGTTTCCTGAGGTTAAAAATTCCTCATATCAGTGAGGTCATGTGATACATGTCTTTCTCTGACTTATTTCACTCAGCATAACACCCTCCAGTTCCATCCACGTCGTTGCAAATGGCAAGACCTCATTCCTTTTGATGGCTGCATAATATTCCATTGTGTATATAGACCACTGCTTCTTGATCCATTCATCTGTCGATGGACATCTTGGCTCTTTCCACAGTTTGGCTATTGTGGACATTGCTGCTATAAACATTGGGGTGCACGTACCCCTTCGGATCCCTACATTTGTATCTTTGGGGTAAATACCTAGTAGTCAAATTGCTGGATCGTATGGTAGCTCTATTTTCAACTGTTTGAGGAACCTCCATACTGTTTTCCAGAGTGGCTGCACCAGCTTGCATTCCCACCAACAGTGTAGGAGGGTTCCCCTTTCTCCACATCCCCGCCAACATCTGTCGTTTCCTGACTTGTTAATTTTAGCCATTCTGACGGGTGTGAGGTGGTATCTCATTGAGGTTTTGATTTGGATTTCCCTGATGCCGAGGGATGTTGAGCACTTTTTCACGTGTCTGTTGGCCATTTGGATGTCTTCTTTGGAAAAATGTCTGTTCATGTCTTCTGCCCATTTCTTGATTGGATTATTTGTTCTTTGGGTGTTGAGTTTGATAAGTTCTTTATAGATTTTGGATACTAGCCCTTTATCTGATATGTCATTTGCAAATATTTTCTCCCATTCTGTCGGTTGTCTTTTGGTTTTGTGGACTGTTTCTTTTGCTGTGCAAAAGCTTTTGATCTTGATGAAATCCCAATAGTTGATTTTTGCCCTTGCTTCCCTTGCCTTTGGTGATGTTTCTAGGAAGAAGTTGCTGCGGCTGAGGCCGAAGAGGTTGCTACCTGTGTTCTCCTTTAGGATTTGGATGGACTCCTGTCTCACGTTTAGGTCTTTCAACCATTTGGAGTCTATTTTTGTGTGTGGTGTAAGGAAATGGTCCAGTTTCATTCTTCTGCAGGTGGCTGTCCAATTTTCCCAACACCATTTGTGGAAGAGACTGTCTTTTTGCCACTGGACATTCTTTCCTGCTTTGTCAAAGATGAGTTGACCATAGAGTTGAGGGTCCATTTCTGGGCTCTCGATTCTGTTCCACTGATCTATGCGTCTGTTTTTGTGCCAGTACTATACTGTCTTGACGATGACAGCCTTGTAATAGAGCTGGAAGTCCGGAATTGTGATGCCGCCAGCTTTGCTTTTCTTTTTCAAGATTCCTCTGGCTATTCGGGGTCTCTTCTGGTTCCATACAAATTTTAGGATTATTTGTTCCATTTCTTTGAAAAAAGTGGATGGTATTTTGATGGGGATTGCACTGAATGTGTAGATTGCTCTAGGTAGCATGGACATCTTCACAATGTCTGTTCTTCCAATCCATGAGCATGGAACGTTTTTCCATTTCTTTGTGTCTTCTTCAATTTCTTTCATGAGTATTTTATAGTTTTCTGAGTGCAGATCCTCTGCCTCTTTGGTTAAATTTATTCCTAGGTATCTTATGGTTTTGGGTGCAATTGTAAATGGGATCGACTCCTTGATTTGTCTCTCTTCTGTCTTGTTGTTGGTGTATAGGAATGCCACTGATGTCTGTGCATTGATTTTATAGCCTGCTACTTTACTGAATTCCTGTATGAGTTCTAGCAGTTTTGGGGTGGAGTCTTTTGGGTTTTCCACATACAGTATCATATCATCTGCAAAGAGTGAGAGTTTGACCTCCTCTTTGCCGATTTGGATGCCTTTGATTTCTTTTTGTTGTCTGATTGCTGTGGCTAGGACTTCTAATACTATGTTGAATAGCAGTGGTGAGAGTGGACATCCCTGCCGCGTTCCCGACCTTAGGGGAAAAGCTCTCAGCTTTTCCCCATTGAGAATGATATTCGCTGTAGGTTTTTCATAGATGGCTTTTATGATATTGAGGTATGTACCCTCTATCCCTATACTCTGAAGAGTTTTGATCAAGAACGGATGCTGTACTTTGTCAAATGCTTTCTCTGCATCTATTGAGAGGATCCTATGATTCTTGTTCTTTCTTTTGTTAATGCATTGCATCACGTTGATTGATTTGCGGATGTTGAACCAGCCTTGCAGCCCAGGGATAAATCCCACTTGGTCGTGGTGAATAATCCTTTTAATGTACTGTTGGATCCTATTGGCTAGTATTTTGGTGAGAATTTTTGCATCCATGTTCATCAAGGATATTGGTCTGTAATTCTCCTTTTTGATGCGGTCTTTGTCTGGTTTTGGGATCAAGGTAATGGTGGCCTCATAAAATGAGTTTGGAAGTTTTCCTTCCATTTCTATTTTTTGGAACAGTTTCAGGAGAATAGGTATTAATTCTTCTTTAAATGTTTGATAGAATTCCCCTGGGAAGCCTTCTGGCCCTGGGCTTTTGTTTGTTGGGAGATTTTTGATGACTGCTTCAATTTCCTTAGTGGTTATAGGTCTGTTCAGGTTTTCTATTTCTTTCTGGTTCAATTTTGGTAGTTGATACATCTCTAGGAATGCACCCATTTCTTCCAGGTTATCTAATTTGCTGGCATAGAGTTGCTCATAATATGTTCTTATAATTGTTTGTATGTCTTTGGTGTTGGTTGTGATCTCTCCTCTTTCATTCATGATTTTGTTGATTTGGGTCATTTCTCTTTTCTTTTTGATCAGTCTGGCCAGGGGTTTATCAATCTTGTTAATTCTTTCAAAGAACCAGCTCCTAGTTTCGTTGATCTGTTCTACTGTTCTTTTCGTTTCTATTTTATTGATTTCTGCTCTGATCTTTATTATTTCTCTTCTCCTGCTGGGTTTAGGCTTTCTTTGCTGTTCTTTCTCCAGCTCCTTTAGGTGTAGGGTTAGGCTGTGTATTTGAGACCTTTCTTGTTTCTTGAGAAAGGCTTGTATTGCTATATACTTTCCTCTCAGGACTGCCTTTGCTGTATCCCAAAGATTTTGAACAGTGTGTTTTCATTTTCATTGGTTTCCATGAATTTTTTAAATTCTTCTTTAATTTCCTGGTTGACCCATTCATTCTTTAGTAGGATGCTCTTTAGCCTCCATGTATTTGAGTTCTTTCCCACTTTCCTCTTGTGATTGAGTTCTAGTTTCAAAGCATTGTGGTCTGAAAACATGCAGGGAATGATCCCAATCTTTTGGTACCGGTTGAGACCTGATTTGTGACCTAGGATGTGATCAATTCTGGAGAATGTCCCATGGGCACTAGAGAAGAATGTGTATTCCGTTGCTTTGGGATGGAATGTTCTGAATATGTCTGTGAAGTCCATTTGGTCCAGTGTGTCATTTAAAGTCTTTATTTCCTTGTTGATCTTTTGCTTAGATGATCTGTCCATTTCAGTCAGGGGGGTGTTAAAGTCCCCCACTATTATTGTATTGTTGTCAATGTGTTTCTTTGCTTTTGTTATTAATTGCCTTATGTAATTGGCTGCTCCCATGTTAGGGGCATAGATATTTACAATTGTTAGATCTTCTTGTTGGATAGACCCTTTAAGTAGGATATAGTGTCCTTCCTCATCTCTTATTACAGTCTTTGTTTTAAAATCTAATTTGTCTGATAGAAGGATGGCCACCCCAGCTTTCTTTTGGTGTCCATTAGCATGGTAAATGGTTTTCCACCCCCTCACTTTCAATCTGGGGGTGTCTTTGGGTCTAAAATGAGTCTCTTGCAGACAGCATATGGATGGGTCTTGTTTTTGAATCCAATCTGATAGCCTGTGTCTTTTGATTGGGGCATTGAGCCCATTTACATTCAGGGTAACTATTGAAAGGTAGGAATTTAGTGCCATTGTATTGCCTGTACGGTGACTGTTACTGTATGTTGTCTCTGTTCCTTTCTGATCTGTGCTGCTTTTCGGCTCTCTCTTTGCTTAGAGGACCCCTTTCAATATTTCTTGGAGGGCTGGTTTCGTGTTTGCAAATTCCTTTAGTTTTTGTTTGTCCTGGAAGCTTTTTATCTCCCCTTCAATTTTCAGTGACAGCCTACCTGGATATAATATTCTTGGCTGCATATTTTTCTCGTTTAGTGCTCTGAAGGTCTCATGCCAGGCCTTTCTGGCCTGCCAGGTCTCTGTGGATAGGTCTGTTGCCAATCTAATGTTTCTACCGTTGTAGGTTACATATCTCTTCTCTCGAGCCGCTTTCAGGATTTTCTCTTTGTCTCTGAGACTCGTACGTTTTACTATTAGATGTCGGGGTGTTGACCTATTTTTATTGATTTTGAGAGGGGTTCTCTGTGCCTCCTGGATTTTGATGCCTGTTTCCTTCCCCACTATAGGGAAGTTCTCTGCTATAATTTGCTCCAATATACCTTCTGCCCCTCTCTCTCTTTCTTCTTCTTCTGGGATCCCCATTATTCTAATGTTGTTTCGTCTTATCGTATCATTTATCTCTCGAATTCTGCCCTCGTGATCCTGTAGTTGCTTCTCTCTTTTTCTCAGCCTCTTTATTTTCCATCATTTGGTCTTCTATATCACTGATTCTCTCTTCTGCCTCATTTATCCTAGCAGTTAGTGCCCCCATTTTTGATTGCACCTCATTAATAACCTTTTTGATTTCGACTTTGTTAGATTTTAGTCCTTTTATTTCTCCAGAAAGGGTTTCTCTAATAACTTCCACACTTTTTTCAAGCCCAGTTAGTATCTTTAAAGTCATGATTCTGAACTCTAGGTCTGACATCGTAGTAATGTCCGTATTGAGTAGGTCCCTGGCTGACGGTACTACCTCTTGTTCTTTTTGCTGAAGTGATTTTTTTTGTCTTGTCATTTTGTCCAGAGGAGAATAGATGAATGAGAGAACAAAATCCTAACAGGTTAACAACGTCCCCAGCAAATATACTGCATACAAATCAGAAAAGAGCTGAAACCAGGGAAAAAGAAAGGGAAAGAAAGAAAAAAGAAAGAGAAAAGAAAGAAAAAAAAAACAAAAAGAAAAAGATAAAAACAAAACCAGAACAATACAAAAAAAAAGAGAATATGATCAAATATGATCAGCCTAGTGCATAGATCAGTGCCACACACTAGATTTTGGGCGTATTTTGGTCTGTTAGAAAAAAGTGCCTCCTAAAATTTTAAAGGAAGACTTATATATGTACAAAATAAGGGTTGATAAAATGAAGGGATGGAAGATGACTGTAAAGAGGAAAATTATAAAAGATTTTATAAAAGGAATTGATAAGAAGTTGTTTGAAAAAAGAAAGAAGTTTTTTTAAAAAAAGAAAAAAAAAGGGGGAGAGAATGTGATCAGGCAGGAGACTAGAACAAAGCCATACTCTAGTGATTTAAGGTATATTTTGATCTGTTAGAAGAAACTGTATCTCAAAATTTTAAAGAGAGAAGGACTTATATATATATATGCCAAAAATAAGGGTAACTACTCTGAAGGAATAAAATATGACTCTAAAAATGAAAAATAAAAAACGTTTTTTTAAAAAAGGGTTTGATAAAGATGTTGGTTGAAAAAGGGAAAAAGAAAAATTCAAAAAAAAACCACACAAAAAAAGTTAAAAAAAATTAACTTTGAAAAACTAATGAATCATGGTAAAAAAGCCATGAATTCTACGTGCAGTATTCCCCTAGCGCTGGAGTTCTCCCGTTCTCCTCGATCGGTAAACTTGGTCTTGGCTTGCTGGCTGTTCGTGCTGACCTTCTGGGGGAGGGGCCTGTCGCCGTGGTTCCCAAATGTCTTTGCCGGAGGCAAAGCCCTTGTCCGTCCGGGCTAAGCAAGCTGCTCGGGTTTGCTCTCAGGAGATTTTGTTCCCTGTAAGCTCTGGGTACAGCTTTGGAGGACCAGGGTGAACATGGTGGCCTCCCACTCTCCACCCGGAGATGCTGAGAACTCGGGGCCCCGCTCCTCAGTGCGCCCCCAGAGAAAAGCAGTCACTCCCATGTCCCCGGTCTCCAGCTGCACTCCGCGCTCACCCGGCCTGTGACCGAGCATTGCTATCTCTGGCACCCAACCCCGTGTGGAGTCTCCAAACCCAGCAGATCCCTGCGGTGCGCTCCCGCGCCGCTCCTCCTGGGGGAGGGAGGGGAGTCTCCCCGGATCTGCCGCTTGTTGGGTCCCTGCTGGAGGAGCAGTGGCCCGACTGGGCCGCGGATCACAGTTTATGGCCACCCCGAGCTGAGAGCCCGCGCCTCGACTCCGTCTCTGCAGCCGGCTTCCCCGCTCCGATCCCTGGGAGCTCTGCCGCACTCAGGCACCCCCGGTCTTTCTGTGACCCCGAGGGTCCTGAGACCACACTGTCCCGCGAGGATTCCACCCCCCGCTTAGCCACTGGAGTGACGTCCCTCCGCGGAGCCGACTTCTAAAAGGTCCGATTTTGTGCTCCGCGGCTCTAGCACTTGCCAGAAGCGGCCGACGGAGGCCCCCTCCCCCGCCGTCTATCCTCCCGAACATCGCCTCGGATTCACTTCTCCGCACGTCCTACCTTCCAGTAAGTGGTCGCTTCTCTGTTCAGAGAGTTGTTGCTACTCTCCTCTTCGATCTCCTGTTGAGTTCGTAGGTGTTCAGAATGGTTTGATCCCTAATCAGCTGAATTCCTGAGACAAGACGAAATCTAGGTCTCCTACTCCTCCGCCATCTTGCTCTGCCCCCCTTGCATGTCTCTTCTTAAATTTATTCCTCTATGTTTTGGATTTTTTAGTGCAATTATAAATGGCATTGTTTTAATAAATATAAATATATTTAGATTTTATATTTCTTCTTATGCCATTTTCGTAAGTTTTTTCCCTTCCTCCAAAGAATCTGTCCATTTTATTTCCATTCTCAATTTTATTTTGGTATAGAGTTATCAGTTTAACTTCTGTAGGATCTGTAGTAATATCACTGGCTTTCCTTCCTGGTAAATGGTGTCATCTTTTTGCCTCTTGACCAGCATTGATCAGTCTTTATGTTTCCATGAAGCAACACTTGCCTTTGTTAACTGTCTCCATTGGTTACTGCTCGTGTATTTACATTTTTTCTCTTTTCTTGTCCGCTTTTGAATTAATGAAAATTTATTACTGAATTTTTTATCTCTCTCATATACTCAAATTTTTATGTTTTTCTCTTTTGTTGACTTCTTTTTAAAGACATCTCATTTTACAGTTTCATCTCTATCACCTTGTCTGTTAACACACTTACACTATTATATTATAATACAATTTTGTTATATTTCATTATATTTTAGATTGATCTTTTTATTGTTCTTATTGACTTAGTACTACCTGGCATATAATAGAACTTTCTGCACTTTCCACTTAATGCCTTTATCACCATTATAGTCTCTTGATGTTTGTGGGGCTTTTTTCTATATATTTGAATTCTACATGTATTTTAAGCTCCATGAGGCTTTAATATTCATGCTTTGCATAGTTCATATATATTTATATTTAATTACATATTTATTATTTTTTACTCCTCTTTCCTTCTGGCATTCTCATGTTTCCATCTGGGATTTTTTTTCTTTATTTTTGGAAAATTATCTTAAGTAATTTCTTTAGTGAATGCCAACTGGCAAAAAATTCTCTGAGTTCTTGTTCAGCTAGAAATATCTCTGTTTAATTTCATGTTTCCAGGGTATTTTTGCTGGGTATTGAATTCTATGGAGTTCTATGTTAGCTTCTTCCTTTCACCACTTTAAAGATGACATGCTGTCTTAGGGGTTTTGCCATTTCTGTTGTGAGGCCAGGTATCAGGGTAATTATTTCTTTGACAGTGATTTCTTTTTTTTTCTCAAGTTTTTATTTAAATTCCAGTTGGTTAACATATAGTGTAGTGTTAGTTTCACGTGTAGAATTTAGTGATTTGTCACTTATATACAACACAAGGCTCATCACAACAAGTGCCCTCCTGAATCCCCATCACCTGTTTCACCCATCTCTTGCCCACCACCCCTCCAGCAACCCTCAGTGTGTTCTCTAGAGTTAAGAGTCTGTTTCCTGGTTTGCCTCACTCTTTTTTTTAATTTTCATATGTTCATGTTTTTGGCTGTTTTCAAAAATTTTCTTTGCCTTTATCAATTGTATTATGATAAACCTATGGACAGTTTTGTTTGCATTTATTCAGTTAATGGTCCATAAGCACTTCTTGAACCTGAACCTCATGTCTTTCACTGGTTTAGGAGAATTCTTTCACATCATGTGTTCAAATACGTCTTCTGCCCCATTGTTTCTCAACAACCTTCCTGGGACCTCAAGTCCATATAAATTAAAATTTCCCCCACCTATCTTTTATGTTTTTGCTCTGTATTTCCCATTTTTTTTGCTCTACAAGCCTCAGCCTAGATATTTTCTACTGACTATCTAGTAGTTCTTTTATTCTCTTTTCTGCTTTGTTGAATGTGCTGGAAACACATCTACCATCCGCTGTGTTAGAGAGAAATTGGGCTGGCCACTGGTTAAAGATGGGAAAGCAGATGTCAGGCGAGCTACCGCAGTAGGGAGAGAGACTTGAGAATTGATCTGAGCTCAGCTCCAAATACAAATGCAGCAAGGGCAGCTGGGGATTTATACCCAAAGGGCAGGAGTCAGTGGTTGGAAAATTATTAAGAGGAGCTTGATTAGATTTCAAGAGCGGGGGCATACTCGTTAAACTTGTATGCCAAGATTCTTGCTGAAACAGGGCTGGAGGCCCAGGATGGCAGCCAGGGTCAAGGTCTAGAGGAGACGAGGGCTCAGAGGAGGTGACTAATGTTCCATCAGGGAAGGAGTCCTGGTTCAACTGACATCTGGTTTGCAGTATTGAAGTGCTCAGTTTTTGAATACAGCCATCCAAGCATCCCAGCTGTGAGACTGGAGTGCTCGCTTACATAGGTACCTTCCTTCCTGTCTGGTTCTGAAATCCAGTTGTCTACTCAGCATAGCAAATGACTGAATCCTCCATTCTGCATTTCAGTGGTTTTGTGTGTAGCTTCTTAGCTGCTGGCCTTGTGCCATTTCTGACTTCCACAAATGCATAGAAAGGGGAAATCACAGACTTCAGAACTCACTTCTTCAACAAAATGGTTGACGGACATTAGGAGGGTACTTGATGTAGTGAGCACTGCATCTTATATCAACAGATGAGTCACTAAATTCTACCCCTGAAACTAATAATACAGTATATGTCAACTATATTGAATTTAAATAAAGAATTAAAAAAAATAGTGGTTGCCCTAGTGTTTGCAGTATACATTTAAGACCAATCTATGCCCACTTTCCAAGAACACTACACTGTTTTATGGATGGTGCAGGTGCCTTGTAAAAGATCTTTCCCAGTTCCTTCTCCACCCTTATAGCATGTAGTCATTCATTTGACTTATCCATAAACTATAATCACCAAGAACGTTGTTGTCGGTAATTTGGACAAGCAATTATCTGTTATATACTTTAAAAATTAAAAAAAAAAATTGAAAGATTTTATTTTACCTTCATTTACTCTTTCTCAAATGTTCTTCCTTTCCTTATGTAAATCTGAGTTTCTGACCTCTATAATTTTCCTTGTCTTTGAAGAAATGCTTTCAACATTTCTTGGAAGGCAGATCTCCTGGTGAAAAAGTCCCTCCATGTATGTTTGTTTAAGAAAGTCATTATTTCTCATTCAATTTTGGAAGGGTAATTTCACTGGATAAATGATTCTAGGTTGTTGGTTCTCTTCTTTTAAGACTTTATTTCGCTCCATTCTCTTCTTGCTTGCATGGTTTTTGAAAAGAGTCTAATGTAATTCTTATTTTCCCCCTATCTGGCTTCTTTCTAGATTTTCTCCTTATCTTTGATTTTTTGCAATAGGAATATTATATACCTGGGCCCTTGACATATCAATCATTGTTATTTTAAATTATTACTCTGATGATTCCAAAACTTTGTCAAAAATGGTCTGTTTTGATGCTTGATTTGCCTCTTCAAACTGTGTGTTTTTTGCCTTTTAGCATGCCTTATGATTTTTGTTGTTGTTGAAAGCTGGATATGATGTACTGAATAAAAGAGACTGAGGGGATGGGCCCTCAGTGTGAGGTTTCATGTTCATCTGGCTAAGAGTTGGGCTGGATCTACTCCTCACTGCAGCTGTAGGTGCTAGAGGCTAACATTTTCTGTGGTGTCTTTGTTTTTTGTCTCTCCTGCTGTCTGGGTTTCTCTAGAGAATCTTTCTTAAATAGGCTCTGAGCTTTGAAGTTCTTTTAGCTGTAATCCTGGCGTTTTTTTTATAGGTGTCTAATGATGTAAGGTATGAGGGCTGGGAACCAGTCTATACTCTTATGATTAGATCTTAGTCTGTGTGAGCCCATGTGCCCGGGCTGTGACCTGCACATGAGCTCCTCAGCTTTTTTCCCATTAGGTGAGACAGGAAGGCTAGGGGCCCTGAGGCTGGCTTTCCCTTCTGGCAGACCATTCAGGCTCTGGTAAAATGATGTCTTTTTGAGGGAAGTCCTTTGTTAAGAAAAAAGAATGCTCTGGCTATATTTCAAAATGGTTATTTCCCCCTTCTCTCTGCTGGATCATGAGGGGATTTTTCTCAGATTATATTCACCCTGAAAACCTAGCTGTGTCTTGGAGGTAAAAGTCACAGGTGTGAGTCTTTCATCCAAGATTTGGCCCCCTGGGGTCCAAATTTAATTCTGGAACTACTCCACACTGAACCTTTGATAATTTGTCAATTACAGTTTAATGTTCTTATTCTGATAGGATAATTGATTATGTACAATACACACACACATGCTTCTATTATATATGTAGGTGCATTCAATACAATGATATTTGAAGGAAAGATTTCTATTCTATATGCACTATATATGTGCATATATCCTGTACATCCTACATATATGCACATATATACTGCATATAGGATAGAAATTTATATAGAAGTATATATGTATGCATATATACTTCTATGTGTAGTATATCTACACATATATTGCATATAGGATAGAAATATATATACACATATACACTTCTATGTATAATATTTATATATGCACACCTATATGAATATTTAATATTTCTACCCACACATATAAAAACCTTAGTTTTAAAATATATTTCTAGATAAAGAATTATTGCTGCAGCAGAGCTCATGCTCTTCTCTGTCTTTGACATTCAATCTCTCCCTCCCCTCCCCGTCTCTCCCCCTGTGACCTCAACATCCCTCTATCCCCTCCCTCTCTCTATGCCTATTTCCTAATAGCACTTAAAAGGGTTATAAAAATGTATTTCCCCAATAGTTACACCTGGGAAAAGTTGTCTCAGTGCACGTTTTTGAAAATAATTTATTCTTTCAGAGTCAAGGATATTCTTAAATTCATCTTCCACACACCTTCATTCAAAGGAGGTGTATTATTCTTTCTGCTTTGTTCTCCTGCTAACTGCAGTGTTTGAAATGCTGGTAACTGCATTTTGGAAAGCTGACCTCTGATTTTCTGATTTTCGTTCTTTCTTTCCTGTCTCTTACATGAGGGCAGATAATACAGGAACCCTGTCGGTAGACCATTCAGGTCCTAATAATATGTCCGTACCCTAATGTTCTCAGGCTGTTGTGCTTGAATAGACTTTTTTTTTAAACTCATGGTTCTAGAAATATTAATCAAATGAATATTCATAGTTTAAAAAGCATAACCATGTGAAATTTAACAGAAGGGTGCTTGACCTGAGGAAAACTTCTCCACAAAATGAAATTCAGCACAACACTTTCAAAAGAGACTTGAACACACCCACCTCTCCTCATTTCACTCATTTAAAATTGGTGAAGAGAATCAAGGGAGCTGTCACTTACTTTCTGGGCTGTGACTAATGCCCAATTTCAGAGCTGTGACTCCCCTTGTATCTGTGTTCAACTTCAAAGGAATCTGGAGGCAAGTAAAAGGCTCTCCTCAGACATGAATCATGGCACTCCCTGTCTCTTTCCTTTACAAGTAAATACCAGTTCTTTCAAAGACAGTTCTATGAAGGTCATGGATAATCTGGAAGACCAAAGAAGTCAGGAGTGAACCAGTATTATCCATACTGCTGAATTAGCCGTAAGAAAAGCCACCAGGAAGCGCATTAGAGATGGTGCAGTCCAACCCTTTCAATTCATGTGGGAGGAAATAGGCTCTGCGTTACTCACTGCTCTGTGTACGTTGTGTACCTAGTTCGATTCTCTCTAGAGATAGAATTAGAAATCAATTATCCCAAAGTAGTCCAATCCATATCCATTATCCATTCAGGTCATGTCCTTATTCTATCAGGATCACAGGTAACTTGGGTCTAACAATATGAAACACCATTTAAGGAAAGTTGTCTTGTGAAGTATGAATATGCAAACCCACACAGGCCCACGTTGGATGGGATAAGATGCTCTGCGACTCTTTCACATCCAGTAATCTCCCTGTGTCTAATAAAGAGTTCACTGTAAGATTTTTAGGAAACATCAAGTATATAGGGTCAGTTAACCTCCTGGAGGGCTGTCACTCTGCATCAAGTTCCACTGCTACTTAATGACAGTTGCTGCAGGGTCAGCACTCAGAAATTCCAAGAAAAAAAGCTTCTCTCTCTCTCTCTCTCTCTCTCTCTTTTCAATCTAGATAATCTAGATTGCTTTCATTTTTCTACCCATCCATCTTGGTATCTGGTCTTGTTTCACTAATTATTTTTTTTTCTCTTCTGATGGAGCTCACTGCTATGTACCACATCTATAAATATTCTCCCCTTTATTTATCAAATGATAGCCTATTTCATCAGCCAACATCTGTCCTTGGCTCTGTTGAGAATAGACTTGAATGTCAAGTGTCTTGCCTGTGTTAGATGTTCTGAAGGTGGCAGAGGAAGTCTGGTGCCTTTTCATACTACTTCCAATGCCCCAAACCTTGAGCACCCTTGACAAATACATGCTCCTTCATTGTAAATTCAGATTTGTCACTCTCCAACTATAAGTATATGTAAAGCATACCATAAGGTGTGAAATCTTTTGTTTTACTGGGAAGCTGTAATGTAATGACTATAGCTAACATTTATTAAGAGCTTGCTATATGACAGGTACCACGAAGTAAGAGCTTTTTATCTCATTTGAACTCCTTATACGTAGATAATCTTATCTCATTTACAAAAGAGGAAACCAGAGAACAAAAAATTTGTGTAACTTACCCATTCACATTACTCATAAATGGTGCAGCTGAAATTTTAATTCCAAAACTATACCTCATAAGCATTCTGATATACTCTGATAGTTGTGGCAAAAGGAAACAAAATAACAAACCCAAATGTGCTAGTCATATGTGGATTTGAAGTTCAGCTCCATCATTATGTTAGTGACCCTGAATGAGTCAACATTTCTAAGTGGGTTTAGCTATTGGTTCATTTTTTTTTTAATAGAAATATAGTTGCATACTGGAGAATGTTTCTCTCCATTTACTTTGCACTTTATAATCCTCCATTTGGAAATAACTAGGTTTTGCTCTGCATGAGGGAAAACAGAAATAACCTGCTAGTTCTTCTGGCATTACTTTCCAACTACTTAAGGTCATGGAGAAGTCTGAGCGTGTAGAAATAAGCCATGAGACTTGAAGCAGGAGAAGGGAGAAGGGTTTCTCAGAAATATGATAGGTAGATAGATGACAAAACAAGCAAGCAAGCAAGCAAGCAAGAGGTAGGTATATAGTGATTCCTCCAGTTAGGGCAAAGAGTGATAACTTTCACCCTCATAGGGGTAGGGCTCGGAGCACTACTATGGTAGTGCTCCAGGGAGGCTGGGAGAGCCCAGGAAGGAATGGGTCTCAGGGCATAAAGTCATAAGGAGATGGGACCAGATCTACAGAGGTTCTGAGGCTTCCAAAAGATTCCCAAAGAGCTGCTCACCCAGTGGGACATGCTGACAGGGACAGTGAACACTTCAATAGTACTTTCATGGACAAATAACCAATGACCGGAGGACCCACTATGAGGGGACAGGGACTATGGACTCCACTCTGGGAGGGCAGGTGAGAGGAAATCTGCAAGAAGGACTAGAAGGGACTTTCCTGCCAGCCCATGATAATGGAGTTTGGAATTAAAAACTCAGTTACCTATATACGGTAAGTTATTCATTACAGATATGTTTTAAATACCTAACATGTGTCTGACACTAGGAACTTAGAGCTAACATATATGTGTAATAAAATATAGGAAATTGTCCATGATGACCAAATATGCATTTATGTCTTGGCATTTAAAATAATTAATTTTTTGTTTAAATATTTTCATTACCTCCTTGATGCCAGAGCTATATAATAACCATAAAATTAAGGAAAAACAACTCTAGGACACAACACTGGTGGCGTTTATGGATTAAATCTTGACCTACTTCCCCTGGTGTGATAACTCTTTGGTATTGGGGACCACAGGCAGTGACAGCAAGCAAACGGACAGCAGAAGAGACGAAGATAGCACATCTCCTTAGTAGAGGCTGTATCGTTACCAGCAGATGATGTGTTCTTCAAAGATACCAATGTCTGTTCGTGTTATGCTAGGTCTCCTGTCTGACACTGTAAATGTAGGTTTTCTGGGCCCAATTCCTGGAGTTCATGGAGGAATTGTGTCATAGGGTGAGGATACAGGTATCTCAGGCCACGGCCTCCAAACATAGCCTCGTATTGATTCCACCAGAACTTACCTCCAGTGGGCGGGCATCGCTTGTGTCTTACTCTTCATTTCACCAATACCCCTGATATTTCTCTGCTGAGTAAAAAAATCACTGCATGTGCTCATTCTTATTCATGGACCTCTAAGGGAAATTGAATATATTTAAAAATAGGGAGCTAAAATATGGAGCACCTGGGTGGCTCAGTCAGTTAAGCGTCTGCCTTCGCCTCAGGTCATGATCTCAGGTCCTGGGATCGAGCCTCACATCGGACTCCCTGCTCAGCGGGGAGCCTGCTTCTCCCTCTCCCTCTGCCTGCCGCTCCTCCTGCTTGTGCTCTCTCTCTTTCTGTCAAATAAATAAATAAATAAAATCTTTAAAAAATAAAAATATGGAGTTAAAATAATATAATACTGATAAATCCAAGATCAGTGAACTAGAGCTAAGACAATGGCAACTGAGAAAGTAACACCCATGTCTTCATGATTCAGATAATAATAATAATACAAAGAATTGCATTCCTACCATGGGTTCCATACTTCTCATAGTACGCTTGCCTGATGGGTAGGATGGGCATTACTTATCATGCAACTACTGCTTCCCCTAAATTTGTAAGCAACACATTCTTTTGGCAGGTGACATCTTACTCTGTGGTTCCGTATGGCAGGAGAGAGCAGAGCTGCTTTGCTGAAGTAGGGGCCTGGGTCCCAGGCCCCACATTTCACCCTATTCTACTCCTCCTCAGCGGTCTCCAGTGTGCTGCCCTGGACCGTTTGGGGCTCTTTGAGCACCCCAACTATGACACTAGACTCTGTGCTTGTTGGGGGAGGAGACCGTGTGTACCCATCTTTGTCTCTCCAGCAAGAAGTGAGCTGTGATTGAGTCAGGGGCAAACCTAGATGTCCTGACTCCTGGGCTGAGGCTTGTCTGCATTTCATCATGACAAGGATTTTATGGATTTACGAAGCAGAAGGTTAACCGGTTTAATCAAAAACCCAGTATAACTGAAAATCTGAGAGTTATTTTCTAGTTATTTCCAAAATTTCCTAAGCATTCTGCAGGAAAATATATTTACCACAGCTAATAAGACTCTGTCTCTCCACTATCATTACATTTCTTCAGAGCATTTCCAATAAGAACACTCCAAATTATCCCCCCTCAGCTAGTTCATCTGTTCAGTCAATAAGCAACGTTTTATTGCTTTTATGAATTAAGCCCACTTTGCATCCAATCATTTTGCAAACATCTGTAGCAGGAGCAGGCTAGGGAGCTTTTGAAAAATCAATCAGAAGGGAACAGCTTTCACTTCATGAGTTTTTTTTAATTTTAATAAAGTATTTACACATGTTTGCTCTGCCTGAAATGGAAACAGGATGGAGGCCACGGCAGCATCGCAGAGTGAGGACTCCTGAGCCACGGGTGGTGGGGCCCCTCTCCTAGGTCTCCCCAGGCAAGAAGGGACCCGCACGGTCGAGCAAGGCTCACCCAGCATTAGGTGGGGGCATTGCCTCACTGAACTTAGTTGATTGGTTGAGGACACCCATTTCCCCCTGCCACTTCTGACCTGTCTGAGTTTTATATGTGAATGGGAAAAAAGGGGACATTTTTCGTGATAACACAGTACCTAGATCTGGTCTTTATAAATGAAACAGCAAACTTACTTGTGTGGGGGTGAGTTCTGTATGTTACTCGATGTTGATTTCAAAAATCCCTGTGGATGTATAGCAGGGAGAGAGGAAGATGATGTCAGTGACAGATTTTAGACTGAAATCTAAAGGTCAAGACTGTGGACCCACCCAGCATTTTCTAGAAGGAATTCTGGGGTCATCTTGGATACATTAGTTGCTTTTAGAAAATCTCGAGAGCATTGAGTTTTAGTCTTCTTCCTTTATTGTGCTGCCTTTGTAACCGTCCAGAATCTTTTAGTGTGTGATGTGTTTCTTGTGCTGCATTTTTTTTTAAGTAGGCTCCACCCCCAGTGCAGAGTGCAACATGGGGCTTGAACCCACGGCCCTGAGATCAAGACCTGAGCTGAGAGCAAGAGGATGCTCAACCGACTGAGCCACCCAGGCTCCCCGCTTGTGTGGTGTTTTAGAAGACATTTCTACAGTGCTTGCCTCCTCTCTGTCCCTAATCTGCTACTATGCATGGATTATGGCATTCTGTGTGTTTAGGCTCCAGAACGTTACTGTGGTTCAACACGGTGCAAAGGGGAAGGGAAGGAGGCAGCTGGGGACAGGAAGAACAAAGGGCATATTGAACAACATCTTTTAGCCCAGCCCCCCCCCCCCCCCCCCGCGCCACCTCATGCAGGGGGGATCTGGCTAAAAGAAGCCTGAACACCAGCTCTCCACTCTGCACTCATTCTCAGTTAACCGGGAGGAACAGATGCACCAGTCCTTTCTGGTACAAGTGGGAGCCGAGTGCATCTCCAGTTGCTGGTGACTGAGGGTACCCATGGGGGCAGAGGTGCAGTTATCTTGTAGTTGGCCAGGGATGGCTTGGGAGGCAACACCCTGGAGTGGAAATGGAGAGAGAGTTTAATTTTTTTATCCAGAGGCAGTTTTCAGAAAAGTCTGTGGCTGCCACCTGGCAGTTCGGAAGCAGCTGTGACTTAAGAAAGCACCCTTTGCTCAGGAGACTGTTCTTGTACGGAGGCCAAGTTTAACATGCGCTTATTCCCCCTTAGCCATTTCTGAATTATTGACTAAAAGGATTTAAGCCGAGAAGCATGTTTCCCTGCTCCCCAGAGTCAACCCTTCGAGCAAATACATTTCCAAGTTACTTTTTAAAAGCTGTAATCCACTTGGCATTGAAATGAAGAATTCATAAGAACACCAGACACATTTCTTTGTTATTGAATGCTGAGGTTTATCACCAAAGTTTTGATGACTATTTACCTATAGTTTCATTCTTATAGGCATGAGAATGCTGGTATATTTACCAGGAATGCATATCTGCCAGTTTTCACATACTTAATGACAAATAAGTGGCTCCCACAAACACAGTGTTTAGACCTATTACCTTTTTTTTTAATGTAATACAGTATTACGCTGACAGTTAAAAAGATGATTTTTTGTAGGATGAGCGTGCTCAAGAACCTTGGCCTCAACTCCTCTTGCATCACTGGTCTGACTTAATGTTTCCTGGTTTCCAGTTCTGCTCTAAGAAAGGGCAAACATGAGGAAAACTGTATACTTTAAATGTCTTACAATTTTATATGTCAATTATACCTCTGTAGAGCTGCAGTAAAAAGCCTGTTTTTGATTAACTCTCTGCAGCTTTTTAGAAACATTGCCGGTTTAGATGGCGATCCTTTGATTCTCTCCCCGGCCACCCCCATGGCCACTGCCACAAAGCTGGTCCCTGAATGCACAAATCACAGAAGGCCAGTCCGTTGTCCACTGTTCACTGCAAACGTCAGATAAATCTCAGGTGAGGTCCTGAGCACCACCTCCGTCTTCTGCCTTCTCCCCCCATCAATGATTGCTTCTGGTTACTTTGAGTTGACACCACCTGGGACGTCTGTGATGTGTTCGAGGCCACACAGTGTGGATTAGTGACGAGGACTCTTCCTGCATTGTTCTTGATCCTCCTGGACCCGTGCCTGTTACATAAGCCAGACTTCTTTATTTTTTACTTGGGCTGTTTGAAGGGATGTTTCTGATTCATCTTGGCATCACCAGCCCGATGGAATCACAAAGGTCCTTGTGAGGGAGGGAGGGAGGAGGGGAGGGGGGAGAGGTCAGAGGGGAGATGAGATGAGGGAAGCAAGCTTGCAACAAAGCCATGCGTGAGGACACTTGCCGCGTGTCTGTTGCCCAGATGAGTTACAGACTGTCCCACAGAGAGTGAGGCTCCTCTATTCACCCTCCATTCACTCATTCCCCAGGATGTGTTAAGTGCTGGTTCGGTGCAGGAATCCTGTTCCCTGGCTACCATCTCCCAACATCTCCCTCTTTCCTGAACACCTTATTCATTGTTCTGCTACGCCCTCCTCCTTGACCCACTTTCTTCGCTTGGCTCCTAGGGCTCCATCTTTCCCCGCTGTCCGTCTCTTATGGACAGCGGCTCCCCATTCTCTTTTGCGGCATTCTGACTCTTGGCAAATGCTAGAGTGCTCAGGACTCAGTCCTTGACCCTATTCTTTTCTCTGTTGTTCTCTCCCTTCATGGTCTCATGCAGTCACATGGCTTTAATCATTACCTGTGTAGGAATGACCTCGGAATTAATATCTGCCACTTGGATTTCTCCTGTAATCCCCACATTTGCACATTCAGTTGCCTACCCAACACCACATCTTCTGTGGGTTAAATTGTGTTCCCCAGAACAATAGGTTGAAATCCTAAGCCCAATACCTGTGACTATGACCTTACCTGAAACTAGGGTCTTTGCAGATGTGGTCGAGTTAAGAGGAGGTCACCTTGGGTTAGGGTGGGCCTTGCTCCAGTCTTACTGGGTCCTTATGGGAAGAGGAGAGGGGACACAGACACGTGGGAAGATGCGGTGTGAAGATGCAGGCAGACATGGGGGTGGTCCCGCTTCAGGTCCAGGAATGCCAAGCATTGCTGGCAGCCACACAAACCTGGGAAGAGGGAAGGAAGGATCGCCCCTATGGCCTTTGGAGGGAGCATGGTCTCCTGACACCTGGATCTCGGACTGAAGCTTCCAGAAATGTGACACAGCAAGTTTCTGAAGTTTGAAGCCCCCAAGTCTGTGGTACGTTGTTGGAGCAGTCCTAGGAAACAAACACAGTGTCTGAAACCAAAACTCTTCATTCCTTCCCCCCTGAAACCCGCTCTCTGTCTTGTCTTCATTTTATGGGTAATGACAACCCCATTCTTCCTGTTCCTCCGGCCATAATTTTTGGAGTAGTCACCTCGCTGTTCATCTGGATTATTGTCGTAATTCTCCCTCAGTCTTATTTTTATCAACAATTTATTCGCCAACAGCCCGGTCTTTGCACGGCTGGCTCCCTCACCTGTTCAGGTCTTTGCGTAACCGCCACCTTCCCGGTGGTGATTCTCAGCTCTGAGCCTGCACTCCCCGTCCCCTCGCCTGCTTGTTTCCCTGTGGCAACTGTCGTGAACAAACATTGCCATATTTCATCTATTCATGTGTTACTTCTCTGCCTCCCTGCACGAGAACAAAAGCTCTCTGCAGACAGGGATTTGCCTCCGTTTCTTGGCCGTACCTCAGTCCCCAGATCGATGGCTGGCATCCAAGGGCTCTGCAGGCACCTGCTACTGGGACTGATGGATGGCTTTGGCCACTGTTCAGATGTAGTAGTGTACCTGTTACTTGTTTTCCTCTTGATTTGTCTTCATCCTCTTCCAGGCTGGTCAGCCTGGCTTGGAAGAAAGCACTCGTTAGCAAATTGGATCCCAAACTCTTTTCACCTGCACCGAGTCTCGGCTGCGAGACCAGTGGCGGGAGATGACGATGCACAGTTGGCAGCTGGAAACCACCCGCCGCCGCAGAACTTCACTTCGGAGGGAGGCGAAGGCGCCATCCAGGCTCTGCCTCTCGTGCGTCTTGCTTGGAGCTGCCAAAGCCACTCCTTGGGGAGCCAAATACACTAAAGAGAACAAAAAGAATGAAATTGTTTGTTTTTCAGCAAGAAGCATGGGAGCTACTGAGTTACATATGAAACCGTGAGCTCCTTCCCTGACCACTGAGGGTCCTCTAAATGTCTGGGCTTCAGCATATTAATCAGGCCCAACCCAAATTCTATTTCCTTCTCAATTTGACATTTTTCAAGTGTATCTGCTTTTCACTGGGGCTCCAGTCTCACTGACACCGTCTTGCATGCTTTCTTACCTTCCACCTGTGTCAATCAGGAACCTGACCTCTTCCAGTCGAAGATCCCGGAAAGCAGCATGACATCTTAATTTCTCATTGTATTCCTGAGCTACTAAGTTTTCAGCTGTGGAACTCAGGAGTGCCTATTTAATTAAATATTATTTCTGTCACCATTGAGTTGTGTTCTCAAGGTAATTCAAAGTAAAAAAAAAATAAAACAACCTGCCAGGTGAGTCTGTAATTTATGATATCTCCTCCTCTGTGAGGCCCTTCCTGCACACCTTAAACTATAATGTGAGAATGCAGCGAGCAGGCCAAGATCTGTGGAGAGTCTACCCCAAGCGTGTGAGAGCTTCACTGTGTCACCTCCTCGATGCTCCTACTGATAACGGCAGACAGGTGTCATTGTCCCCAGGGCCCTTATAGGAGGAAACCCTGATGTCCACAGAATAAATATCAGCTGAAGCTCTCAAAACTTCAGGGGGCAGAGGTAGGCTGCCTGGCACAAAGCCCTCTTCTTTCTGTGCCTAGGTATAGAAAGTGAAATTTCAGAGAAAGGTGCCTAAAGAGGTGGCACGTACGTTCTTTTGTCCCGTAATGCCATCCCGCTTCTGTCCTGAGGAAACACCCTGCACGTAAAACAGACACACTTCCAGGGCTCCTGGGCCCCACCCTCCCCTCTCCCTCCTGTTTCTGATTCCGCTTGCCCAGGGGCATGTCTGCAGCCCAGATGGACAAGTTGGGCAAGATGCACACCCGAGTGTGTTCAAAACGATGCCATTCTGTAAAGAAAGTCAGCTTCACTTGGTACAGCGAAGACTGTTTCACGCAGGAGCTGCGATATGATTCTGTCAGATAGAACAGCAACCAGCATTCACAGTCTCTTCTTCCATCAAGATAATGAGCAACTGTAACCCGATCACCAGGAAAACCCCCACTGCTGAGCACAGGCCTGCCGGTTTAAGACTGGGGGTGGGGGGGGCTAGAAATATAGCAGAGGAAAGCCACCAGATTTGTGCTGAGAATCATCAACTACATGTACGAACCAAACGAGGATTCCGAGGGGGGGGCTGGCTTTAAGGGAGGGCGCAGACGTAAATGCTGGTCGGAGGAACCGTGTTGAACTCAGAGCCTGTGTGCACAGTCAAGCCAAGAAAACCACAGAAAACAGTTTTAATCACAGATAAAAACTGGCTTTCTATTTTTGCACATCTGGGGACTTGCTGAACCATTCAAGGCTGGCGTCAACAAACTGAAGTAAGGGCCTGTATTCTGAGAGTATTAGAAAAAAAAAATGTGTGCCATTTTGTAGGCCAGAGAACAGGCATGACAGACCCAAAGTGGACCACTTGGTTGTCCAAAGCCCTTTGTGTTTCCTCTGTTCTGTTTCCAGCCTCCCCTGTGGCTTCTTAATGGACTGTAATAGTCATTTACCTTCTATTCTCCTACAATTAGAAATAAATAACACTTGACCCAATGTGACTTTGGGCCAAGGTTCCTTTCTGAGTATTTGGACAACTTTGCTTTCCTAGAATGGGCATCCAATACAGTTTATAAAAAATAAAACCTGAAAACAAAATCTCTGATTTTCTTCACCATCTTTCTGAAATTTAATACGTAGTCATGAAAGCTAGTCAGTGGGCAAATTGCTGTCCTTTGTGTGGTTCTGCTCATAGTCCTATATACTTTAATAATGACTATAGCGTGGCTCTATCAGGCCCTGAAGGGGAATTCACTGCTAATTCATGATGCAGCTAGACTTATAACTTTCCTCTGCTTGATTAAGGCTTTCTGTGAGAGGGACACTCATTCGAGGGAAAACAGTGACGGGAGGGTTTTCGAGTCTGGTCTTGCACATCGCAGCTCTGGGCGACTCTTGCTGTAGACTGCAGGGGTGTTGGGTTTGGAAGCTCACATCTACATTTCAAAGAAGTTCTCATCTTCACCAGTGTTTCCAAGATATGCAAAACCAATTGTAGTGTTGAAATAATGGTAAGACACCCTTCCCCAATTCTCTACCAGCCAAATGAGACATGGTCACAAGTGCAGGGTGAATATGAGAAGTCCAGCAGTATCGGTATGCACCCCTTCTGCTGGCTTTCCTCTTTCTGTCAAGGGACAATATGGACGTTGGTTTTGGCAGCTCTAGAGTTCACTTCCTTCTGCTTGTGGTGAATGAGCTCAAACCAGGAATAAGCCACCCTCCTGATAAATACAGATCAGGCAAGGGCATTGGTCTAGTAGCAAAGCAAAGATGGTCCCTTTTTTTTTTGGTTTGGTTTTGTTTATGGTGAGTCCCATCCTGAAAAGGTGAAACAAACGTGGACAACTTGGCAGCAGAGAAAAGATCAAGAGAGAATTTTGTTGCCCAGGGGTAGGATTCCAGAACTTGTCGAATTCCCTCTTATTCTTTCCTTTTTCTCTACTGCCAAGTTTTTGCTCCAGAGTCATGGTTTCAGTGGCCTTAGTCATTTTGGTGTAAATGTTATTTCCACCATCCTGGCAAATGTTCGCCCTGCCAAGAGCCTCATCCCAGAGTGTTGGCTGGTGCTCTGATGCTGGCCCCTTACCCCCCAGCACCGGTGGAAGATGCTGGGATCCTCGGCTTCTCATTCTTTACTTGACCCAGCTGTAGACAGAGTGCTAGGGAGCATGCCAGTTTGAACAGACGCCCCAAGCCCTTCCTTTATGTGGTCTCCTCCACACTCACACTCACACCCTGTTAGAAGCTAGTGCTGTATGTTCAGGTCACTGTGGATTGCCCCCAAGCTTTCACGGGGAGACTTCCCCTCTGGCAGACGGGGTGTGTGCAGGGGATGCCACTGCCCTCAGCCTCTCTTTCAACCCATCTGAACCCAGGAATGAAGACAGCCCTCTAGAGCAATGATTTTTGCCCTTCGTGCACCTTAGACTCATGTGAGTATCTCAAAATAAAACAAAAGCAAAAACGATGTCTGGGTCACACCGCACCAACAAAACTAGAATCTCTCATTTGCCACAAGCAGGAGCCCCTTCCCTCCCCGCTGTGCGCATAGGCCAGATAATCCTATGTTTCAGAAGCTGAGTGACTATGCTTGTGGATGGGGACACATCAGGATAAAGAAGGAATCCGAGTTTTTAGATCACCTGTGGAACATCATAGAGCAACTATCCGTTCAGATTATTATGTGAGAAAGCATCACCTCGACTTCATTTCTGGTAAAAGGGATAATCCAGAATTGATGAATATAACCTCTCACTGTCTGATCTTCATAGCATGCAAGCGACTCTGCTGGGATTACCAGCACACGTGCCTAATTTCCCTTCTAGATCATCAGCTCTTTGCAAAAAGGAATCATGGCTTACTCATCCTTAGCTTCATTCATTCATTGAACGCGTACTGTGTGCAAACGAGGTGCTTCTTCCACTCAGGAACTGGAAAGATTAAAGTCTCTGACTGCAAGAAGTTAATATTCTAGTGGGGGAGACATACAACATACACACACACACACACACACACACACACACACACACACACACATACATAGATAGTTTTGAATTTTCTAAAGAAAACATAAGTGAAGGTGTTTGAATAATAAGGAGTTTTTTTGGGGGAAGGTTTTTGTGTCCTGGTATAGTGCTCTGTCTGAATAAGCACTCAGTATCATTCTGTGGAGTTACTGAATCTGGTTTGCCCCAGAATACCTAGCTATTCAGAACTGGAAGAGAGGTCATAGTCCACACGATCTCAACCAGTGTGGCTCTCCTTCCTGGCGTGGACCTGGGCTGTTGTTCGGCTCCCCTGTACCTGCTTCTGCTGTCTCTTCCCTAGAAGCCCTTCTAAGTTGTTCTGGCTTGTTTACTGAGAATTAGAAAACAGGATAATCAAGTTTATGGAGGTGGTAGGAGAAAGAGGAGTTGCTGGGACCTGAGGGTAATTAGATGATTTGGGGACCTTCTCTGTGAGAGACAGATGGCATCTGAATTTTTGGGTTTTGCGAGTCGGAGGTAGGGGGAGGCGGCTTGTTCCAGGTGCAGGCAATGGGGTGCATTGTTTGTGGGGAATCCCAACACAATAATAAAACAAATTATAAGCCAGTCTGATTTTTGTTATCACCATGCACCAGACATGTCAATAATGTCACTGATAAAAATCTCCTCCGTGTGGACTTCTCCCACCTCCTTCCCTCGTGGGTAGAGTACGGGTAGGACTCAGGGCTCAGCCGTGGGGGACGGAGCCCACTCTGCTTTAAACAGAAGGAACTGGGCTCTTCCCAAATTGAGGGAAAAGCTAGAGAAGACGACCGTAGGCTGAGGATGACCTTTGGAAGGATCTGCCCGTCCGCCCCACGGTCGAGGATGCGGGGGAATTGGGAGATGTCACTAGTCACCTGGGTTCAAGGAAGATTTGCTGGGCTTCAGCCCAGCAGACGGGAAGCTGCTCCCACTCGACCCCTCTCAGCACCCGTGGAGCTCCGGCCGGGACGCTGGTGTCAAATACTGCAGCAGGAAGCCCCAACTCTTTTTTTTTTTTTTTTTTTTTTTGAGAGTGAGAGTGGAAGTGGAGGGGAGGGGAGAGGCAGAGGCAGAGGGAGAGAGAGAGAATCTTAAGCAGGCTCTATGCCTAGTGCAGAGCCTGACACGGGGCTCGATCTCATGACCCCGGAGATCATGACCTGAGCCGGAATCAAGAGTTGGACGCTTAACAGACTGAGCCACCCGGCTGCCCCAGAAAGCCCCAATCTCGATGACTTCTCTTGCCAGGGACAATAGAGCCATTCAGATGGTTTCCTCCTCACCTTGCCCTTCTAACCACTTCCTGCGCATATTCACCTTATTCCTACAGCCTTGACTGTGTCCAGAAGCCTGGCTACCAGGAAATCTTGGACATGTGCTTTCCATCTCTCTAATTCTGAAATACAGGAGGATACACAGCAGATGATTGGGAAGGACACCAAATGCAGATCGAATGCTCCAGGCTTTGACCCTGCTGGCCGCTCCGTGCTGTGATATCTTTTTCTACCCACATTCAGATGGCCACAGAATCCTTATATGACCAACAGTGTGACCCACTGAACATAGCACCCAAGTTCAAATGAACTTACTTCTCTCCAAAAGGGGAGACCCACATTTCTATCAGTCACTGTATCCATCCTTGTGACATGGTATATTCCAATATTACCTTGATGTCTTCTAACCTGAAGGCTTAGCAATGTAACCATCATAACATGCCTTATAAAAAACTATATGGGAGGGTGCCTGGGTGGCGCAGTCGTTTAAGCACCTGACTCTTGGTTTCGGCTCAGGTCGTGATCTCATGGGTCATGGGATCGAGCCCCGCATCGTCTCCACGCTCAGTGGGGAGGCTGCTTGAGATTCTCTCCCTCTGCTCCACCTGCCCACAACTTGGCGTGCGTGTATACTTCCTCTCTAAGATAAATAAATAAATGTTAAAAAAATATGGAAAAGAAGTTGAGGAAAGCAGAAGTGTCTAGTAATTATACGTATGTGCATGACAAAACCAAGAACTTAGGAGTGGCTAGTAAAATTCCTTTTTCTGCAGCTCCTCATAAGGCCATACCTGATGTTTAGGACAGCCTTTTGTCCCAGTCCATTCTGGTTCTGTGGCCCTGTCTGGTCAGGGTTTATATACATGGTCAGGTGAGGCACATCATCCTCCCTTGCTGGCTGAGCCCTTGGTAGTCCTGCCTAGTACAACCTGCTAGAATCGTCTCTTAATTTTTATAGCTGGACGTGGAGTTCCTGGAGGGGCCCCAGAGAATCTCCTGGATTTCAAACTCGCTCCTGCCGGCCGGCATTCCAGAGCAGCCATGCTACTCCCCCTTAGCAATCAGCATCATTTCCCCAGCTCAGCACAGTGGTCCTCCCTTTGGCCGGTTAATCCCAAGGCCTAGTAAACCTGCTTCCAGTCAACGATGCAACCTTCATGGACACTTTCACATGCTGGGTGAGAAGAACTCTAACCGGCAGAACTGAAAGTCATGGAGACGGGCAGCAGAAGTTTTGTGAGTGGACGAATCATTAGTTGAATTAGCAACAGTGTGAATTTCATTTAACCCCTGCGTGTCCAGACCCGTTTATTCTGACCGTACAGAACATATATTGTCAATTCCTGCTTCGAAATGTATCGCTCCTTTAGCAGGCATCCCCTCAACACCAGCTTTTGCAATAACTACGTCTTCCATAGGCCTTTGTAGCATTCTCGGAGGATGGCTGCTTCTGTTGAGTTAAAAATCATAGCTCCAGTCCTGGGGTCGTGACGGCAAACTGCCTTTACCACCACCCCCAAAAACAGACTCCCAACCCCTGCGACGCTGGGACTGACCCTTGAAATAACCCGTGGGCAACGCCCCACAACACTTCAGCCTTCCAGCCACACACAGCGGCCGCCAACTGGGAGAAAGTAATTCACAGCCAGCATCCCAGGGTCAGGGAGCCGTGGAAATAAAGTTCTTAGCTTTCTAGCCTTTGCACAACAGAGACGTGTACCAGGCAGCGGCTGGGATGAAAGCCATCCATTCACCACAAAATTCAAGGAACTCCCAATAAAGTAAATTGATGATTGTCCTATGTGCCCCACACGGGATGTCAATGCAGCCATGGGCATACGATGTTGCACGTGTGGCAACAGATGAATGACGTGTGTTCTAATAGCGATTGGATTCTCATCACCTCTCTTTGAGTCTGGTTTTATTGTCTGCGTTTTATAGATTACGATAAATACCCAGAGAGGAGAGTTAATTTATTCAGGAGTATGCTGCCAGGATTTGAACCTGGCTACCTACAGATGCTTTTCAGCATTTATTTGAGGAATGTAAAGTTTTTTTTTTTTCATTCTCAATATTGAAACAGAATATGGCAACCCCTTCTCTCCCATATTTCATTGTGTGGGTTGTGCACGGCACAAATCCGAAAAGCACTGTCATATAGGCATAATTGAATGCCACACAGTTTTGAGCATATAGAATATAAAGCCTCCTTCTTTGTAAGTGGCATTTTCCCTTAGGCTTTATAATAATTACCATGCCCTAAAAATTAAAGAACTGGGGCTCTTGCACATAGAAACATACTGGCTAATTATCTCAGGCACGTTCATTTGGGTCACAGGAAATGGGTTCTCTCATGGGAGCACATTTTTTCCCTCATAATCTAAAGAATCTGTCTGAAGTTAGGATCAGAGTAACAATGAATGTATTTTCTTGGAATATTCCTGGGGGCAAGGAGTTGACATATTATATTCAATTGTGTATATGTTTGTACATGCAGTGAGGAATTCTGAATATTTTTCTCTAAAAATCTTAGTGGAGAGAAAACCATAAAATGAAAGACAGAATGCCATCATTCCAGTGTGGTTACACTCAGGTGGCATTATTCTCCACTTCCCTTTCTTCCCCTGGAGCCTTTCAGAGATGGAAGATTTCCTCAGACAGCATAGGTTGGGAAGACAAACAAAAAGTGCCTAGGATTTTAGAGAAGAAGGATTTTAAACAGTCTTTTTTGGTTTGGGTAAAAAAAAAAAAATCCACAAGAACAGCTGTTTTCATTTTCTTTGAAAATATAAAGGTAGAGGGACCCCTGGGTCGCTCAGTCCATTAAGCGTCTGACTCTTGATTTCGGCTCAGGCCGGGACCTCAGGGTCGTGAGATCGAGCCCTACTTCGTGTTCTGCCCTGGGTGTGGAGCCTGCTTAAGAGTCTCTCTCTCCCTTTCCCTCTGCCTCTCACAGCTAACCCCCTCCCTCTCTAAAAAAAATAAATATATATATATACACACATATATGTATATAAAATATACATTTGTATATATTATATAATATAATAATATGATACATGTTATATATGTTATATATAATACAAAAATATATAATTACATATTTAACATAACATTTATATGATTAATATAATATATAATATATGTATATATTATATATAATATGGTAATAATATAATATATAATTATATATATGTATATAAAGGGAGAAGCACTCTGTCATATATATATATTTTTAAGATTTTATTTATGTATTTGTCAGAGAGAGAGAGCACAAGCAGAGGGAGCAGCAGAAGGAGAGGGAGCAGCAGGCTTCCCGCGGAGCAGGGAGCCCGATGCGGGGCTCGATCCCAGGACCCTGGGACCATGACCTGAGCCGAAGGCACAGCCTCGGGTTTCAATCTGGAGAAACAGTCCTTGTGCCCCCCTAGCAGATATTCTTTCTTTGGGTGAAAACTATTCAATGCAGACCAGAATCAGGGTGACGGGCATCAAACATTTTGAGACGAAAGCCCCACCAAACCCTGTCTAATCTGCCCAGGAGGCGACACCTCATCAAATGAAGAGGAAAACCCTATTGCCTGGAGAAAACTGTGTGACAGGAGAACACACAGTACAGAGTGGTCAGGCCTATGGAATGAGCTAGAACAGGGTTCCATGTGAGCAGATGTGCGCTCTTAGAGTAAACCTGTCTGCATGAAAAGGGTGGCCGTATTCCAGGAGCTAGACTAGGTCTTGACGTTTGAGAAAGAATGGACAGAGCAGGAGGAAAGCATGGGCTAGAGTGTGGAGAGATCATGTGTTGTGGCTGGTTTCAGACAGGATGATGCAGATAATCATGTTTATGAGTAAGACGGATGTGGGATTGAGCCCTGGCTCTGACCCTTATCGGCTGCATGGCCCCAGGGAACTTACTTAACTTAGTCTTTGTGTATATGCTTCATTTATAAAAAAATAAGTAACAGTAGTCCCGACTTTACGTGATGTTATGCACATTAGTGACATAATGCATGTAGAGAACTTGTTACTGTGTTCGGCCCAGTTGAAAGTCCAATTAGTGTTAATATTGATGATGATAATTGCCGTCACGATAACAGGCACCAGAACAATGCCGTCTGCCCAGGAAAAGGAGCGTTGCAAGTCTGAGTTGCTGTCTTGGACAGTTTTGTGAATGATGAGAGATCTGCCACGGTCAGCGGTGTGATTTTTTTTTTTTTTTTTTAAGATTTTTTTCTTTATTTGACATAGAGACACAGCGAGAGCAGGAACACAAGCAGGGGGAGTGGGAGAGGGAGAAGCAGGCTTCCCGCGGAGCAGGGGGCCCGATGCGGGGCTCGATCCCAGGACCCTGGGACCATGACCTGAGCCGAAGGCAGACGCTTAATGACTGAGCCCCCCAGGAGCCCCAGCAGTGTGATTTAGGTGGGAAGGAGTAAGAACTGAGTAGATATGGAAGTATGTAGACAAGACGCGAGTCAGCCAATTTGTAGGGATAGGGAATTTATGAATGGGAATACGGGCAGGGGTGGGAGACCTGAGTAGTTTAGCTGTATTATGTTGGACTTTGGCTCTAAGTTGTTTGGACTTCTTCTGTAAGTCTTGAGGAAATCAATGGAAGGCACTGAAAAAACCATCAGGGAAAAAGGGACGAATATATCTGTGGAATTTATGGGGCTGGTATTATCGGCGTTCTTTCCTCCACTTAAAAAACTGGTGTTGATATAGGTCTTTTGCAACTGACATTCCAAACATGTGACAGCTCAGTCTAAGATGTCACAAATGTGGGCAGACGAGGAGCAGGAAGGCAGGTTCAGACTTTCACAAGTGACCCAGTCGTGACTGGAACTCAACTTTGTGCTCATCAACAAGTACAAAAAGAGCATCTTGTATTTTGTGTACCGCTTACGTTGAAAGTGTCCCTCATGGCTTCTGCAAACAGGGACACTTACAGAACTTGGGCTCTTGCTGAACTTGAAATCGGGGACACTAGCAGACCCACTGGACCGGGAAAGCTTGAGGAGCGGGAGATGCGGGGCAGGGATGAGGAATCAGTTCTCAACCAGAAACTGGCCTTCACACTTGTGCAGTATCTCCACTGACCTCTTCTGATTTAGGGAGTCAGTTCTAGGGGCTGACTCTAGCTGGGTTGTCCAGTGGGGGTGCTTGTGGGAAATCAGGCGAGAAGAAGAGAGATGTTTCATACTAACCCTCACCTCCTGCAGCCGCCAGGATGGTGTGGGCTGGCCAAACTCCCCTGCTAAGTGCCACAGCAATTTCCACACAGCCTTTTGGGTTTTGGAATCCATTCCTACCGGTTGCCCCTTCAGGTTTAGGGATACAAACAATTCCCACTATTGCTGGCTCTGGGCTATCGCACTTTTCCTTGTGGATTCCCTAGACTGTCCTCACAAATTTGTAAATAATCATGATTGGCACCTCTTCAAATGACCCAGATTGAGAGGGCCAGGAGTTTCCAGGCAGGACCCTGACTGATCCACTGGGCAGACAAGAGGGGCTGTTACCGATGCAGAGGTGGGGGCGAGCAGGGAAGGGATTACATGATGTCAGTGGCATTTTCGGTCAATGATAATACGAAATTCTAGCAAAATTCCTGAGACCCATCTTTTATCAACTTCTGAATCTCCTACAGGTTGGACCTATTTTCTATTGACTCTTCTCTAGACCTATTTTACTTAATAGATTTCCTTTTAGGAAGAACGCAAGTGTTGTCTGGAAGACATATTTGATAAACCACAGGGCTTGACCAGTGAGTTACCAAGAATGTGGTCAAGAAAGAAACTTTGCTGTACTGGGAAGGGGTCAGTGAGAAGTGAGAGGCAACAGAGAAGGGTCAAGGGAGAGTGTGGAAGACAGCACAGCTAAGCATGACTCCTCTCTAGGATCCCCAGATGTGAGGAGGGGCCTGACAGAGACCCTGCATACAGGAAGTGTGGGCAAGGACTTGAGGGCTTTTTGTCTCCCAGGCTTTGCAAATGGGCTTTGGAGGCCAGTTTACTTAAACCATCAAGGAGCCATGGGCCCCAGGTGCCAGGTTCCAGCTTTTATTATCAATAAGTGCTACATTGCAGTGCCACGGCCCTGAGTGACAGGAAGCTTCTTCCATACAAGGAAGAACTCAGCATTTGCTTCAGGCTTGACCGTAGTCTGTTTAGAAGGAGCACTAATGCCAGAGAGAGGTTGGGGGAGAGCCTGGGTTCCGAACACACTGTTGTTCAGAGAAACGTGACATAAGTAAGAGTGGGCACATGCTTGGATTCTGCAACATTTTAAATAGAAATTTAAGAAGAAACCCAAGTGCACCTTTTTTTTTTTTTTTTTTCTTGGCTTCTTGCTTGCAGGGAAAAAATTGGTAATGTGATTTTAGGAGGATTAATGCTAACTTGCATTTATTTGTGCATGCAGTGATTCCTCAGAGAATGGAGAAGAAAAGTTGTATTTTTTTCTCCTTATTGGACAGATCAGGAAGGAAGATGGAAACTCTGGAGGGCTGGCCAAAGGTGACATGGAGATGTGTTGGACTGGGGACTGAGTCCGACACGGTTCTTCCTTCCCTGCACGCGCTGCCTGCTGCTTGGGACTGCCTTTCGTCAAGAGAAACTAAAAGGCAAGATGGTAGAGAAGAGAAACACTTTGGAGCCAACACAGTGATAAGCAAAGAGTGTGAATTTGGTGATAACATTGACTTGGGCCAGAGTTTCTGCTTGACCATATAGACTTCTCCAAGTCTGTTTCCTCGCCTGTAAAATGGGGGAATAGTATCTACAGTGCAAGGTTGTAGTCAAGATTAGGGAAATAATACGGGTAAGGTGTTCAGTGGAATACAGGTGGTGAGGAGCAACTATATTTCCCTGTGAGGCCATGTAAAATGGAGTGCTATGACTTCCTGTGGGGTTTGTTCCAGGCACTCGCTGTGATTGGATATCTACTTAGAGCCTCCTGCTATCACATCAATCATATGTGTCCTTGTAGCTGATTCAGATGAGAATGACTGCAGACTTCAGCATTTCTGTGGGGTTCCGAGAACGTTTGGTCTTGGTTGGATAATGCTCATTGTACTTCATATTTTTTTTAAAAAATCATGTTGCAGGGGACACGTCTATAAAAGAAGTTGTCCCTCATGGGTTTCAAGAAGCATCCTAGAGTAATGAAGGCTGAAATTTTCAGATTAAGGGGAGCTTTGATAGTATATAGGAGAAGCAAAATGAGATGTTCCTAAACTCATTGTTTCCCCATTTATGCCAGAAAGTAGGTATTTATTTTATCTTCCCCTATATCCCCACCTGTGCACCTCTTATGTTTCCAAGAGTCTCGGGGTTGAAGAGGCCACGAGGGGGTGACACTACCATGGCCCCCTGCTCCCCATCCACTCCAGGAAATGCAGATTACGGTCATGTCCATGATTTACGACTTTGGGGCTGTTTGCCGTGGATGCTCCGATTTCGTGGAGGAGGCAGCACCTGTGTAGCTCGTGCTGTCAGCTTCTTCAAACACTATCCCATTTTCTCTGAATCTCTTTCCTGCAAAGGCCGAGTTGCTTACAAATACCCATTTTGTAGACAGAAACATGCTTCTTTTTAAACAACTGCCTTCTTCAAAGGCGGATTTTTAACTTTTTTTCATCTGATCTTTTTATCTGTCCTGCCCCAAGTGCCTCACACTTGGCACAACATTGGCCTGCTGGCTACAAATTATTCTACTGTTCTGCCCATTCTCTGAACACAGACGTTTGCTCATGGCTTGCAGACATCTTCTTCCGTGTTGGAAGCCATCTGTGTGCTGCCTCTGATCGTTTTGATTTGTTCTTCTTCTCTTTCTAGATTGTCTCCTACATAGGGTGCATTTCCAATGGGGTCTTTTGCCCCAAATGAGAGGTTACAGAGAGTGAGGGAAAGGACGGAAGGATGGACTCAGCTCACCTGGGACCCTGGGTTAGCTGGGCGTTGACCTGCTGTGTCCTTGCAGGAAATTCACTGTACTTCTCTGTCCCACTTTTCTTTTCTTTTCTTTTTTAAGATTTTATTTTTTATTTGACAGAGAGAGACACAGCGAGAGAGGGAACACAAGCAGGGGGAGTGGGAGAGGGAGAAGCAGGCTTCCCGCTGAACAGGGAGCCCGATGCGGGGCTCGATCCCCAGGACCCTGGGACCGTGACCTGAGCCGAAGGCAGACACCCAACGACTGAGCCCCCCAGGCGCCCCATTCTCTGCCCCACTTTTCATCCCTGCAGGGACGAATTGTTGAAGACGTGTTCATTCCTCCACGTTTTGTGTCTACTTTGCCCTACAGTTGCTCACTTTTAGAATTTTTCCACTTTCTGCACATCTGCTTTAACATGTAAAAGCCACAACTTACTCACATACACATTAGGAGTTCACCCAATGGAGTCAAGCTGACCGGTGACTTCATGGCTCTGCTGTCTTGGCGGAGCCGTGCCGGCTTCTCATGGAGAACTGTGCACTGTGCTCCAGTGCAGGGTCTGACCCGCGATCCACGTACTGCTCTGGGCTCTGTGTCCTTGACGGCATTAGCAGCATCGTCTCACACCCGCTCCACACTCGAGCTTTGTGATTTCACCTCATCAGGTAGAAGTTAAGTTGCTTCTCTCTCCCTCCTCCACCCTCCCCATTTATTGGTTAACTTTTAAAATATCTTCCTCTGGTCTTAGTAAAAATATATTGCTTAAGGATACAGATGGTTCATATAGAACTATTTGTAGATGTAGAAATGCGCATGGGTTAGTACACACATACATTTTCTTGCTCTATCAGTGAAGATGGTCTTGGGCAATGACGTGGAGGGAGCAACAAGCACATCTGGTGACCAGATCTCGTTTTCTAACACCATTCTCCAATGAGAGGACCCCGAGCTCCTTGAGAAATTGTCTGATCCTAGGGCTGGGACAGAAAATATTCAAGATGAGCCCGGAGCATTTTGTAATCCCAGAAAATAAGAAAGGGCTGATAGAAAATAAAATGAAACAAAACCCCCTCAGTGACAAGGGTGTATAGAAGGGACACAGAAGCCAAATGAAAGAGCTCCTAATGACTACAGCTGGAAAACTTTGAGTCGCAAAAAAAGCATAAATTAGTGTTGTTTTATAAACCAAAGTATGCAATATATATTCATGAGTTTTTACTTACATAGCTAAAAAATTGAATTGAAAAATAAATGAGAGCAAAAAGACCGATCTCCCATGCAGAAGAATTCCAAATAATTTATGTAGGGATTTCACCCTCAAGGGAATGGAGCACAGCCCCTCACTCCTTAAGTGTGGGCTGCACAGAATGACTTCCTTCCAAAGGGGAGAGTTTGGAGGGAAAGTGACGAATTCTGCAGTGGAGAAACGTCAGCTAATACGTCAGCCACGTGATCCAGGTCGACATCAGCAGTGACAAGTCATGTTGATAGCATCTACCCTTTATATAATGTGATGAAAATGTGATTTTCCTCCCCAAAGCACAGAATCCCAGTCAAATAAGGAAAAAAAAACCCAGAAAATTCCCAGTTAAGGGGCATTCTTTAAAATACTTGACTAGCATCCCTCAAACCTGTTGAAGTTATTAAACCAAGAAGCGTATGAGAAACCGTCACAGCCAAGAAGACCTGAAGGAGGAATTACAGCTAAACGTCATGTGATATCCTACCTGGGATCCTGGAACATAAAACCAACATTGGGTAAAAACTAAGAAAATCTGAATAAACTATGGACTTCAGTTAACAATAATGTGTCAATATCCAAGACAATTCATTAACAAATACGCCATGCTAACGTAATTCCGCAGCTGGCTGTGGAATATACGGGAACTCCCTGCACTTACTTCATAATGTTCTGTAGATCGAATGCTATGCTAAAAATTTTTAATAAAAAATATTTCTTGAATCCATAGGCTTTACTCTAAATACTGTGGATACAACCACGAATGAGAGAGAAAGTGCTGGTCTCGTAGAGCATATAGATTTCCTCGATTTACTTTCTATTACTCATTAAATTTGGATCTTGGCTCCCATTAAACTTCCACGAATAGCATTGTCATACAGTATCGCTCTGTGTCATCCAGAAACCTTTTCAGATATCAGACTGCGGTCCTCACTCTAACATTGGAGACTGGTGCAAACATGGAAGCTAAATGAAAATGTCTTAGGGGAATCCCTCAACAGTAGATACAAATACTGTGCTTGCTACTCTTCGTGAAATGACGTTGTGACTGTATCAAACACAAAATTCTACTAAATGGTGCTTTCTCAATATTAGGTCCTTAAGAAAGATGCCTACTGATACTTGGCAGCATCACAAAGAGGGACATAGAGAACCAACACCAAAAAGCAAGTGCAATTGTCTGCAGCCGCTTGGTGCATGAAAACAAATTGCCCCTGCTTCCACGTCCTTCTGTCTGCTGCACATTGAGATGCCCGATGGTCATGGGGATGCTTAGTCATCAGTTAGAAACCAGAGAGATGTGGTGAAGAACAGGCTGGGGATCCAGACTTCCTGAGTTTGATCCCACCCCTGCCACACAGTGGCTCTGTGAGCACCTGCCATCGTGGGTAAATAAATGCCCAGGTGCCCACCCCCTGAGGGGTGGTCTCGTCTCTGCTTAGTGCTCACCTATGGGGTTTGTTGCACAAACACTTTTTTCCTGGGCTTCCTCCCCAGCCTATCTCACTTCCCCATGTTTTTACTGGTTCTTCCCGGGATCATCTTTTAAATAAATTATTAGCAGTCACACTGTCTCAGAGTCTGCATCGGGGGAAACTCAATCTAAGATAAATTCTGTCCATTTTTTTTGCCTATTTTTTTAATAATCCTTGAACATTTTCTGCTCAAAAAAGCAGCACCAGCAGGCAAGCAGAAGTATGATGTTTGTCATCCAAAATCTTCCATAGCCGTGCCATCTAGAAATGATGGCTGTGGCATACATGAGTAATTTCATGATAAGTGTATGTGGGGTTCAGCTCAGCCATGACCCCCCTCGTTGAGCCCGATCCTTTATGAGTGGGGGCCACTTACATTTAGTAAAACGAATTTCCCGTTTGGACCAAAAAGTGTCCTCGTTTTGTTGGCATATTCTGGTCACAGGGAGCGGTAAGGCCTGAAGAAGGCAAGTCTATATACTGCCCTGTCCATAGGTCATGTTACAGATAAGGGAGGGAACAGGACTTGAAAGTGAGACCACAGAAATGTCATAATTTCCCCTGTTGGCTAGTTTGTAACTTTCTGCTTTCTTCTCTTTTGCTCATAATTAAGCTCTAAAATGAAACGGGTATATGAAGTGGTTTTTGCAGCCAGTAGGGAATGAAGAAACCGATCACCTAGCTATCCTGGAGCTGGTGTGGGGAGACAACGTTTAGATACACCAGGGCCAGTGACAGCAAGACAGAGGGGAGAAGGCCGCCTGTCTCCCTGGGGCACGGCTGAGGACTCGCCGCGCGGAGTTCGCGTCTCGGACCAGGACCGCCCAAGGGGCTGAGCAGAGGGAACACCCTTCTTCTTGTTCCCACACACAGGCGTCTCTTACTCCACCTCCCCACCATGTTGAGGAAGAGCACTGATTATAAGGGAAGCTAATGTTTTTTTAAAAAAAATCTGTGTCACTTTTTAAATCCTAATAATGAACAAAGTTATAAAAAATGACTGCCCGGTTTCACTTTTCATTTTAAGGGTTTCAAAACAGCAAAAGGAGTTTTAGAGGGTGGAGCTGTGTGTCACAGAGTTGCGGGGCCCAGGGTGTCTGTGATGCTCTTCGCCTGGAAGAGCGAAGTTGGAAATCATTGCAGAAAGAAGGGGAGAATCAGCTCCCCGAGCCACAGGACTTTGCGAAGGGTCGTAGGGATAATCATGAGCTTGAGTCAAATGAGCCTGCGGAGTGTGTGCGCACTATGTTATGAGATAGTTGAAAACAGAGGACAACCAGAAAGACTGCACGCGAACATGGCAGCAGGATTTGACCGGGCTTGAAAAAGTGCTGTCCGAGCAAGTGTTCGCCAGGAAAGCCTGAGGGTAGCGTTATGTCGCAAGACGAGCAGAATTCCTTAGAGTGCCAGTCTCTCTTCAAAATCTGTCTTTCCTCTAGAAATGCACGACTTTCAGCTCGTTAGGACCTGCCCCACTAAAGACTCTCATAATTGTCTGAGCCTCCACTGAGAAGTTGTGCAGTTATCGCACCGACGTGTGTGATGCACAATACGTGTTCTCTCCTCTGTCACAGCAGAGAGGGCCCGCAATGCCTGCACTTTCGAGTGCTTTCCAGATGTTGCCAGCCTCCCGAGAGCCCCCAGAGGCATCAGGTGGCCTGCTGTAATTGGGTAGGCCGGCTCTTAAGACAGGATCGAGGAAGTGTTGACGAAGAGCTCAGATAGAATTCAATTACACCATCCAAAATGAAGGGCAAAGGAACTTACCCAGCAGCTCAAAGGAAACGAGAGATATGTTGAGAATCAGAGGTTACAAATTCATTCATTCACTCATTGCTCACGCATGGCCCCTACTGTGGACCAGACACAACACACATTGTTGTTAATGATGTTGGAAAGTCATCCTTCAAGGACAGGGCTAAACCTCATATAATACAGGCTTCCCACAATCATTTCGCTGTGATGGCAAGGGAGTGTATGTGCATTGTGTATTTGCTTTAAATTCAGAAATTGGGGTTAAGTTCTTCAGATAGCTACATTTTAGATCAAGGTCTTGAAGGTTTGGGATGCCTGCTTTCCTTCTTCAGGTGGAGATGTGAGTTGTTTCTCCAGGAATAAGCCCAGGGACTGGAGAGGGTGCTTGCGTAGCCAGGCGAGCCTGCAGTTGTAATGATCAAGGGCCGCTGATGTGGATGAAGCAGTGGGGAAGCTGCCTTCCCGAAAGAGTTTATATCCAGGAAGGAGCAGTGCTATGTAATGTCATTCTCTTGTAGTTGATCTTGGAAGAAAACATCCCCCGCTACCCCCATATCATGGTAGAGTCAGAAAATAATGTGTCCAGCCTTCTGCAGGAAAAGAAGGAGGCTGTTTATGGTGGAGGCCACCAGCTGGGGTTCTCACCAACTCAGACCCCATCTGGCCTCTTTGAAGGCCCCAGGGGTCAGTACAGTGACCCACCTGCAATCCATTTGAGCTACGCCGTGCACCAAGTGAGAAGTTCCAATTATGTCTTTCTTTAGGATCCCCACATGAAAAGCAGAGCAAAATGAGATATTTGCCTAGTGAGTCCCTCATATTCCATTTATTTAGTTAGTCCTACCAATGTTTATTAAGCATTTAGCAGGGGTTGGGTTTCACACCAGGTACTGAGGTTACAAAGACACATGTTACCCAGACCCTGTTCTCAAGAGTGTTGCAATGAAGTAGGAGAGGCGGACGGGGGGAAACAAATGTGACAACGGTCCAGTGATGGAGATATGTGTGGAAGACAACGGGGACCACAGAAGAGAGTGATCCACGAGGGAAACGCTCGTTAGAGGAGGTCAGACCGTGAGGCCTGGGCACATTTCCCGATTCTGAGAAGAAAGGTTGGCTTGGCTCTGAGGGCGTCTCTTGTGGATACATTCCAGATAACTCGCATCAGGAGGGCATTTTTCAGCTGTTGCTAGCTTGACTCGATTCTAGGCGTGCCTTCCACAAACACTGTGCATGGATTCTGGGCCAGACTTGGTGGTAGACATTGAGGGATATTTTCTGCCCTCCAGGGACACACGATTTTCTAGTAGAGAGAGACAACAAACAACGTCAGGAAGTGTGTACCTCAGTTCTATCGACGTGGTTTTGGTCAAGGAAGCGGCCTGGAGGGGGAGCCGTTAAATCCGAACGACCCACACTTAACTGGTGTGACAACTGGACATCTGTCTGGCCTTTCTCCCAACCCTGGGAAAGCAGCTGACAACAGCAAGCTGAATTGCCTGTTGGTATCTCCTTTCAAACCCTTCCACATAACTACCATTGCAACCCTTACCCAGAGGTCACACCCAGCACCTACTCTCGGCAATGGGCTAGGTAGCATGCGTTCTTTCCGCCACAGACACTGGGCTCCAGAATCATGGGCCTGGCCACACGTCTGCTTCATCCTAGCAGACCATGGACCTCTTACAAGCCAGTTCCGCATGCACTTGCTTCTTGCCTTTTTCTTAGCACCCAGCGCATGCCATCTATCCACAGGCTGGTGTATATGTTCTTCATTTATGTTTTCACTATCTCACTTAGCATCCCTATCTATCAACTTTTCCCATTCGCCAGACACTGGCGTAAATCCTGAGGACACAGGTAGCGAGATGAAGCAGCTCCTGCTCTCACGGAGTTGCAAGCCAACGAGGAAGATGAACACCATAAGCAAGGAGAATTCCACATGGTGAATGCCTGAAAAAAATGTCCTTAAAGATAAGAGCAAACGATTTCCTGCATGTCATATTTTAAGATATTTTACCACACTATGAATTGTTAGCAAGTTCATTCAGACAAAGAATAAATTATACGATGTCACAAGTACAGAATTGTGCATTAAACATTGACTTTTCTGAAGTATCCAACTACGGTATGGTAGGATTTGGTTTCAATAAGTAATACCAAAAGTAAATTCACTGGGAACCCAAAGTAACATGTTTTCTTCTGACATCATAGCTTATAACTTCCCCAAACATTGGTAGGATTGCTGGTTGAACACACACACCTGTGCTGTGCTTGGGACGACATTAGCTTCACTCGGAGATGAAGGGGCCTGAAAGGTGGGAGCCAGCGCCGGCAACCTCAGAACCAGAAGCTCTGTGCCCTGAGATGTGGAGTGGATATGGGCAGGGAGGTGGAAGAGTTCTTGGCGAGGACCGGGGAACCTAGGAAGCAGGTTGGCCTATAACTGAGACGAGAGGGGGATGGTTGAGTTCTCACAGGTGAATTCTCCTAGACCTCTCTCCTCAGTGCTGGTTTGCTGCGCCTCTGTCCCTGGAGGCTTTGCCCATGCCACATTAAAGATGATGCTGGTTTCTGGCAGTGACTGCTTACTTACTCTGTTCTAATACCTGGGCAAGCAATCACAGGGAGTGGAAAGATGGTGTTTATACTAAACATTCTGGTTTGCCGTTATCAAAGATATGGTCTACCCAGTAAGGCAGGAAAATACATTATTTTAAAAAAATATGTAAAATGCTCATTGCTGTATGTGAAAAGTCCTCTTTCCGTTCTTTGCCATTCCAGAATCTATGGCACTGACTGTGGGAGCAAAGAGGACAAGTGACAAGTGACGCACCTCCCGGGTAGATCCCAACAAAGAAGATTTCAATCAGTGTTACGTTATCTGTGAAAATTTAAAAAAAAAAGAAATAGAATATATCTATTTAGGTAGAATAGATATATTCTATTAGGGAATATATATATATATAAAATGTGTATATATTCCCTATTCTCTGCACTGTTTTCTCCCATTTCCCTGCTCCATCTTTCAGGAAGGGCACTTGCATTTTTAAGCGCGCATCAGGAAATCTTAGCCTTCAGTCCGCTCGGTCTGTTTCAGTGCTAAAACCTTCCTTGCATTTTTTCTGCAATGTCTAAATAGAAACTGTTCATTCAAATCTTATTCAACTTCCTAGAAATGAAATATGAAAGTGAGTGAGGAGCTACATGCTCTCTGCTATCCAATGCAAATGTATGCAAATTTCTTCATATTAGAATCATTGTCTAGTTGTCACCCTCACACGGGGCACATCAAAGCCATATGACCTGATTTTTGCACCTGCTGTTTAATTAAATTTACAAGGCAGACACACTCCCCACTCCTGGTGATATATACAAATCCGGCTTTACAGCCACAGCTTCTAATTTACAAGGTAGTTGACTGCTGCGCCCCATCATCGGTAGCTGCCCAACTTCTCTTTGTTGCACCGAAGATTAAAAAAGGGAGAAGTGCTAGCATTTGGGCAGCTCAATTAACAGAAATATTCAAAGTTGTTTCTCTCTCCCCTCCAAGCCCTGATTTTTGTTGTAAAGATGCAAAGGAAGGTATGAATTGGGTATTTAATACCAATGGGAAGAGCATTTTTGCTTCTCTTGACTTCCCCTAATTTTCATGCAAGGGACAAAGCTCTGGGCTTCTCTGCAGTCTGATGCCCTCAGTTACTTTGTGGGGGAGTAAGAGATCCTTAATATAGCAAGGCCAGTATTGTTTGAGGAGAAAGATCGAAGTTCTAAGGCTATCACAAGCTGGAAGTGTTCCCCGAAAGATATTTATTGCATGAGAATAATGTACTGTGAAATTCTCCCTGAGCTTCTACCCACAGGAATTTTGGTCTTTAAATTGTGTGTATCTGTACATAATGGTGAAAGGAAATAGTAGAGCGTGATTTTCCCTGTGTAGTTTTAGATTCTTATTAGTATTTGTTCCTGGGCTGGTGCGGTGTTCTTCCTTTCTTAAGAGCTGGTACACAGGCATGGATTTGATTTCCGTGAGAGATGCCTCCGAAAGGAAAACCAGCGGAAATATTTTAAGGGAAGGCGAGAACGGATGAAAAAATACTTCTTTGTCTGTTTCTACTAAATCACCCAGCCCGAGACCTTAAATGGAAGAATAATGCCTTTTCAGTTACTGTAGGGAAGATACCGTAATCGAGATAGTGCTTTTTTTTCCCAGCCATACACTCTGAAATCTTGAAGGCCCCCCCAAAACATAATTTTTGTGAAATAATGTGAAACACGTTATCTTCAGATAAAGGAAGGTGAATTTCCGAGGGTCCACCCGTAGGTGGCGCCACGCATTCACCGAACTGAATTGCTGTGCAGCCAAGTTTGGAACAAGTCACATAAATTAAAGCCTTGAGCTGCAACTAACTCTGAGACATATGGGTTGAGTCCCAGGCCTGCCCAAGAATAACTTTGAAGAAAATTTTGTTTTCTGGCAATACAGATGCTAACACACCACAGAACCTTTAAAAAGAATAAATATGTAGATGGTTCATAGCTCCTCAGAATAATTTAACCTTCCCCCCAAAATTAAGATAGCATAACAAGAATAAAATAATATAAGCTCTGGTTTCTGCTTTGGGAAAAAAAAAAAGCCAATTTGATGGCAGTGATACTCTCAAGAAGTATTTGTCAATTAGTTTTTATTTACCAACATTTTATTATTTCAGTCTCAAATGTAGAGCAAAGAGTGAATTCATCTTAAAATGAGCTAACGTTTGATGAACAAATAATATTTAAACACAGATTCTATGTAGGAAAATGTCATTGCCTGAATTTAGATTTTTTTTGCCTCTTTGTTCTATGGTATGAAATGTAGTCAATGTGTTCCCATTTGAGAACCAAATGTACTCCTTCCAAAATTCTTTATTCTATCATGGGAGAGCCTAGTCATCACCCCAGACCAGGAGGCAAACAGTTTCTGGAGAACACCAGTTACAAAGCTATTAACTGTAACTAAAACATGAAGCTACGGCTCTAAGATGAGTAAAACTTTAACCTTAAAACACAGGCTTTGTTTAAACAAGGACTATTTACAAAAGGCTTTGAATCGGTGGGTGTTTGTTGGATCTGACACTGGTTGAAGTCACTCCTGACAGGTGGACCTGCTCAGCTGAGGCTGGACCTTGAGAGAAATGCGAGCGTAGCACACGGAGGGGCTGGTAAAGCATCATGACTGACAGGTGTCGGGTCCCTTTGACCAAAACAACACTTCTGCAATGGGAAGCCTACAAGGAAGGACTCAGGTTTAAACAAGCCCTTACACATATTTCTTTGTGGCCTAAAAGGTAGAAATGGGCAGCAAAATTAGTTTTTATTTATCCTTAAAGCCAGTAGCATTAGTCCGTGTTGCGTCCCTGAAAAGGTACTCAACCGCTGGTCAGACTGGCTATGATCACCTGTAATATGTCTCAGTACAGAAACAGCTAACATTCCTGCAAAGAAAACCCGTTTAAAAGTGATTTATAAGATGGAATCAAACTACTGAAGTTTGTTGTCTGTTTTATTTCCATATCTTCTCAAATGCAAAAAACTAAACTCCGGGCCGGGTATCATGCTAGTCATCACTTAACTCCTCCATCTATGTTTCTGTATACGTATTTTTTCCTTTTGCGTTGATGAAAGGTTAAAAAATCTCTAAACCTGAATCCCAAGGCAGGTATAACCCGTAGAAAACACATTGGCTACTGGATTTTGATCTCCTTAATGACACACGACCGATCTTGTTCAATTTTGTATTCTTGTGTCCAGCACAGAGCCTAACACAGGCTGGGGATCATGAACTATTATTCATCATGACCTGCTGCTCTTTTACTTTTATTTACTTATCACGTCCGACCGATTAAACACATGATGTGAGTCCCAGGAGCTGAGCACATGGTGGGTGCTAGGAAGGGTGGGGATATGAAAGCCGAGCTCCTTCTCAGGGGAGCTTGAGAAGGCCCCGAGTCTCTCAGCGGGTGGAAGTCTGTCTCCGACCCATCCCTTTCCATTCCAGTTCAGTGCAAATGAGTGATTACCTTGTGGTTAGCGGTCAGGAGACAGGGAATTCAGATTCACTCCGTTTGCATGTGGCCAGGCACCTATGGCGGATATTGTGCAGGGCCCTTCATAAATAGGCTTTTCTTCGCCCTCATTAAAACACCGTACACCATGGTTTGGTTGGTATTGCTGTCCCCTCCGACCAAGGAGAACCCCATGGCTCTAAAAGATTACCTTCTTTTTCTAAGACTGTGGGGCCAGTAATGGGAGAGCCAAGATCCATGCATAAAGAGGTCTTCTGTACAAAGCCTCAGTACAGAGCCTTCTTGCCCAGCTTCCCTCCTTCCTGTCAATCGGTAGCTGTTTATTGATCACCGGGGAGACCCAAGGCACTGAGATGCACTGGAAAACCCAAGACCTGCTTCCTGAAAGAGCGGCTGCTCTGTCTGAGGAAGCATGACTAACGTACAGGTAGGGGTAACAAAAGCTGCGGGGTCAGGTATCTCTGGAACGAATAACAACCCCCAACAATTGCCCCCGAGGGGAGTTCATGCACCTCACTCCGTGATAAGCACTGTGTAGTCCTGGGATTGACCTCAGGAGTTTATCGAGAGAATGGTGTGAAATAACGTGTGCAAAGTGCCTACAGCTGCATCAGGCGGCAGCCGGTACCCACGGGCTTTGCTTCGTGTGTAAAGAAAACTTCTGCTAGCTCCATCTTGACAATTTTCCAGAAATCAGTATGTGTACTAATTAAACGATGGAACAAATATAAAGCACCTACTATTTTTACCTGAATCTGACCCAGTCAGTAGGAGTGACACAGCTCATTAAAATGTGAAAGCTGGTTGATGCCCCTTTGCCTGGATGCCCAAGGAAGAGCTCGAATGTCCGGGCTGTGAGTCCCAGAGTTCCTTCAGCACTGGTAAACCCTCGGCTTTTTCCCCAAAGGGACCTTAATGTCAGCCACACACATCTCCACACTCACACTCAGACACACGGATGCTTCCAGGGGTGCTGGTGAGAGCCACTTTGTTCTCTAGGATATGTTAATTAAGCCACTGGCCCAGCCTGTTTGGAAGAAACAGGTTTGCCTCCCGAGCAAAGCAGACTTTTTAGAAATGCTTTTAGGATCGGAACCTGCGACACTGAAATCTCCTTCAGCTTCAAGTTCCCTTTGCAGACGGGTCCACAAAGGCATCAGAAGGCAGGGCCGGTGCTATTCCTAATGGCTAAGGCATGCCACATGTTTGCAGCCCATTTGTGAGGAAGGTGACAGGCAGGAGAGAAATGCGGTACCTGCCGGGCTGTGGGAGGCAGAGGGCAGGCCGATGTGTGGCCAGGAGAGCTGGTTCAGTGGACACCAGAAGCATCTTGATGGCCACAGGGAGCACAGAGGAGGACAAGGCAGAGGACCAGCCGGGACACGGGGCAGGAAGGGAGTCCCTGTGCCTCCTCCCCCGCTGAAGCCTCTTCAGAATCAAGTTGAGGCCATGCTTACCCAGAATCTGAAGTTGAGCACCTAGATGCAATCGAAAGGAAGACCATGGAAACCCTGCTCCTTCAGCACAAAGTGTGGCGGATGACCTGGTGTTTGGTGTGACCATGGATGAGAAGGCTTTGAGACTTCAGGCATCCGCATGGGATACACACTCTTTCTCTAACTACCCAAGTGAGTCCCTCGAACACACTGCGCCTCGGTTTCCGTAGCCGTGAAGTGACATGGCAGTTGTCCCTCCTACTTCTTAGGCTCTTGGGAAATCTGAGGAGGTGACAACTGTGCAAGCTCTTCTGGAGCTGTAGCGCGGGAAGCAAACAGCGATTCTGCGAAGTCCACCTTAGGCTCTCATCAGACCTCGAAGGTGTCAGCCAGACCTCGAAGGTGTCAGCCAGACCTCGTCGTCCTAATTTCTCAAATGCTACTTGGCTGAGAGCACATCGTAGTGATTCCAGCAAATGCATGCTTGGTTTTTAAGCAGAGGCTTTCCCTCTCCTGACTTGTGGGGGCGTCTGCGGCCAAGTGAAGCAGAGCCCTCGCTCCGGTCTGGCTCGCAAATCCCGGCTCTGCTCTTTACTTGTGATCTTGTACCGTTTGGTCACATGTTTTGAGACTCAGTTTCTTCCACATCTAAATGGATAATAATATTGTCTATCTCACAGGTATGTTATGAAGATCGAATCAGACTACAGATAAGTCCCCGGGCCAATGTTTAGCACACAACAGTTGTTCTCTGAAGTTCCTGCCATGCTAATGAGCTCCTTAGAGGTCGCAGACCATCATTATGCATTTTCACAAAGCACCGCCTTCTATATCAGATCTTTGCTAATACTAGCTGCCCAAAGAATCTTTATTAAATAATAACATTTAATCTCACGTAAGAAGGCAGCTTCCTGCTGTTAGGTAAGCCACTGAACAAAGGACCCTAGAAAAAACCATCTGCTCTGTGGTTAAGGGATGGGATGTTACACTGGGCTGTGTAACAAAGTCATAAGAGTGTAGGTTTTGGGGTCACTCAACCTAGTTCAAATCAGGGGTATTCTGTATATGAGCTCTGTAGCCTTAGAGAACCTAGGTATCCACAAGCCACAGTTTCCAGGAGTTTCTACATAACCTTTATGAGTGATGCTGAGTACGTGTTTTATCTATGTTGGCTATTTCTTTTGAGTTTCTCTCATGAGTTAGCCTGTTAGCAACAATGCTGAGTTGGTGGGTGTGTGTTCTGAGTGAGGGTCGTCCCGGTCATCAGGCCTGTGTCATTCACGTCCACCTGGTGACACAATCATGTCAACCCACAGAGGAGAGGTGGGTCTCTTGAATTTGGAGTTCACCACCCTACTCAACACAGGTGGCCTTCCAAAGGGGCCCGTGCAGACACCAGCCTTCGCCAGGCAGGCCTGGGACCCCCTGTCTCTGGGTGCTCTCTATTTCACCCAGGAAAACGTCGTGTTTGGAGAGATTGTTGTTGTTGTTGTTGTTTTGTTTCCTTTTTTAAATTTTATGGAGAGATCTTCCTTATTGTGTCTGCACATCCCTGCTTATAATGACTTCTAGAGAAGAACAGAATTCTCCCTCTGCCACATGATGGTCTCTGAATATCTCAAAATGTTCCTATTGTTAAAAATCTTTTGGGGAGTTTAGTGTATTTTAGTTCATCTCTACAGAAACCTCTTCTCCCCTGACCACCCTCCCTCCCCAGCTAACACGTAACTGGTCCCACTCTTAAGTAAGGAAAAGAGAACAACACAAAAATAGCAGGTAAATATTAGCTTTGCAATCCGAGCTTGGTCCCTGCTTGATTTTAGCCAATTCCCTCCGTTTTTACATTTTCTCAGGACTTTTCATTTACTGACAGCTTAGAAGCCCCGAGATACCAAATCTTGTCTTCTTCTGCCCTGCTTCTACCACCTGTTTACTCAAATTGTCCCGAGACACAGTGAGACACTAGCGAACTGTAGGACAGACAGCCCTTGCTGGCCGGGGCAGTAAGATTCTCTAAAGAATCTTACTTTGGAAAGGTTGTAAACATGTTGGCCTGTCAGAGGAAGCCATAAATCTCCCTGTACACATAGCATTAGAATTTCACTGAACAGAAAGAAGAGCTCTTGCCAGGTTGATGTTTCATTTCAACCTGGCCATCTGCGTTCAGGCAGAAACTCAGGCTACCATGCTGGACAGGGAGGTATGCCACTAAAGTCTTTAGGGGCTATGAAATTTTTCATGGCCGTATCTTCCAATACACTGTGATGGCAGCTCCTCCTTCCCCTGATTTCCCCCAGAATTAGCCCTGAAGCCTTGCTATACAATCTTCTTATGCAAATGATGACAGTGAGTCTGCTAGAAATTGTGCATGAGGAAGTGGCCTCATTTCTTACCAAGGGTGTAGGTTTTGGAGGCAAGAAGACCTTGAGATCATTTAGATGGTGGGATACACCTAATGAGCAAAAGCCTGCTCTGGGCTTCCAAGGAACTGTAGATCCACCATATCATGATGGCGTCAGAAACTGCCCAAATTTGACAAGGTCATATTGATGAGGCAGGTTCCGGAGTGCTAATGAAACTGCAAGGAAGTGACGGTATCAACTTGTGTTCAGCATCAGGATGTCTTTATTCTTGAATGAAGACCTACACTGGCCCGTCTCAAGACTGAGGGAGGCGCCCGATGGGGCTGCAGGTCCCGTGAACCATAGTCCATCTGGCTTGAGCAGAGTGGCTGCCCTGAGGGAAGTCTCACCCGGCCTGCTGGAGGGACAGCATCGGAAGATGTTTGGTGGACTTGGACTGAAGATGGCAGGCATGAAATAGAATGCTTCGTTCAGCCTCCCACACAACTTCCTGAAGCAAACAACCACTACATGCCAAATGCACGCTAGTTCTGAGGGGTTTAGGAAGAACTATAAATAAGCTTAAATTCGAATAATATAGTTGGGATATGCACATAAAATCACTGAAACAGTGTGACGCAGGTGTTCTAATAATAAGACGACCAGTATAGACCCGAGGCTCAGAGTTTTGCAGAGGGACAGTGGTCTCTGAGCTCCAGTGATCAGGGAAGGGGAGGCCCATCTAAGTCCTGAGGGCGTGACGTGAATAGAGTCAAGACAGAGAAATCTCTAGAAGGGCTGGGCTGGAGTCCTTTGCTCTGCTTTCCTGAATCCTATGGAGCTGAAGGAGGTGAGCCATGAGTTGGGCCTTGGTCCTTCTCTCTGGAGCCACCTTATTTTCAATTCCAAGTGGTTGAAGATTTAGCTAATGAGCTTTCCTGCTGTTGTGGTAGGGAGCCAACGCCTTCTCTCTGGCACCCAGCCCTAGTTATTTTTCTTTCAAATAAAGAAACAGGCTGTCTAACATCAGGTGGAGACCTAGGTGCCTTGCACAGCCTCAGGTTGGAGAACATCTTTGCCTTGGGTGACAGATGGACCCATCACACTCCATCTCCCAGACCTCTGGCCCCAGCGACACTGCACATATGACACCCTCGCTGCTGACACTTTGTCATCCATTCCATTAATGTATGATAGAACTCAATCAGTCCAGCTGCCAGGCCAGCTTCAGAGCAAAGTTGCAGGAAGCAAAGAATACCACTTGGATGCGTCCATGACCTGCTTTCTTTCCCTCCCAGCCAAGACTTCAGGAAGCATTTCTCAGCAGCACAATAATCTTTGAGTTCATAGTTGCTAGTGTTCTGAGTTGACCTTGTGATGCCGTTGATCGGATCACTGCTCCTCTTTGGAAATCTTTTTTTTTTAATTTAATTTAATTTTATTATGTTATGTTAATCACCATACATTACATCGTTAGTTTTTGATGTAGTGTTCCACGATTCATTGTTTTCATATAACACCCAGCGCTCCATGCAATACGTGTCCTCCTTAATACCCACTGCGGGGCTAACCCATCCCCCCACCTCCCTCCCCTCTAAAACCCTCAGTTTGTTTCTCGAAGTCCATAGTTTCTCATGGTTTGTCTCCGAAATCTGGCGTGCTTCATGTTGACTTGAAAAATCTCAGCAAAACACGACTTTGTTTTTGTTTAACGCTACCAAATTTGAAGGAGGTGTGTTTGTGGGTGAATGTAGGTTTTGAAGGAAAACATTTCCTATTTTTGTGAGATTCTGTATGTCAGGTTTTTAGTCACCATTCTGTTGTTTATTGTGCTCTTTTCATTTTTATTTTCTGCTTTGTTTTGCTCCTTTAGCTTGGCGCTTGAGAGTGGTGTCAACTTTAGGACTCTAGAATCCTGTCTTTATTGTAGACTTGCAGCAAAATCACAAAGTGGTTGATACAGGAGGGTGTTGCTGTGGTGGAAAGCCACCGAAGGCCAATATGACACCTATCCTTCCCCCTTCCTTGGTAGGACTGCTAATTCCGTATGCGCCATTTTAAACACCACATTTCCAGTCTTCCTTTCAGCTCTGTGTGGCCACGTTACTAAGCTCTGACTAATGGGTGTTCTGTGTAGCTTTGGGGTTGTGCCCAAGGGTGGGAGGGGATCCCTTCTGTTCTTCCTCCATCCTGTCCCCGTGTAGGATGTGCTGCTCAGACCAGGGGATGAGCATGGCACCTTAGAGATGGCAGAGCAGTGCTCGTGGGTACCTTGTCCTTGAATATGTCGAGGAAACATCACCTCAATCTGGGACTGCTTCTTTTTCATGAAAGAATTAAATCTTGTGGGTTTAAGCCACCATTTTCTTAGGTTTCCTGTTATCTGCAAACAAATTTAATCTTAGCTGATATATATATCACTAACATCTCAAAGTTACCTTTACTTTCCTGCAGATTTTTTGTACGTCACCAACTCCATAAATGCCTGTTCATTAAGTGAAAACAATCAGCTGTTGTTCTCAGTTTTCCCAGGATGATTATAGTCATACAGTGAGAGTAGCTCCTTTGGAGTTTTGCTGCCCCCCCCTTCTTCCAGTGTTCATGGAGTGTTCACCATGCATCAGCTACTGCACTAGCAGCTGATTCTTACACGCGTGGCACTCTGATCTGGTGGGAAAAGAGACATGTGCATTTACAGATTTGGCAAAACTTGGAAGGGGTTGTGTGAGGTCTAGGGTTCAGAGAAGTTCTCGCTGAGATCATAGCACTGAGACCACGATCTGGAGGATGAATAGGGATTAGCCTGATGAAGAAGGTGAAAACGCTTCAGAGGGAGGGACTGCCTCATGCAAAGACCCTGAAGTAAGAAAGAGATGGAAAGAAACCCACCGAGCAGCTGATGTGGGGCCAGGATGGCTGGGAACGGAGATGAAAGTGTGGGGAGTGTGTGCGCGCGCGCGCGTGTGTGTGTGTGTGTGTGTGTGTGTGTGTGTGTCAGAGCCAGAGCCAGAGTCAGAGAGAGAGACAGAGACAGAGACAGAGGGGACTCGAGGAGGCTCAAGGAGATGAGGGGGGATGAGAAGAGAAGCTGAGAGGGGTGATGACATGGGGAAGGTCTCCAGAGCCACATGGATTATTCCGGTCCAATGGCAGAAGTCTTTGTAAGCTCTGGAGGGAGCTTAAAGTTTTGGGGTTCACTTTGAAAACCATAGAAAACACTGAAGGGGCTTAAATATGCCTATTTCCAAATTCTCCCTCTTGCTACATTCTGGGGAATAAATAGGAAGATGGCAGGAGTAGGTCATCAGCAACTCAGGTCTGTGCTCACTGGACCCTTGGATTCCGAGTCTTTCCTCATTTAACCATCCTTATACTTTTTCTTGCATTTGTATTATTGTTCTCTGTGTCTACAACTTCTGTGCTAATTATCTGGCTTTAAGTCACAGGGCATGCCTGTGACAAGTGTGCATTCCCTTTCTCCAGACCCCTCCTGGCCCTACAGTGTCCCAGTGAACATTGTCACGAAGGGCCATCAGTAGCCACTCTTTCCTTGTATACTCAGTGCAATAGGATGTTTTAGCTCTGTGTTCTCCTCAGCCCGGGATGGTCTCTGGGGCCCTGAGGATATCTGCAGGAGACGCTTTAGGGTCATGTGCATGGAAGCCCAAGGAGTGAATGGACATGGTGATGGACTCCTACCCCTTCTTCGCCCACTTCAAGACTCTGCTCCCTCTCTGCTTCATGGCACATGAATTTCTGAATATGATTGTGGTTGAAAAATAATCCACTGATATTACAGATTAAAGAAATACGGCTCTAGAAGATCAACGCTTGCAGAACACAAATAGGCCATTTTGCATGATGCACTTTGAAGACCCCATAGACACCTTCCAAACCCAAGCCCTGATTACTGCAATGGTACCCTGGCTGCCTTCCTTCCCAGCAGATCCACTCAATACCCTGCTGCTCACATATTTACTTTATACCAGGTCTAAACTCGGTCCCTGATTTTAAAGTCCTATATAATTCCTCCCTACAGAATCAAGCAACCTCTAATTCTCTGAACTGCAGTTTCCCTCTGGTAAGGCACAGCTCCCTTTGGTCTGGCTTGCCAGCCATATTCTTCCTTTCTTCTCTTTTTACTTAACTTTCCCCACCCTCTCTCTCTACTAGCCAGAACATGCCTAAACCTCAAGTCCAGCTTATGTTCTACCTCTTCCATGATAATTCCCATAATTACATCTCCTTTTCCCAAGATCCCGGTTGTATGTCAGATGCAGCACTGTTTATTCTGCACGGTCTTACAACGTCTTCTGTTGCCATTATAAACTGAAGGCAAGACCGCATCCAGTAGAGCGCTAAGCCCACCCTTCATGGTAAGGCGGTGTCCTGATGTGAAAATGGCAGCTGACTTTTGGCCCCCGAGGAATGTCCTTCCTTTCATTTGCTGCAATTTAAAGAGGGAATGAAAATACTTCTCCTTACTTCCAGGGAATATTGGAAGATGAAGTGTTCCCTGTCTCAGAGGAAGGACCGATTCATGGTGGTGAATGATTGGAACTCCGGGTTTAGTTATGAAAGGGTGGGGGTGGGGCACTGATAGAAGCCTTGGGGTGGGGAGATGAAATAAAGAGGAGGAAGTATAAACTAGAGGGAGACAGCTGGGAACGGCACAGGAAGGTGGGGGAGAGAAGCGAAAGTTGTGATCACAGAAGCCCCACAGGCCTCAAGCTGCCCTTGATGAAGCTAGCCTGGAAGGAGGAGGTCCTGCTTTTCTGAGGGAGCTGAGAGTTTGAGCCTGTGCTTGAGTGTGCAAGAGCATATGGGAGGCGAGGGCTTGCCTCCTATGACACGGGATCTACCTGGGCCAGGACCTGCCAGTGCAGCCTGCAACACCCATGCTCTGCCTGTGGGCCTTAGGGAAGACTTGGCTGACACAGGGACCATGTCCACCAACGGCCCAGTCAAAGTGACACACAATGGCCTCATACCTTTGCTCAGTTCCCGTCCAATTACCCCTGAGAACACCTCCCCCTATCCAGTCCCATAGGATGACTGTAGGTTCAAAGATGAGGTGAAGACTCCTAGTAAGGTATTTTTTAGTGGGGAAGCTTTTGCAATTGAGCTTTGGATGTTAACACTGAGAAAGAACAAGAGCCCCCCAGGCTGCAACAGCAACGTCTCCGTTACAAGTTGGCTGGGCTACTTTCAGAAAGGATGGCAGCACTAAAACGTCAACTCTCGCCTTCCTTAGTCCACAATACCTGTAATCAGGGATGCCTTCTACATAGAGACTCAGTCACACCTTGTCTTCAGCTGGTCTTGACCAATGAGGTGGAGCATTAGCAACTTTATCTGCCCAGCCAGGAGGCCCCAAGTCAGCGTTAAGGCCAGTTGTCTGGGGCGACTTAGGGGAATCTTGCCTACCCACCACTCCCCGAGTCATACCTTCCTCCAGTTTCCCTCACCTACTGGTCTTTATTCCCAGCTTCATCTCCTGTGCACACCTAGCACCTCAGTACCTGCCCTTATCCCAGGTCCCTCAACTGAGCTTTTGACGTCTGGCATCTGTCAAGTTTTTCCCTTGGGGGCTGGGATCTGCTTACCTGTCCTTAGTCCACAGGATTTACTGCCTGCCTACCATTTACTAGGCTCTGGGCTAGATTCTAAAGACAAGTCATGGGGCGCCTGGGTGGGTCAGTTGGTTAAGTGTCTGCCCTCGGCTGAGGTCATGATCGCAAGGTCCTGGGATCGAGACCCGCAGGGGGCTCCCTGCTCAGCAGGGAAGTCTGCCTCCCCCGCCCCATGCTCTCTCTCTCTCAAATAAATAAATAAAATCTTTAAAAATAACTAACATAACATAATTAAAAGAAAGAAAGAAAGAAAGAAAGAAAGAAAGAAAGAAAGAAAGAAAGAAAGAAAAAGAAAGAAAGAAAGAAAGAAAGAAAGAAAGAAAGAAAGAAAGAAAGAAAGAAAGAAAAAAAGAAAGAAAGAAAGACAGACAATTCAGTGTCTACCTGTCGCCTGGGCTCCCTGGGCTGAGTCCCTTCTCCTAACATGGTTTCCCTTGAATACCATGACTACAGTGACCTTGTCTCACTTTTTGGACTCAATGTATTGATGTGGCCCTTTGAGGTCATCGCTGTAACTGGATCCTACTTACAGTCTACGATGCTGCCTTCTTCACCAGCCGTACTGGCCTGTGTGTCTCATACTCCAAAACAAAGTCATGACATTCTAATAATTCGCTGCAGAACCTTATTGGCCTTATCTTGAAGCATGGTGGGCTCATTTCAGATCAAAAAGGACAGTCTGTTTCATTTGTAGAGCTGTGGCTCTCATCCATTAAATGCACCTGTGTTGAAAAATGGCTGACCTGATTGTAAAATACAGTATTACTCTACAGAAGCAATTGTGTGTCTTCCCGTGGTGAGGATCATAGCAGTTGGGGGAAATTGCACTGTAACTGGTGGGAACTGGAGCTGAAACAAAGAGAGGGAGCATGTGTGGCAACAGCTCAGGATGTACCGCATCACTTGCACATAGGAGTGGGAGCAACAGGGGCAGAGGCAGCAGGGTCTTCACCAGCCAAGGCAAGGCATTCAGGAGGGAGGGATGCCCTGGGGAATGCGCAGATCTGGCAGAGAAGGCCAAATACTGGCCCATGCAACAGCATCGTTAAGAACAGGCTCTGAATCTCATCCAAAAGAGGGCCTGGTAAGTGAGGGCCAGCTAATAAACCTGGGCCAGGTGTGCCCTGGCACTGCGTTAGGCACTCTGAGATAATGTGAACTTTTATAAAGCAGAAAGCTTCTGCTTCAAATTCTTACAATGCAGAACCACTATGTGGAACCATGGAAGAGAGCTGTGCACTAGGGGACATGGTGAGGTTTTTTCCAACACCTGAAAACTGGACCAACCACCTCTTGCATCAGTTAGACATCAACAATTGCAGAGTATCCCGATTACACGATGTTTCCTCTTCCCAGAACCTCAACTCCCTCATGTTGACCCTGGCCTCAAAATATCAACCAATCCAAAGGTTTCCCCTCCTGGTATCCCACATCAAGAATTTCTGAGCCCAACTCACCAGCAATCAAAGCTGCATGCTCACTTCCTTGAAGAATAATAATAATAATAATAATAACAGTAATAATATCGTCTATGCTGTTTCTCCATTGCTACAATAAGTCAATAAAACTCCATTATAACAGTTTCTTGGTTTGAGGAGGGTGCTTTCTGTGACTTGGAGGACTCAACAAAATTCAGCTATGACTTCCCATGACCATGGCATGGACCAGAGCTCTTGAGCCAGACCACTTGAGTTCGCATCTGTCAAGACAGCTGATGTCTTTTTCCTCTTCAGTTTCCTGGGCCACAGCAGAGACATTGGCCACATGCTAGGTTTCTGCTCTGATTTTTTCGAAGCTTCTAACTTTGTTTGATCCTGGGGAAAATTAGATTTCACTTGTGGAAATCTTTGTTTCAATTGGAATTGTTTTCTTAAAACTTCTTGGTGAAATTGGGTTCACTGGACCTGCCTTTGCCTTCCTCCATACTGTTAAGAACCTTCTCTGCAAGGGGAACAGCCAATAGAGAGAATCCCGATAGATCCATGATGAAAACTGACTCCAAGGACTCAAAAGCTTCAAGTCTTGTCCTGCTGCTGCCCTTCATTGGACAAACCTTGCCTTGGGCCACCATCTGGAAACCTTAGAGTGTCTATTTTTCCTCCCTCCTATCTGCATTCCTGAGAGATGATTTAGAAGATGAAATCTCCAAAACTGCCTCTTTGTGCTAGGAAAGGGAAATCGTTATGTCCGGTGGTCAGAAACAGCCAACTTCTGGTCAGCTGGCGTGAAACATGAGGTTCTAAAGGACACATTCCACCAGTTGCTAACAAAGTTCACCTGATGATCTCATCCTACATCTTAGCCAGGCTGGATGCCTGTCTCCAGTTGTGCATCTTTATAACTCAAGTGCTTGCACATGTCATTAAATGCCACAATTTCATCAATTATAATTTCACCAGAGATAATATGGAGAACTTTTGATATGACCAAATTGTCCATCTTGGAAGTGCTTCAGAGCAAAAAAGACAGGACAATTTCTGATATTTAATGATCTGTCTTTATCAGTTGGCATGAGAAATGTTCTAAAAGAAATTCAGGCTCAAAAATAGCTTCATTAAAGAGTGCTTTGAGGGAGAACTTAGTTCCCAGCTTCTAACTTTTTTTTTTTTTTAAGCCTAAAGAAGAATTGTCATTAACTACTGACCAAAGTCAGTCTTTTCTTATAGATACACTAGTGCTCCAGTTTCAATAATAAATCTTACCCTAGGTCTGTCCCCTTCTTCAGAGTCAATGAATTCCCCAGGTAACTGATATCTCTACTAGCATCAGGTGTCCCCTACTTTCTAGCTGATAGTAATTTCCTGGGTCCCTTTGATGGAAGAGATACTTTGCTCTTTTATGATACCACCATCCAACTGAGCTAGGAAGCTTTGTTAGCAAATACAATAGTTACAGTAAATGATCCTTGCAATATCTCTTCCTTGAAATGCTTGGATTTCCCTCCAGTTATATCCCAATAATAGCTAACATGGGTATAGGCTTACTGGTATTCTTGGGCTTAAATCAGACCCAAACTTGAATGGAATAGTATAAATATCATAGAGGTTTATCTATAAAGTAAGAAAGTAAGTTTACCTATTGCAGTTTACCTATGAAATATAATAATAATAATAGTATCAGTTGAACAAGATACTAGTAAAAGAACTTAGAACAATGTATGGCCCCTAACACATTCATCATCACCATCACCACCATCATCATAACAGTAAGGATGAAAGGGAATTTTGACTATAAATCCACTTTGTGGATCAGGAAGTCCCATGCTGGGGCGCCTGGGTGGCTCAGTCGGTTAAGCGGCTGCCTTCAGCTCAGGTCATGATCCCAGGGTCCTGGGTTTGAGCCCCACATTGGGTTCTCTGTTCAGTGGAGAGCCTGCTTCTCCCTCTCTGTCTGTCTGCTGCTTCCCCTGCTTGTGCTCTCTCCCTTTCTGTCAAATAAATAAATAAAATCTTAAAAAAAAAAGGAAGTCCCATGCTAATGAGACTGGTACTATCCAATTCAGTCACAGATAATAATCTTCCCAGACATTCAGTGATATCATTTCTCTTTCTAAATTAGGCCATTGACAACCTCTGGAATGGGAGAAGGCATCTGCAAATAACATAATCAATAAAGGGTGAGTACCCAAAATATTTAGGAACTGATACAACTTAAGAAGCAGAAAACAAATAATCTCATTAAAAATTAAGAGAAGACATAAATAGACATTTTTTTCAAAGAAGGCATACAGATGGTCAGCAGACACATGAAAAGATGCTCAGCATCACTCATTATCAGGGAAATGCAAATCAAAACTACAATGAGATATCATCTCCCACCTGTCAGAATGGCTAAAATAAAAAACACAAGAAACAACAAGTGTTGGTGAGGATGTGGAGAAAAAGAAAACCCTCTTGCACTATTGGTGGGAATTTAAATTGGTGTAGCCACTGTGGAAAACAGTATGGAGATTCATCAAAAAATTAAAAATAAGATTACCCTACAAATCAGGAATTGCACTGCTTGGTATTTACCCCAAAAATACAAAAACACTAATTCAAAGGGATACATGCACCCCGATGTTTATTGAAGCATTATTTATAGTAGCCAGACTACACAAGTAGTCCAAGTGTCCATTGATTGACAAATGGATAAAGAAGATGATAAACACACACACACACACACACACACACACACACACACACACACACACACTGGAATATTATTCAGTTATAAAAAAGAATGAAATCTTGCCATTTGCAACAACATGTATGGAACTAGAGAATATAATCCTAGGTGAAATAAGTCAGTCAGATAAAGACAAATACCATAGGATCTCACTCATCTGTGGAATTGAAAAAAACAAAACAAATGGTCAAAGGAAAAAAAAGAGAGAGAGAGAGAGAGAGAGAGAGAGAGACAAACCAAGAAACAGACCCTTAACTATAGAGAACAAAGTGGTGGTTACCAGAGGGGAAGTGGGTGGGGGGATCAGGGAAATAGGTGAAGGGGATTAAAGAGAATACTTATTATGATGAAAATAAAATAAAATGATAAAAAGGTAAATTCCTAAAAAGTAAATAAATCAAGCCATTGAAATTCTATGAAATTGTTCATATCACATTGTATTTTGTTTAGAGTAGGTAACCAGATCCCAAAAGACACATAAACAACTCCTCTGTGGTTATTATTTGAAATATTTAATTTCTTTTAAAATATATCTTTATTAGAAAGTCACGGATCTGGCTTCCCATACAAATTCAAAATCAGGAGTGAAATTTGCTGGGGAAAAAAAATCCCGAATATGTCCAAAGGCATCTATAAATCGCTTGGATTTGTGCCACGTGTGAAATCACTCAATTTTGTGATCAAAGGAATTCTGTTCTTGTTTTTGTTTTGTTAACCAATCAACTGGATAAACATGATATATTCTCTTTACTCCCTGGGCCTCAGTTTCCTCATCTGTAAACCAAGGAAGTTGGAGATAAATAACTATAGGGCTTAAGCCAGTTTGATTATTATAAAATTCTATAATTCCGTGAAAACTGCTCAGTCTCTAACCTCCAATCAAATCACAACGTATTCTAATGCCATAGTAACCCAGGTGCACTTCACAGCAATTAAATCAGAGAGCACACAAACAATGCCCAGCTAACAAAGCTGGGTATCAACCCAACAGGTGGTTTCTATTAAGACAGATTCTAGATTCTGCATTTAAAGCTACAAGTGCATTAAAAAATTTAGAAAAAGGCAACCCCTCTATAGAACCAATTAACTAAGAATGCAAGAATTAAATGTCATTAGCATCATGGATACATTTGACAGCATCTATCACAACTTTATCTGAGGCTTTAGGTTTGGGAACCAAAGAACAACCCTTTTACACTAAGATTAAAGCCATTTGTAGCCAGAGACCACATGCTTCTGGTTTTTTCCCCAGCTCCATACCTGACATTGAGACACTGATTAAAGAATTGCTGTTATTTTCTTTGAGCTGGAAAAACTGCAATGCTTTGCTTGTAACCTGCTACCTTGATTAATGTATAGGGCTCATCATTGAAGAGCAGCAAAAACATATATTATGCTTCTCTTGATTCTAAATATATGTACTTTCAATTTCTGTATTCAATCTATGTAACAACTCGCCAGGGAAGAAAATCAAATTACATACTGTACACATAAACCTCAAAAAGTACTGATTACTGATTAGAGGAAAAAAAAAAGTAGGGTAAAATTGCCGAATGAACCATGAAATGGCATGGGTCTGAGTTGTTAAGAACTCATTACCATACTGCTGCTCTCAGGGAAATGAAACACATTGATATATATTTTAATTAAAGTATGAAGTATTCAAGTAAATGCCACAAAGTTCTTAGTCAGCACCTTTAAAAAAATCTTTTATTTTATCTTTGTTGAAACCAAATGCAAAGTGATTTATTTGCCTGGAAATTTATGATTTGTGAGGCTGAATAAATCAACCATTTTGGGTAATTGCTTCAAGTGGCAACATATTTGTATTTGGTAAGGTAACTTACGATTTTGGAAGAAAATCATTAGCTTTATGAGAACCTAAAACGCTTGTGGGCAAATGAAATATAAATATATGCTCCGAAGCTCTATTTCCGGAATGAAGCACTTGAAGAGTTGCAATGTTACTTCCGATGCATTAAAGAAAATGTACATGTCATGTACATGACCGTGCTCATAACAATTCTCCCACTCTTGTGAACCAAGTAGTTTTCCTTGAAAATTATACTTTGTTGGGGATTAAACAGAATATTGTATGGACCTAAATTATGCTCCTAATTAATTACTGATTCAAGCTGAATCAAAGAAAGCCTCGGCAGGTCTTTGTCTTTTGAAATAAGGTACAGGAAATTTTCACCGTTTGTGACATTCATCTCGTCAAAGAGATCCACCTCCTAAAAAGAAAAAAAATGCACAGAGTAAAAATTAAACATATTGAATATTCTCAATCTTAATGTATTTACATCATTTTGCTAATTTGGAAGTTTGTTCTTGCAAAGTTACAGGTGAAGAGGATGTCTTCTTATTGCTGTGTATACAGCAAGAGCACATTAGGTTCAGGCATTGTACAGAGCCTCAGGATTGCAAACCCAGAAGAGAGAGTCCCCCGCTGACAGTTGCTTGCTTGCTGGGCAGATGTATTGATTCACCCAGGAAACATATATTTGGGGCCCCAGAGGCCAAGCAGACTGGATCAGTGTATGGAGAATTTTAAGCAAATTTCACAAAATTCTCAGCCTGTTTTTATTTTTTCATATATTTTCCATCCTTCATACCAAATGCAAATTCTCCACAAATTCTAGGAAATTCAGTGTTGTCTCACACAGATAATTGCCTGTTGGACCTTTCTGTTCACACCCTGGGAGGTCTGCATGATAAGCTGTTTTCGGAGTACGCACCCCCACTGTCACAAGGTCGGTATAACTGAGGTCTCTTGCACCGGGAGACCCTTGCATGGTCACAGTTTCAGAGCTAGAGAGCTCTCCAAAATGGTTTCTATTTCTACCATGTCAGGAGTTTCTGAGGGAGAATTTGATGATCATCTATAAAAATGTTACTCCCACCCAAGCATACTTTTGAGTGTTCATCTTGAACACTGGAAGCTTCAAAAATTTAACCAAAAATATTTTGTGTATTGAAGTTTACTTTGGCTTATTAATTTCTTACTTTATGTTAATTTTGGAATATTCCATGCTTCAAACTTGGAACTGCAATGTAACTGTTCTATTTTCAGTTCAATATAGTAAAAGCTCACTGGGCTGTACCATCTGATGCTCAGCCAGGCACTGGGGTAAGACAGGTGGCCAGTCCCAGGCTTGGGAAGGCTTGTGGTCTAAGGTAGTGGCGGGTTATACAGAAACAGAGTCATTAGTTGGCTTGGGTGAAGCTAAGGAACTGAAGAAATGGAAAGTTGACAAATTGTGATTTGGGGAAATGGGGTTCAGAGTAACCAGAACTGAGAACATAGCTTTTGATGTGTATCTTGAAGAATGATTTTTTAAAGGTGGGGGGATGGTGGTATATCTGTTATCACATCGTGTTTGGTTTTTGTTCTGGGAGTCACACAACAGCCCAAGAGCAGTAGAATGAAAATATGCACCTGGATGAGGTATTGTCAACATCATCTTTAAAGCACGTGACATATGTAAATCAAATGGTGAGCTGGGTCTTTTGTGTTGCGTGCTTTGAAGAAAGAAAAAAACCCGGCGATGTCAGCCCTTGAATGTTTTGAAATCTAAGTAAGTATGTCCAAAGTTTCAGCATGCAGCCCTTTCATAGAAGCAAACAAAAGAGTACTTATTATTTATCTATATTTCTAAAATTACACCCATCTCTGACACACCCATCCCATTTTTACAAATTTATCTACAGACAAAAATTATGTGAAATGATTTATCTGTTAAAAAATATTTATTGTGGTATTGTTTATAATAATAACTTGAATTTTCAATTAGGGATCAATTATATCACTTTATATCCACTAAGGGAAAGCAAACTTTTACTTATCCCGCTTAGAACTGATTTTTCTGACTCATGCTGAAAGAAATCTGGAAAGTTCTTAGCTTTGCCTATTAGTAATTCTCCTCCCTACAACTCTCTGGTCACTTCCTTGGAGCTCCCATTAGCCAGAAATCCAGGTCTTACAGTGTATCCCCTATAAGTTGTTATGTTTTCCATTGCACTTTGCTCCTTTCTGGGTATTTTTCACAGATCTACCTTCATGTTTATGAATACTCTCTTAAATTGTGTTTAGTCTGCTGTTTGAATCATGTATTAAGTTTCTTCTATTTTTTAATTACTGTACCTTTGGTTAGTGTAGTTCTATTTGGTTCTTCTTTTCAAGGATTTTTGGCTGATTTTGCATATTGTCTCAATCTTTCCAGAAGTTTCTGTAAACATTCTTTTATCCTTTTAACCATTTAAAAACGAGTTTATGACCTCCTCCACATCTTGCTCTATGATTTCAAGTACTGGAGATGCTAACACCCCTTTGTGTTATGTCTGCTTTCTCTAGTCTTGATGGAATTCCTCATTTTCTTGTTTTGTTTATAAACTGCTCTTCAGTAGGGCTTGGTCCCTGCCTTCCTTCTCCCATGGGAATTGTGTGAGGTAAGAGTTGCTGAATGATTTTCAATGTGTTTCTGTTAAAGGTAGGACTGTTTCTATTTTAAAGCATTAATTCATAATTTGAGTTTTCCTTCGTAATAAGGAAAATGTAATCTTGGGCTCCAAATCCACGTGAAGTACACGGTTTAGTTTCTAGTGGAAGTTTCTAATGGAATACATTGTTTTTCCACAGAGGGCAAAATAATCTCTTTTTTCTCCTTAGGCTGTTGGACAGATATTATTAGTTTTCATTTATCTAAAGTAGTGGCACTTTGGGAGTTCTGGCTTTATGCAAGGACATCACCTCCCATCCCCCACCTCTCACGGGCTTGAGGGCTTGTCTCCCCTTTGTGGGTGGTCATGGTCATGAAGGCTTTAGTACCAGGGCATTTGTGAGACTGCTGATGCTCCAGAGCTATGGCAGCCATAGTGTTGGAGCCTCACTCTCTGGCAGTCAAATGCTTCTTTGCCTCTGGTAGTAGAGATTTTCTTTTTTATTACAATCTCAACTATCCACTAAAAATAAATTGAGGACATCTTGAAGAGAGGGAAATGGCAACCCATAGTTGGTGGGGGGAGATATTTGCACTACATATATATATCAAAGAACCCATGTCTAGAATATGTAAAGAGCTCCTGTGTTTGAGGAATAGCAGGGGGCGTGGGGTAGCTAACGCTGTGAGGGCAAGGGCAGAGTCGTGGGAGGCAAGATTCTGGAGGAGTCGAGGCTCCACATCATGAAAGGCTTTAGAGGTCTAAACACTTAGGCTTTATTCTGAGTGAAATGGGAAACCACTGGGGGGTTTATGAGCAGAAGGGTGACAAGATCATTCTTAAGTGGATCATCACGGTGTTGGGGAGAAGGCAGAATACTGGCAACTGGGTAGGAAGCCATTGCCGTAACCAAACAAGAGGTGAAGGTGCCCTGAACTGAAGCATTTAGTGGTGGAGGTGGTGAATTCTGGATGTATTTTGAAAGACAGGACTGTCTAACAGGCTGAACGTGTATTCTGAAGGAAATAGAGGAGTCAAAGTCATTTCTAGGTTTTTGGCCTGAGCAACTGGAAGAATAGAGTTGCCAACAACAGGATGGGGGATGACTTCAGGTGAAAGAGGCTTGGGAAGAGCAGGAATTTGGATTTGGTTGTGTGAAATCCGGGAAAGAACGGGAGGTGGTGAACAGGCAGGCAGATGGATGAGTCTGAAATTCAAATGCAGCATGCAGGCTGATTTATACAAATCTGAAAGAAGTCTAGCTTTTGATTGGTGTTTGAAGCCCGTAGACTAGATGATATCACTAAGGCACAGGGACTAGACAGAGAGGAGGTCTCAGGACTTGGCCCGGAGCCTTTGAGAATAGGAGATGGGGAGATAAAGAGTAACCTGAGAAGGAGAACCCAGTGCGCAGGAAGAGAACCACTGCAATATTGTGCCCTGGAGACTAAGGAAAGTCTGCTGCAGGAGAAGTCCGGTGCTCTTGTAGCCAAGACTGAGAACTGACTTTGGACTTAGCCATGAGAGGCCACTGAGGGCCCTTCATAAGAGACGTGTCAGTGGAAAGAGTAAATGCTGATTCCGAGGGGGCCCCAAAGAGGATGGGCATTGAACGTGGAAGAGAGTAAGGACACAAAGTTTAGTGAGCCATGGGGGTGTCTGGGGCAGCCCAGCAAATGACACTCAGACACCAGAATGCCAAAGTCAATGGAATCTGTTACTCACAAATTCTGAGGGTCCCAGAGAGGAAACCTCAGCACACCTTCCCGGCCCTGCAGGAAGTTATGGTGACACGTGGGCTTGACCAGCAAGTGGGAGGGAGGGAGAGGCACCTGTGGGCTGCAGCCTTCACCGGGGTCCAGGGCATTAGCCAAGCAGGGTTCCCATACTCATGATGGACTGGTTAGTATATAGTCAGGCAGGGGTCCCAGGGACCTGTCTGGCAGGAACCTGAGGGTCTTGGTGTCAGCTGTCTCATATGTCTGGTGGGTAAAAGCAGAAGTTGAGTGGTCAGGAGAGGTCAGGGCATGGGCTTATCTAAGTAGGGCAGTGAAACAGAACATTCACTTTTGTTTAATTGAGCAGTTACAGGCCCACAAATGATGCCAGGGCAGCACAAAGAGCAGCTCACAGCTGGTTATGACAGAAAGCAGAGAAAATGTTTTCAAAAAGTCTTTCTATATAAGGGAGCAGAGAAGGGAAGAATTGTGATCAAAAGAGGGTTTTGTTTTGTTTATAAAATAAGAAAAATAATAGTATACCTGTATCAATAGGAGTGGTCCAGTAGGGTGCGGCAGGATGAGGTGGGGAAGCGGAAAAGAATAATTGGTCTAGGGATTATCCCTGGGTAAGGGAGAAGCTGGGCGAAATGGTGTGTAAGTGGAGGGGTTTGCCTTCGTTAAGGACTTGGGAAGATTTCATCCGCAGTCATGAGAGAGAAGTCAGAGAATAAAGACACAGGATGGGCTGTTTGGTAGAGTTGGTGCTGGTAGACTTGGAAATTCTCTTCTGATAGCCACAGTTATATCAGTAAAATACCAAGCAAAGGTTCGTTGGTGAAGGTGCTGGAGGTCTGAGGAGAAAAGAGAGGGCATGGAATAGTAATCTGGAAGTGAAAGAGTGGAGAGATCAAACAATACTGGGATGGCCCAGCAGCAATAATGCTCCACTTGAAGTTCTTGACTTTTAATTTTAATTTTAATTTGACGGTATTCAGTGTGGCTGCATACTTGTCTCTGGAGTGGTTTGATGTGTGAGCAGGGGGCAGAGTGGGTAGAGAGTTAGATTTACCGAAGCCGTGGTTTTTGCCAAATGAGGATGATGAACCACAAGGGGTGAGTGTTTGAAGATAAGTGAATGCAGGGGGTTTACGGTGAGGATGGATCATGGAACTGTAGGTGGTAGGGAGCAAGACAGGGCAGCAAGGGGCTGAGGGACAGTGGAGGGTTGGTAGGAGCCATGGACTGGTGGCAATATTGGGATGGAAAGACTGTTAGTGATGAAATATGGGAGAGGTTGGTCTGCAGAGAGGAGAGGCCGTGGTGGAAGAATGGGGTGTTGAAGGAGTCATGCCCATTGCTAATGGCACAAGCTTGGGGTCCAGCGGATGAAAAATCATTAGGTGCAGGAGGTCAAGGAACCAACTTTACAAGGTTTTAACAGTATCATCTCCAAATCACCAATAATTAAACCGAAGGCATTGTGGGAGAGGTTGGTGGATTGAAGCCAAAATCAAGGAATGAAGGCTACCCAGTAAGTAATCCAGGCTATGAATTTGATCCCGTTTCTTGAATCTACTTTGTTTTCCTTCTTACCTACTTCAGGACTTGGTCATCTCTCCATCCCAAGGTACTGTTTGTAAATGCCTTCTAACTGGATTGGTCTTCATGTATCCAGACTTTCCCTTCCCAAATCCATTCTTCATGCCACCACTGAAGGTCTGACTGTATCCCCCTACAGGCTGACAGCCCCTTGGTCACCTCCCACGCCCTATAGGAGATGTCTGAATCCCTCATCCTGGAGCTCTGGGTCTTCTGTGACCAAGAGCGTGCCTGCCTTCTCGTGGTTCATTCTCACATTTGTATTCCAGCAACAGATCAGTACCGCGCATTCCTGCTTGCAGCACATCCTTCATCACGTGGCTTTGCCTTCCCTCAGCGGGGACTGCCTCTCCTCTCTCATTGCTGTTTTCGGTTCTTTGTCTAGCAACATCGGTGAAGTCCCCCCTCAAGAATCACATCTTCCAGGAAGCCCTCAAAGCTAGAACCACTGACACATTATACCACGGTGCAATTTTTCTATGAAGCTTGCCAGCCGTTCAGGAATGTTCATGAAATGCCAGAGCAATTGAAAAATCGATCTTTTTTTTTTTTTTTTTTACACTTTGGGGGACTTTAGAACTTCCAGCAACTAAGACCCTTTAAGCCACATCTCATTTTTTTAAATATTTGTTTTATATTTGAAAGCAAGTGAAAAGGAAGTAAGTTTAAAATAGTATTCTATAGTACTCTACTTAGACTCACACAAAAGCAAAATTGAAAGTCCTGAGAGTGTAAAGAGGTGACCTGGTTCAACGCTACTCAAAATATCTGCAGCCCAGTACCAGTACCATGGCCCAGTACCATGATTTGTGAACTGTCTGTGACGAGATGCTTTTGCAGCAGAATGGGACTCAGCCACATTCCAAAGCATCCTGCTTAATTCCACTGAAACGATATCTGTTAACCAGACTCTCCTGATGATTCTCCATGTGTTGATTTACATCCTGGTGCAAGCTCCTTGTCTTGGCATTTTGAATAGCAGCGGCCACTTCCTTTATATTATCAGTGGGGAGACTGAGGCACAGGGAAAGTGCTGTGTCTCCTGGCTCCCACCGCCCTGCTTTCCACTGCTCCGTGCTCTCCCTTACAACTACTTTCCAGCTCCATCTTTGGTTGCCATCATTTGACTTTTAGCTTTGTTTTAAAAATGAAGTTCCTTCCTCCTCCATTGTATTCTTCAGGCGTAACTCTCCCAGAAAGGTACTCTTTTTCCTTCCTGGTGGAAAAGAATCAGCATGTGTTGTGGTATTATTATTTAAATGTTTATAGTCTGCCATTTTCTGCACACCACGTCCCCAGCCGCGTCGAGTCAGACGGCCTCAGACAGGTATCGTCTGCTCCATCTGGTCCTCGCCTTGCTGCAGGCGGGCCCCTGTATGGTGCAGCAGCTGAAGGTCCATATGGTCTCAGGTGTAGCCTTAGGTAGAGCATATTGCGGCATGCCAGTCTGCAGGCCCCGAGGCAGGAGTAATGCCGGGAGGCACACATCTGAGTGAAGAGGCCACCGCTGTGCCAAAATCGTAGGGCAGAAGGTGTTCTTGGCCTCCAGGATGGTCTGGCCTTCCAGGACCGGTCGGGGACCAAGAAGCCATACTGAATCGCAAATGTCAGTGCCTCAGCAACATCCAGAAAACTTCCTCTTCTTTTTCCCTGCTCCCAGCCCGACTAAGTCAGGGAAAGAATTTCGAATTGGCACGGTGCTGGAAAATCGAGGGGAAGGAAGATGACGTGCCCGACTCCCAGAGTGGGGCACTGTCAGCGGAGTCTTTTCTTCTTCATTTGGCATTTGCATGTTGGGTGTTTTGTTCTTTGTTTCCTCTCTAGGTAGAGAGTATTCCTAAAGGAAACCGGCTTTGGGATGTAGATTGCTTTTCCTCACTTTAGTCTGGCCTTTATCACTGAAGTCTCCACATAATCGGCTCTTCTCATCAATCTTTGAAAAACAAGAATTCCGCCTGAAACGTTAAAGTTCTTGATCAATGCTATGAAGGATACAAAGAGAGATACTTGACACGGCGAGGTCACTCCAGCCTCCCTTCCCCTCAAGAGCCTCCAATTCTCCTACTGCTCATCTTTGCCCAGGATGCCACCTTTGGACCTCTCTTCAGTGGGACTTCTTTCTGGGGACCATGAAAAGCCCTCACTACCACACTTGGCCATTCCCTATACGACTCTGAATCTTTTCAAGTAAATTTAAAAGTCATCCATAAGGCCTGAGGATAACTTTATAATGAAGCTTCCAAGGTTATTCAAGGAATGGCATTACATTCTTGGTGTGAAATTGGCAAGTTTTTTTTAGAATGCTTGGAATTTAGTCGAATCCCCAAAGCAAAGAAAATATTAATGTACACCTATTTGTGGGCCCTGAGAAATGGACAAATCAAAGAATCCTCAGAAGCCTCATTTTTATATCTATATCAAAAAATTAAAAAATACGCCAAAGAGTATATTTTATTTCCTGATATTCATACATTCATGTGGTTTTATGGAGACAAATCCATTTGCTTTATGACACTGCACCAGTCCAAACTTTACCAGTAGCCAATATCCAAGCGTATAAAGGGAAGTTTAGAGTTGCTTTCACTTCCTATAATCCTCAGTGGGCAGAGAAAATGTGCATTAAATCACCCAAATATTTAGTGGTGACTTAACTGGTGGGTTGAACACAAGAAGTGAGGATCAGAGATGGAATGTTGAGAATATTTTGTAAGGAATGCACATTATTGGAAGGGAGGGTATAATCTTTAAGTTTATAAATAGTGTAGGATCATGAAAGGATATGGAAGTATATGTCATGAACAAAACAAGACACAGTAGAGACAATGATATGAAAGAGGAATCATCCCTATTTTTGTAATTATACCCAATTTACAGATGGAGAAACCGGCTCAGAGATGGTACTTTGTCTGAGACCAGGCAACCAGCAAGCAAAGGATCAAGTCCGCCTCAAAAACCATAGTTCTCAACCATCACACACGCACTAACTGCATCCTGTACCAGAGAAAGACAGAGCTAACTTGTCGATCCCACCAAGAGAAAGAAGGTCCTCAAAGTGCTGCAGGATATTCAAGTGAATTTTGGAATACCGAGACCAGCCACAAAGGGTAAAGCCTTTATAGAAAATTAAAGTAGAACCAAGAAAAAAAATGTATAAATTAGGTTTTGAAATGTAATTTTTTAAAACGAATACCCTACAATTAGATACAATTTAAAAATACTCAATTCAAGTAGTGCTTCCCCAGCTACTCTGCCTGTAGCTAGATACCGATGAGGCTCACGAGCATCAGAGCAGGACTCAGAGTTCAGGTCCTGGACGCCTGCATCCCTGAAGCTCTGGGTCGCAAAGCTGGATGTGGCTCCTTTTCTAAGCAGGGCATGTTGACAAGATCAGAATTAACTTCCAAGCCAAGTGATCACACGCTGAGGTCCACTTCACTGTGAGCAGCCCCTCATATACACTGTTTCTATATCTGTAGAGGGTCTGATGGCAGGACTGACCTCCAATTCTGAGCCCCCCCAGAAGGGAACTACCTCGTGTCCTCTCCTGGGCTTCTCTTGCATCCAGTCTACAAGGTGCACAGAAGGAGAAGCCCTTTCTTCTGCCCAGGCCCCCAGGGGCTGGTGACGAGGAGCACCTGTGGTCTAGAGATGTCTGCGGAAATTGAGGTCAAAGCAAATAAGGGCTTAAAAGGTAAGTGAGAAAACCTGTGACAACAAAAGTGAACCCTAATGTAAACTATGGACTTTGGGTGATAATGATGGGTCAATGCAGTGTCATCGATTGTCACAGGTGTCTCACTCGTTGGCGGGGCGGGGGGGGGGGGCTTGTTGCTAATGGATAAGGCTGTGCCTGTGTGGGGGCAGGAGGTGAGTGGGAACCTAAAAGTGCTCTAAAATAATCAGCTCCTAAAGAAACAACACCAGGGGCAATTGTATAAATCCCAGTATTTGAATCCGTTGCTGGAAAAAATTATGTCAAATAGCAGTTTTGCCGGTATTATTGAGATTAAACAGGAAATAAGAAGAAAGAAGAAATGAAGGTAACTCTAAGAGTGTATTTGTGTGTAGAGAGTTTTCTGATGTAAAAGGAATGCTGAGGACATCTGAGGATCAGCCTCGGGGAAGCTATTTTAGGATGGGCTAGAGAACTCATTTTGAATGTCAAGTTGCCAACCTGCTCAGGTGGGTATTCCATTTTTTATTACTTTCCAAGTAGGTAACAGTGTTGTACTAGATCATCTAGGACTCTGAACACACTGAATTAGGAAACTTCTTTTTCTACCTGTGAGTTATTTGCCTGTGAGATTAGTACCCCTGGAGACATTCATGTGGCCCGGTTGCTTTACGTTATTCTCTTTCTTTGCTTCTCCCCATTCGACACTGAAGGATGGCTACATTTCAAATCCTTCAACCGGCCAATCATTCGTGAGCTTCCACTGTGGACTTACGCTGGGCAGCCAGGCCAATGGGAGGCTCATTCTCTATCTAGCCTTTACTGTCCAGGTTTTCTGTGATCAAGAGCCTAATTAATTCTGGGGTCTCTTTCACTCTGGATCCTTAGCTACATATACTTCCCACATTCTCTGTCATCTCCACATACTTTCCCAAATGTCGGTATCCTCAACATGGGCCTTCCTTACCCAGAATCAAGCATGATAGTCTCAATATTTGCAGTACCCCCTACTCTGCTGCTAAAATATTCCTTATGATACAAAAAATAATAATATCTGCTTTCCAAGAAACGTGTGTTTTTGAAACCCATCCAAAAATACATTTTCCTTTGCACTTCTATTGCCTGTGTTTACACTGGATATTTTAGCTCAGGTGCTGTGGGATGTTGTTATATAAGAAGGTGTTTGGGGACACCATGGGCTCAGAAGATTCTCCCTGGGACCCGGTTGCTTTATAATTTCTCCTGTGTCACTGAGACCCACCATGGCTGAGGCTAATTGGCTTTGATATGCTGTGAATGGTGCAGAAGCTGATTGTTTGGATTGCTGCATGCTGCTGTTCAGCATCTTCAAACAAAGGACTAGCCATGTAGCAATGTTATCAAAGTTTTGCAGATGGGAGCTGCACGCAGAAGGGCTCCTGCTTGGGCAGGCGTGGACAGAAGTAGCTCTAGCCTGGGTATTTGGGCTTGTCAGTACCCAGACTCTTGATAATGTTCACTTCTGGGCATTACACTTGTGAATCCTCAATGAGGGCAGAGAATGGCATCTTTTCTAATACACATTTCCAAAGAGCAGAGTAGCTACTGGGTGAGAAGAGAAAATTCTAGAAGGGGAACAGAAAGGAGAAATAGCTGAAGAGCTTGGGTGGACAGTGATACCCAAAGAAAGGGACAGATAGTCATTCGATCTTCTTGGAAGTCACCAAAAGCCTCAGGGGGCAGGGATTTCCTCTTTAAAACAGGCGCAAAATTCTATTCAAGAAAAGAGGTATTAAGTTACAGGTGATGTTATTGTTTTGTTTATGCCTTTCCTTACTAATTCTTTAAGGTCCAACTTGATTATGCAACCTGCTCCAATTCTTAGGTGAAAAAAAGAGAATTGTCTTTTCTACTCATCTGAGGCAAGGACTGCTTCTCTGAGAAGCCTCCTTGACATTCAGAGAACATTTCTTTCCCACACCCAGTTTTGGGTACTGTTCTGTTTATCTTGGACTCCGTCCCAGAATGGGTACAGTTGTGTGCACAAAGTAGGTGCTCAGGAAGAATTTGTCGAGTTGATTTTAACATGATTATGTTGAATGCTGGTTGTGGAAGAACTCTTGGAGGTGCCATGTGTCAGCTTACCACTCTGAGAAGAAGTGGTGAACTTCAGGACACCACGGATGATGAGAAATACACCCTGTGTGTGAGATACACCTTCCAGAGGAGGGAAATCCAGAAATGCAAAAAGCACTTCATTAGAGAGAAATTCTACATACAATAATAAAAGCAACCCCAAACTCCTCATAATAAGAGCTACAGATGGAACAAGAGATGCAAAAGAAGGGTGTATTCATGTGTCAAATATTATTTTCATAGCCAAGGCAAAATTAACAATCCAACATAAAGAATTTGAGAACAGAATACTAAAAATGAATCTTGAAATGAGACACAGACATTTCTTTTTATATTTATAATTATCTCAAGCCCTTCTTCCTTAAGATTTCCTGCAAGGGATAAAAACAGACACTTGAGTAATAGGTATTACTTGTATCTTTTACTAAGTTGTGAGCTCCATGAGATCAGGAGTTTTGTTGTTCACCTTTGCCTAGCTTCCCCAATGACCATCTCTCCCCTGCCACACACACATGGGCACACAAACATGGACACACACACACATGGACATGCACATGGACACACACACAGAAACACACATGGGCACATGCAGATGGACACATGCATGGACACATATGGGCACACACATGGAACAAACACACAGATGGATACACATGGACACACACACGGACACACACATGGGCACATATAGGCACACACACAGTTGGACACACATGGGCATACGCTTGGACACACACACATGTAGTTGCCGGGCACCGTAGCTGGACAACACAGGTGTTCAGTAAATTTTTAAGTGGAGGGGATCATTCAGCCATTAAACAAATATTATTAAGAAATTACTCTGGGTGAGCACTTGGCTGGCATTTTCACATTAAGTAAGATGAAATGTTTGCCTTCAAGGGGTTCATAATCTGGTGGATGAGTATAAATTTCTTGTTTATAAATTTCAGTAAATAGCATGAGGGAGCCCCCAAGGAAGAGTTAGTTAAATCTCATAAGAAAGGTCAGTCAACATGCCCAGACAAAGCACTTAATTATATTCAGAAGTAGAAGCTTTCCAGGTAGACTGGGGGACAATGTCCTCAATGTGGAGAGAAGAGCATGAGCCCTATCATAGCTACACAATATAGAGCTCAGCCCACTGCATTGCAGGGACTAATGGATTGTTCACATTCTACACCGTCCTATGCCCCTGGAGGTCAGGGACTGTGGGGCCTGCATTCATCTCTATAGCCCCAGAACTTAGAACAGTGCCTAGCAAACAGCTAGTGCTCAATTAATGCTTGCCGGATGAATATGCGGCAACAGATGAATGGCCCCAAAGAGATTGTCAAATCATTTGCATAACTCCTCTTACCTCATTTTAAATACCTGGCATTTGACCCAATCTCCCCACATATGGCTTATCTACAACTGGGGGTAAAAAATCAAAAAATTGTGCTGTAAGTTACTTCAATTTCCAAGGAGAGAACAGATGGTGGTTTTAAATAGTTATGGGAAGAAATTAATGGGAAGGAAGACAATGGCAAGAAAAATCCATGCTTTCTCTGTGGGTGTAAATCTGGGTGAGGTCATAAGAGGGACTCACTCCACTTTGGACCTAGTTTCTCCTGCAATCAATCCACAAGCTGTAGCCACAGATTCTGTGACACTCAGTGACATTCACTCCAACTGGCAAACAGAATGTGACAAGCAGGCCTATTTTTAAGTGGCAGTTGAATTGAATTCATGTCAAGAAAAGAAAAGGGTCGGGTGGGAGAGTAAAAGGGAGAGAGAGAAGCTTTTGTGGGTGCCCTGCCATGAAAGAGCCCCATCACCACGTCCTGGAGGGTGGTCTCCTGTTTGAGAAATGCCAGAACAGGAAAGAAGGAAAGTTCAGTCCAGGCGTTGTTGGAAGACAAGGCCCTCTGTCCTCCAGTTGTCCAGAGCCTTGCACTTTATGTGGATGTCTTTGAATGCAGGCAGGGCCAGACAGCTGGGATGTTCCGGCAGTCCTCGGGTGTGGTAAGGCCGCTGGGATGCACTGGGTGGCCCAGGAACGCTCAGTCCCAGGTGACCTTGGCCACATTCACACATGTGATGAAGACCCTCCTAACTCAACCACCGGTGCCCTTGTGAGTCTGTGTTTGTGGGGGGGTGTGGTGGGGAAGGAAAGGGTGAGGCACGAGGGGCGGGGTCTGAGCATCTCCCTTGCCACTCAGTATTGGCTGAGCTCTGAGTATGTTTAGGAGTCTAGAGCCTGGTTTAAAACCTTCACTTTTGTCTAGTCTGGAGAAATTCCAAAAAAGTTTAGGTGAAGAAATGGTAAACAGAAATAACAGAAAAAAATTAGAATTTATTTTTAATAGGTTTGAGGGATATGCCAGAAAAAAAAAATATGTCATCTGCTCATGGACTTCATACCACATTAGATTTAAAATTTTTCACAAATCGTCACAATAAGGAAATTGCACTACGGTGAACAGAATTATAAAATCAGGGTCATTAGCCGGTTTTCTTTATGATACCGATTTCCTCAGTGAGAGAGATATTTGTCCTTGCCTGGGGACCAGAATGAGATGCAGGAAACTTTCTAGGAGAGCCTTGGTTTTTAGGGAGGGCAAAGGGCAGAGGAAGTGTCATGTGGGGTGAGAGAGGGGGGGTCCCTCTTCTGGACGTCAGGATGTTTTGGCTTACAGCTCCAGTTTCTGGAGTTTGCTGAGGCCCCCACTCTTGGTTTGAAAGAGAAAACAGGCCATTTGTGTATGATGGTTAATTTTATGTGTCAACATGACAGAGCTAAGGGATACCCAGAGAGCTGGTAAAACATTACTCTGGCTGTGTCTGTGAGGGTGTTTCCGGAAGAGATTAGCACTGATTCAGGAGACTGAGTAAAGTACTCCCTCACCAATATGTGTGGCATCATTCAATCCACTGAGGGCCTGAATAGAACAAAAAGGTGGAGGAAGGTGGGATTCACTTTCTCTGTTTGAGCTGGGATGTCTGTCTTCCCCTGTCTTTGGACGTGAGTGCTCACATGGCAGATTGTAGGACTTCTTGGCTTGGCTTCTGTAATCATGCGAGCCAGTTCCTAGAACGAATGGTTTTCCATAGAACTATATCAATATATCAATTTATGTCTATTTTTTTAAATCTCTATCTCTACCCCCCTCTTTGTATCCACAATGGACAAAGCCAGGGTGGCCATCACCTTCCCAAGCAGGCCACAGGCTTCCTCCAGTGACATCCAGGGCTGTCTGCTCTCCCTGGCTCTGACGATCAGAATTCTCCAGACACAGTTGGGGCCTGGAGCAATGCTCTGGGGAGGCCAGGCCTGGAGGCACCTTGAAAAGCTTGTCAGGAGTCACAGATGGAACACTTCTGTCCCCTGCTGCAGCCTCCCAAGCTGGGAGTGGGGCTCAGGGTCTTGCTTTTCTGAGATTTAGTGTCTTTTTGCTGGATCTCAGGCATAAGGTGCTTGCTTTCATCCCTGGGGACCACATGTGTACTTGACTCTCCGTGTTCCACAAACAGAAATCAGGGCTTTTGAGATGCTTTCTATGCATGTGTGCATGGGAGTTGTAGCTACATGGCCGCACCTTGACACCTGGCCTCCCTGTCATCACGGGGCCTCTGGGGCCATGACATACGGCAAGGAGGCAAATGTCCGGGCAGGCCCCTCATCCCGTGTGGCTTCTTCCTCTGTCTCTGCACACACTCTTCTTCCTGCCCCTTCTCTCTCTCAGAAAGACAACAGTGGACTCGACTCCCACCTCTCAGTTGATGCTCAGCACAGTTTATTTGCCAGAGGCTCATTGTAAAATTTCTGTTTTCAGCATTGGTACCTCGATAACGTGACTGGTATTTCAAAAACTTTAAAATTTGTAGACACTGCTGAGATAGGACAACTGATTCTTTCTCTTTCTCCAGTCACCTGACAAGACTGATAGGTAATCGTAGACCCATGCACTTAAACAATGGTTCTAGATGAGCTTTCTGGAATAAGGTTGACTTTTTGGGAGGACCTGCTTTTATTTGCAGCGATGCATGGGATCCTGAGGTATGCTTCACTTTATTTAGAGAAAATGATCCACTCGGATTGAAATTACAGGTCACCTGCCAGAAATGTTAGGCTTTGCAGGGAGTTAGGGGTATGCAGGATTAAGGGGTCATCAATTGTACCTTTATGACGTTTTGAGGGGCTAAAACTAGAAGAAGGTAATTTATTCAAGATATCCCAGAGTGGAACTAAGACTACTTATTCTGTACCTTTCTCAATGCATACTTGACATGAGTTATCTCCTGGGACATATTCTACTTTGATCCTAACCTATCAGCTACAGTTACCATACCCCTTTCACAGACAAGGAAATAGAGTTTTGGAGAGGCTCCAGCACCCTCCCAGGGTCCTTTGGCTGGGATGTCATGACCGAGCGTGGACTTGCTATCATCACTAACTCCTGAGACAAACACACTTGGGCAACTTTGAAACAAGATGTTTTGAAATTCCTCTGTGGTCAAAACTACCCTATGAAATTCAGGGTGCCAACTTGAATTATTTTCAATTACAAACTAAAAAGATAAGCTATCGTTGAATGAAATGAGGTATTTCTGATACAGTCTGTGGTAGGACTGCACACGTATATTCATTTGTCCCTACGCTGGTGTCTGATGTCCTTCGTCTTATACTTAAGTGTATAGGACAGTGTATAGGACTGTATATAGGACAGTGTATAGGACATCAGACGCTGGTGTCTGATGTCCTTTGTTTTATACTTAAACGGCAGTCGTTATGTGAGAAGAGGAAGCGTTTGTATATAGACACCAGTGGTAGGTTCCCTTTTAGGAGAGCCAAGAAGTGAAGGTCATGGTCAGAAGACTTACTTTTCATGCCCGTATACTGTTGGAATTTTTACATGTATAATTTTTACCCTGGAAGAAAAAGTGGGGTGCACATGCATTTTCCTCCTATACCTAAGACAACAGGGAGTCCCATACCGGCTCTGTAGCCCTCCATGAAGAAAATGCGATTTTTTCATCTTACTGGTTCCTGCAGTTCATTCAGAGCCTACAGGGTGGCAGTGATGCAGAAGGTTCTTCCCTGTGGAATTAGGGACTGCTCCTTTTGGGGGAGGACTGGGTGCACTGAACTTAGATGAGATTGTGCTTTACATAAGTGCCCAGCTAGTTTGCAGATAGTGGTTTTCCTCCACAAAATAGAGGGGTGCTCTAGAAAGCATCCCGGATGCAGTTTAATAAAACAAAAGCAGCACAGTTTTTGAATTTCACAGCGGGACATGAACATCATGCAATATTGGCAATTCTGAGCTCCTAAACCCCTCAGCACCTAAAATCAGTACTAAAATTGTCCATGTGGTACTTTCTAGGCTTCAAATGTTACCTGTCCACCCTTGATGCATTTCCTTTGAAACAGCCCCCCTTCCAGGTGTTCCCATTTTCTTTTCAGCTCCCCTTAGGAGGGACAAGCATGGGGCCCAGGAGGTTGGGGTCAGGTGTGGGCTCTCGCTACGAGAGTGGCTTGTCATTTCTCTCTGGATTTCAGGTTTTCTCCTCTGCAGTGGGAGAGACTTCGACAAGGCGTTCTCTAAGACCCGCCCCCCCACGCGCCCTCCCGCTGGCTTACAGGGTTGACCTCTATGTTCTAGTTCAGAGGGGAGACACGGGGGGGCCAGGCCCTCACTGTTCCTTCTCACAGCTCAAGGGAAGTTTTACACACGCCTCCCTGCCTCAAGTTTAGCATTTAGAATAAACCCAGACTCGTATGTAATCCGTGATTAGTAAGGCATCTCATTATTGTTGTTGTTATTGATTTTTTTAAGTGTGTTCATTACTCAGCTTCTAAATCCATTACAAAGAACAAATACATATTTAAATATTTATTATTATCCGAGATTGTGGTCATACACTTCCTTAAGCTCCCACTTCCATCTGCTCCATGATTGACTGAACAGATGGGTGTTGCACCCAGTTCTAAAAGCCAGAATACAAAGGCTCTGTGTTTTATACTTAAAGAAACTATGTAGCAAAGGCAGAGGAAATATACGGTTCTATCATTTCTTCTCTTAAGTCTTTCCTTTTTATTTGAACAGAAATTCTGTATACGACTATATACAACTATAGCGTATCAAACAAGCATGAAGACTATTAAATTATCTAGATCTTCAACTGGCTTTCTTTGCTCCCTTTGGCAACAGCGTTGTCCAGTCTTCCCAGCTAACAATCATGCTGCCACCTTAAACTCCTGTGCCTCTTATCATTCACCTGGGTAACTTAATGATCACATCCTAAGCACTTTCAAAACTGCAGTATGGCTTGAATCTCTTCCCTTTCACCATTCCCACTGCTTTTGCCATATAGTCCAGGCCTTCAACTCTTCAGTCTATCTTCTAAATGTCTTTTCTCTAAAACAAAACAGAGATATGCAGAAATGTTCTAGGAGCACAGATGGAGAAAGCAGAAATGCATGGACAAAACATAGTCTTGGGGTGCAGTCTGGGCACCTGTGTAGGTGCGAAGTGTGGCCAACTTCTCACACCCTGCGAGGCAGCGGGAGCTATATGCAATGGGCTAACAGAGACCATTGGAGACTTCTTGAGATGACAGGAATCCCATGATTGCTTCTCAGCTGGAGAAAAACATTTCTGTTGAAGACACAGAGAAAGGACTGGAGGGAGGAAATTAACTACCACCTGGGGCCTGGGGAGTCTTCCTCAGAGTGCTGGCACACACAGAGAGAAGGGGGTGAGGAAGAGAGTCACCATCATGGTAGAATCACCAGGAAAGAGTTATTAGGGGTAGAGTGAAAGCAGGAGAGAAGAGTTAGGCTGATGTTCGGGTTTCTCACCTAGATGACAGGGTCCATACTGGGGCCAGAAGAGAGCAATGGAAGACACAGGTGCAGCAAGAGGAGAAGGAAAACAGAAGAGGGTGATTAGTAGTTTAAGGCTGTTGGGATTACCCACGGAATTATCTGAGCAGTAGTGTTTAGTAAGCAATAGATAAATAATAGAATGTGGGTCTAATTGATGAAGAAGTAGTGGTCTTATCTGGGGCACTTGAGTGGCCCAGTTGGTTGAGCGTCTGACCCTCGGTTTTGGCTCAGGTCACGATCTCAGGGTCATGGAATGGAGCCCTGCGTCAGGCTCCACGCTCAGCAGGGAGTCTGCTTGAGATTCTCTCTCTCTCTCTCCCTCCGCCCTTCCTCCCACTTCTAAAATAAAATAAATGAAATCTTTAAAAAAAGAAGTAGTGTTTTCTCTACTCAAGTTAAAAATATGCATACCTATCACCCAGAAAATCTACCTCTAGATGTCCGACCCTTGAGAACTCTCATGTGTGCAGGAAAAGAAATGTAAGATGTTTTATTGAAGCGTTCTTATGGCATAGAAAATTGGAAGTAATCTCATTGTTCATGAATTGAGGAACAATGAAGTAAAATGCCATCCATTAATATGATAAAATGTTATATACAATGAAAGGAATGCAGTGGTCTGCTGATACATGTTTTATAATCAGATCTCTGATCTCAGAGGTGTAAATATTCCCATCCTGGCCAATTTCAACCTACTAAGGTGATACCAGTGAATGGGGAGCTGGGAGAAGGTGCTTTGGCCAGCCAGGGCAAGCCAGCTCCGGCATACCACTGGGAATAGACTATATCCTCCCATGTCAACACCGATAATCCTGAAAGTATTAATGGGGAGTGAATAATGCAGGTTATATTATGATATTAGGGTATGATAACATTTCAGTTAGTAAAAAGTGGAGAAATCAATATTATGTGCTCCCGAATGATATTATATGTAGAAGTATTCCTACTTAAAACAAAACCAGACAATAAGCAAAATACCCCTGGAAAGAGAAGACCAGATTTCAATATAAATTTCTTCTGAGGGGAGGGTGGAAGGGAGAAACGAAGAGCAGAGGTAGGATTGGGAAGTGTATTTTGTGAGATGGAAAGCTTCATCTGACATGTTCTACTAGTTTAAGAAGATAAACTTATGAATTATTTTATTAAAATCATTTTTAAAGCAAAACAAGCACATAAAAACACACCAAGCCAAAAATATAGGGGGTATTTATTGCTTTGGCTTTTCAGACTTCTGAGGAGCCCAGCACCTTTCTGGCCTCCGGGACTGGAGAGCAGTGATGAGTGGATGGGGTCGTGGATGAAGATGCAAGATTAAGGGCTGGGGCCCAGTTTCAGTCGCTCACATTTGATCCTTTCAACAGTGAAATGTTGCCGTCTGAACTTCAAGTTCTGGCTATACAGTGTGCTCTAATATCTTTGGGCTTTTTTTTTTTTTTTTTTTTTTTTGGCCACAGAATCTCTTATTTGCCCGAGAAAAATAAAATGAGGGACAGGTGCTTTCAAAATTAAAACGTCCTTTCAAAGCAAACGTATTATGGACTGAATGATTGTGCCCCTCGCCCAACTCATATGTTGAGCCCTAACCAGTGGTGGCTAGGCTGGTTTTCGGAGGTGGGGCCTTTGGAAGGTAATGAGGCTTGATGAGGTCTTGAAGGTGGGGACCCTATGATGCGAACCTTATAGGAAAAGACAGGAAAAGACCAGAGAGATCGTTTCCTCTCCCTCTTTCTCTCTACCATGTGAGGACACAGCAAGAAGGTGACCAACTGCAAGATGGGAGAAGGACTCTCACCAGAAACTAACCCTGCCAACACCTTGATCTTGGATGTCCAGCCTCTAGAATTGTGAGAAATAAATGTCCCTTCTTTAAGCCCCCAATCTAGGGCATTTTGTTATAGCAGCCTGAGCTGACTAAGACAAATGGCAAATGGTAAAGAAAGAGGATTGGGAAATGTTAAAACTAACTTCTGAAGACCTGAACACAGGTGCCATCTAATTTATGACCTTGGGGATGTCTTCACAAAGGCCAGCCAGGTGTGATAGGAAATGCTATGTTTAAAGGGTACAATGGTTTGTCTCTGAAATATCAATGAATGTAATTCGATTCCTCTTGTTTCACAAAGTGGGAGAAGAACAAGCTAATGTAGAAATATCACTGAGATCTAGGATGTTGGACCACACCAGTTAGAGGAAGTTGCTCTATAGGTCAGCAGATCTGAATATTTCCTTAGGAGACAGCTGGGCCATCCCTTTGGTGGGGAGTATGAAGCATCAAAGTGGGAGAGCGAGTTACTTAGGTAACATAGCAGCGTGGCAGCAGGAATGGGGCTAGCCTTCCCATTACCATGGCCGATTGTGCTGGAAGCGCTAGAAAGAAGGAGATTAGATTTAAAGAGGGAACATGCTTAAGGAGATATTTCAAAGCATATCTTCATCCCCTGTATACTTTGGCTGGAAGTTATTTATTGTCAGCTGCCCATGCTCCCGTTACTCAGCTATCCTGTTTATTTCTTCCTTTTCTGCTGCATAATCATCAAACCATTAGGTGATCCTTGTCTTGAAATACTGCACCTGCCTCCACATTGCCTTTAACAGCTTAACTCCGAAGTAGGAACTCCAGATCTCTCAGTCCTTAGGCAGCCATCCATCTCAGCTGGGGAAAATCAATGCTGTTGGACTTCCCATCCCTTCATGTCCCGCGATACTAGACAGACGGAGGCCTGGCACCTGAGTCATACTGACCATGATGCATGAACCAAACGAAGGGACTCCAAACTTTAGGACAGAGCCCAGGGCAATGTCCTTTTCACAGATAAGCAAAATAATTCTTTTGACTCATTATTATTCCTTAGTATTACAGCATTCTATGGAATCAATAGTTACTTGGCTTCAATTAAATAAGAAATAATACATGGTTTCTACTACTGAGGAGACATCTATGCAATTGTTATCAGTTACCATGTAGCCAGAATGGAATAAAGGCTATACCAGAGGTAAAACAAATGGACTTTGGAATTAAATAATTGTAATGGGGGGTGGGGGAAGGCCCCTTGGAAGAAGCAGCCATTGGGTAAACCCAACAAGATATGTAGGATTTCTTCAGGGGGATTGGAGGGAAAAAGCATCCCAGGGATTACAGGTGATGGCCACTTGGCTTGGAGATGAAGCATTCTTCTTGAACTTACACCTATATGCGGAAATGACACCAAGAAAAACACCACTCAATCCTGTCAATTCAGTAGGAAAGAACCCCAGTTGAACCAATAGCTTGGCAAGAGAAAGACAAAATAACCAGCTGATTCACCAAATTTTGTTCTATTTCTCGAGGTACTGCATTGATATTATGCACGTTCAGGCATAGTTTACCTCAAAGCGGCTATTGTTCTGAGGAGCAGGAGATTTCCCTTTGCAGAAATAGTACAAATAGGTTTCTGTTTGTGTGGGCAGCTCGGGATATGCTAAAGAAGCAATACAATGTAGAGAAATTGCCATTCAGAGATGTGATACAGCTCATTTTTGACTGTTTTCAGCAAGGTAGATGGAGAAGTGCTGGACTGTCTTTGCTAGCAGGGCGCGCGTCGGAGGGTCAATAATATCGCTGTTTCCCCGAACAGACACTGAAAGCACCGCATCGTTCAGAGCTCTTAATCTTTTCCAACTGAGCAAAATGTTCAGCATGAACTTTTAAATATAGTGACACCTCATGTGTCCAATCTGCTGAAATTTGCGGAAGGAAACCAGTAATGGGGAAAGCCGTGAAGGTTTGCAGTGATTAAATGTTGCCAAGAGTCCACATTTTCTTCAGGAACCTAAAGATGGTTGACTTGGCAATTGACGATCTGATACGATGGGGGTACTTTTTGTAATACATGATCATATCTGGATCATGTGGATGGAGAAATCAAAGTTAGGGCTTGGACCTGTGATGTTTCCAGTGGCAAACTGGATTACAAGATATTTTTTTTTTTCAAATTACTGATTCAAATCCATACAATTGTAATCACTACCTCGCAATATATGACCTATTTTAGAATTCTTGACAAAAAGTATGATAAAGTCTAATACCATTTGCTGATGTGATGGACAAGGCCTTTCATTTCTGTCATGCCCATGACCCTTAAGAACCCTAACATACTCTCCCTCTCTGTGTAGTATTTTCCTCGTTCTACATGGGGACTGAGGTAAATGAGTGATTATGGTGCTTGCTCACTGGTAATATTTCTAGAAGGAAAAGCCAGTTCCTGCAACCAACATTTATTAAAGCATGTACTCTGAGAATATAGATGAAGAAAGGAATAAAGCCCCTTCCTTCATTATTGGCACGGGGTGGGGGGATTGGGGAGACATGGTCACACCTGGTGAAGGAAGTCGGTAAGTGCAGGGATCTATTTATACCTAGAACCATGAAGATATGCAGCAGGAGTGAGGAGGCCAGGGGTCAGGGAAGGATTTCTGAGACTGATGTCCATGCTGAGCCCCGGGCTTCTGGTTCTAAACTATTGAATCCCGAGGGCCTGGAAAGCTTTTCATTAATAAACAGTTGTTAAATGAGTACATACATGAAACTGCTCTGTCAAGACGTGGGTTACTGATATAATGAGCATACCTTTGGCCACAGACTTGCATCTCAATCTACTCTCCCTGACTTGCATCTTCAACTTGACCTGTGCTCGGCCCAGCCTGGTTCTTGCCTCTCTTCCCTCCTCCCTGCACGTTTCTCTTTTCACTATGCCTTGGCCTATTCACCAAGCTCGCTGTCGCCTGCTCCTGGTTTGACCCAGCGTTCACCTCAACCACAGCCGGGGGTCATCCCCACTGACCTACCTCTTGGGAGAGGTCACAGAAGAAGAGAGGTGATATGATCCAGCCACAATCAGCAGCATAGTTTTATTTATTAATAGTTCAGTCAATTTATCATGGTAGAGATTGTTTCAAGTTTTGCAAAATGCTTTTGATCCCCCTTGTACATCTGTAAGATAAACCAAACTGTACCTGCTATTTCCATTTTAAAGCTCAAAAAAACCAAGCCTTAAAGCAAGAAGAACCCAGACCAAAGCCAGTGGAATAGCAACAAATAAGGTCTGGGTTTTCTAATTCCTAGTCCAGAGTTCATTCTCTCTCTCTCTCTCTCTCTCTCTCTCTCTCTTTTTCTTTTTTTTTGTAACAGGAGCTTGCCAGAGCGAAACCAGGTAAAGGACATGGTGTGTTGTAGTGGGAAGCCACCTGAAATCAGACTGAATACCACCCATTCTCCCAAAGAAGGTCCAATCTCCAACTGTACCCTGGGACATGTGATGCAAGATTAAGGTTTGACTTCGGACACCCAAATAAAGAGATGCAGAGGGTGATTTTGACATTTTCGAATATGGGCTAGAAGGCTTTGACATCTGTGACCTCAATAATTGGAAGGTTTCGCCACGCTGCGAGGGGGGTGGGGGGCCAGCAGGCAGCCCCTGTCAGATACCGTGTCAGATTGATAAATGCCTTATTTGGTGCTCTGTCAAAATGCTCATGCTAGCTGGGCGTGATCTCTCGCACGCATGGAACACGGGCTGCACCATCTGCTCACTTTGGAAGTGTAATCTTGAGCCCATACTCCGTGCCCAAGCCAGGCCTGTGACTTGCCCCAACACGGAGAGGACTTGGGGGTTTGGAGAGATGCCAGGCTCCGATCTCGTGAGCACAAACCTTGGCCTGCCTGAGGACTTCTGAGAATTGCTCTTATCTGGTGTGGTCGGGGTTCTGATAAATCACCAGCGTGTCCCCACCACATTCAGGGATTGCTCAAGCCGTGGTTGAGTGCTAATGTTTTTATAATGTGCCGTCTTTGTGACAGATTGGGATCAGAAAGCAGGCTGTTCAATGCCCTTTCTTTCTCTTCAAACAAGGTTCTTTCAGAAATCCTCACTCTCATCCAACCGGGGTGGTGTCTGTGTGGCAGAGCCGACGGTGACCGTAGCCTGGTATTCCATCAAGCCCCTTGCGCTCGCTGTCAGCCGCGGGGGTCCCCAGCTCTGTGTCAGGGGGAGGGGGAGGATGAGGGGCTTGATTAATGTGCAAGCCCTTCAAGTACTCTGTCTTTGTGTCTAAGAAGCACCGGCGCATTGCAGGGATGATGGGGCGGAGTCCTTGACCGTAACTAGTTGAGGGCTGCGGTCTGACCAGGGCTGAGGGCCATGGGCCTGGAAAGGTCCTAAGGCTCCGGAGACCCCCAGACCTGGCTCCCTAGGCCAGCTCTGCCATTTCCTTCTGGGCAACTCCGGGACTGTCACCAAATCTCTGGGCCTTGTGTTTTCCCTCAGTGAAAAGGATTTTGTTTTTTAGATTTGTGCAATAATGAACATAGTATGATTTTGCCTTTCCTGACGTTTGGCTTCTTAACTTAATAAGTGCTGGTTTCCTTAAGTTCAGATGCCTTAAAAGCAGAGGGGTTCTAGTAGAATGGCCATTGTAAAGGAGGCTAGGAGGATAAAGCATCCTACTAGGGCACACAGATTTATCACATGCAGATAATTACATGGGGACCATTTTCTTCTGACCCTCAGATCTGAACTTAGACAATTATTATTATCATTGTCATTATTATTATTATTATTAGGTCCTTATGGGGACAACAGAACACAATGATACCTGTGGGGACAATAACACGGCTGGAATGACCAAGGACCTGAAATTCTCTTCTTAGGGGCCATCTGTCCACCTTCTGCACTGATGCAGGCATCTTGGTTTTATTATTCTTGGCTGAGAGGCGCCCCGACTTAACACTTCCAGTGCCAAAAACCTTACGATCTTGTCATGTAGCTGAAGACGTCTGTGAAGGACTCAGAACACTTGGAAGGCGGATTGCAGCTGTGGGCAAACTTTTTCTGTGAGGATCCAGATAGTGACATGTTGGGCTTCACGGGCCCTCTTGTCTCCGTCACAACCGCTGAGTTCTGCTGTAGGGGCTTGCAAGCCTCTACAGACCATCTCCAAGCCGGTGGGCACCGTGGCCTTCCAATAAAACTCTGTTCACCACGTAGGACGGCAGGCTGGATTTGGTCCCCTGGCCACCGTTGACCTCTGGCTAAAATTGTGTGAAATATAGTAGGTAGGTACACTCTCTGTTTGTCCCACCTGCAGCCGTGAGTGTAAGAGAAAGGGAGGCAATCACTGTTTTCTCCAGCTCCTTGGCAGTTCGCTTCCCCCCTCGAATGCACGTCTTCTCTCAGACCCAAGATGTGCTGTGTGCGTGTAATTTTCAGGTGATGAGACTCTGGCTTATTTTGGAAAACAAGAGTTATTAGTATGGTTCATTTTAAACAACCAAACAGAAATTAATTCAAAATACTGTGAAAGACAGGCTACCTGTGGCTTGGCGATGAGAAGTATTGTGTTCTTACGCTAGAGAGAGGACCATATGGAGAGGAATATATATATATATATTTTTTTCTTTTTTTTTCTTTTCCAGACTAAAGAACGGTATTTATGTTTGTTTTCATGGCATCTGAAAAGATTTTGTGAAGCCTGAATAAGGTGAGGGTCACTTGGAGCCTTTTCTCCTGAGTGAGGCTCTCTTGACCACGGTCTGCGTCAGGCTGTGAGCGGATGTCGGACCGGATCTTTGACCCCAGTCACAGCTGCAGCTGTCTCTACGCCGTCTGCCCTGTGAGGGGACAGAGGTGGCCAGGCTGACTGCAGGGCCCGTCGGCCCAGGGCTTGGTGGGTCTGATTTTGATCCCGGGTTTGCACACAGCACGTCCTTCCCTGTTCGCAGTCGCTGTGTGTTCCGCAGCTCCTCAGGGAGAAGGAGTTGATAAGACGAAAGGGAAATGAAAGTGTCTTCCTGCATCATCAGACAGGTCTGCACATAGTGGTCCGCAATGGGCTGCCTTATGGGACTGGACCCCTCATGTTCTCTGCAGGCTCCCGTGGCTGGGCCACGGGCCACGGGCCACAGGGATCTGCTGGGTGCGGCTTCCTCGGCTCCCCCTCGCCTTGGCTGGGCTCGACTCAAGACCACCCTGAGTGATACCCTGTGCTCTGTTTGGACCGCTGTCCACTTGCCGGTGGCGGGGCGGCTGCCGCTGCCTCGTTAGGATGCGTGCTCCCTGCAGAAGGAGACTCATGGAGGGTGCTGTCTTTCCCGCGGTAGCCCCTTCAACGGGGTCCACGGAACAACGTTCTGGCCTGCCGAGGGGCGGCAGCTCCTTTCACGGGAACAACACAATCTCTCTCTCCTCGCGGTACGTGCTGTTTTGGACTGACCCTGGTCTGTGGGTCTTTGTTCAGGGCAGAGTCTTTCTCTGAAGTAGTCTCAGCCCTCTTTGCGACTTTTGTGCTCAGACTCTCCCTTCCTCCCCACTCTGCAGAGCATCCAGTGGTTGTCTGAACCCCACTCACACCATAGGTCCCCCCATGACCTACCCTGCGATGGAAACACACGGACGCCCACAGAGATGGGGCAGGCGTGGCGGTCATCTCCCAGGCCCCACCAGAGAGCAGCAGACCTCCAAGCGCTTGGAGTGTGATTCCCGCCAGCACGTAGTAAAGAAGGTTTGAGAAGCAGTCTCACCTGGGGCCTCTCTGAGGCTGGGATTCCTCGGGTGTTTTTCCTGACTGTCTTGCTGTCTTACATCATTGCCAGCGTGCCTGGAGACAGGAAACTGAAAGGACGTGTGTGTGTGTGTGTGTGTCAGGGAAGTCGTGAGGAAGGCGCTCTAGCCTGTTGGCCTCACAGTTCCCAATGCGGAGCCAGATGAAGGCAGCGCACAGCTTCCTGGACAGGCCAGTGCTGAGAGGCACACGACCTGCCACGGGAAATGCAGACGTCAGCCCCCGGGCCTTTGGTAGGGGATGTGGAGCAGCATTGAGCATGTGCTCTGGAGCACGCTGTGTAGACGGAAGCCACTGTGTAGACGGAAGCTCTGAGCCCTGCAGGGAGGGAGCTTCTGTCCCTCCCGTGGCATTGCGAGCTTGGGCGAGCCTAACACGCTGACCCTCCGTTTTCTCGTCTGCACCAAGGCTGCTACTATAAATACTATTTCCTCTAAGTTGCCTCCCAGAGCCGTTTTTAGGATTAGATACAAAAGCGCTTCATCATCTGGAAAGTGCTTTCCGAGCACAAGGCATTCTTGTTACCGGCGACAGAGGGGATGGGTCTTGGGGGCTCCACGCATTTCTCACAGACTGTGCAGACACAGAGCAGAGGAGAGTGATGAAAAAGTCTCTGCTCTGTTCCCGAGAAGCCCGGAGTCTCACATCCACACGGAAACACCGAACAAATGCACAAAGGGCCGACTGTAGTTGCTTCATGAATTCTGGATCCTCTTCCGCCTGTGTTGCACCCACCGTTGGAGGAAAGAGGCAACAGAGCCCTGGGCACGGGAACTGGGTGTTGAAGTCAGACGTGTTTCAGGCCAAATACAGCATTCTCCATGTAGAGGCCAGGTGGACTTGGGAATCCAACCCACCGTGCGGAGCCTGGCTTTGCTCAAAGGTCAGAGAAGAGTGAAGAGTCAAAGATCACTCTGGCTACATCCTTGTCAGGAAGGAGATGACAACATGAAAGCCTAATAATTTCCTAGAGTGCGAGAGGCATGATCACGCATGCCCAACATGGGGCAGGGGTAGGTAAGAACAAAACCCCCCACGGAGGTGAGTAGATCCAAGCTGTGCTTTGATGTCTGTGTATAAGTTCGCCAAGTGCAAGACTGAGCATTAGGATGTGCATGGCAGGTGTAGGGCACATGCTGAGTGGGGCATGGGGAAGGGGGCACATGGAAGACTCCCCAAGGCCAGGTTACGGGTCCCTCACTCTGAGGTCCCAAATCCCTTTGACTCAACTCTCCTGGCATTCTTGAAGAAAGAGATCTGACCATTTGGGGTGCTTTTATATCAGTTTTATGTTAAGTGTGTATTTCAACTCCCCTTTTCCGCTCTCCGAGTTTCCTACCCGGAGGAGCTTTTCAAGGGGACAGAAACGGCCAGTGTTTAAACTCTGGCTTCGACGGGTCCTTAGTACTTTCAGAGGGAATGTGGTTTGTGTGAGAAATAGCAACTGAAGATGAGCCAGCCCTGGTCTGGAAAGAGGAGTCCAGCCCGGGTGCTGTGCTTGAGCGTGAGGGCTGTGAAGGGGGAGAAGGAGTAGTCGTGTGTGAGTGCATGTGTGCGTGTGTGTGAGTGTGTATGATGTGTGAGTGCTGGTGGGAATGTGCACACGTGTGAATGTGCACAAGTGTGTACGCGAATATGTGTGTGAGTGTGTGCATGCATGTGTGCATGGGCATGTATGTGCTGTGGGCACGTGAGTGTGTGTGCTTGTGCATGTGTGTGAGTGTGTGTGCTTGTGCAGGTGTGCGTGGGTGTGTGTGCTGTGGGCATGTGTGTGTGTGCACATGGGGGTGTGCTCTCTGTGCGCATGTGCACGAGTGTGTTGGGGGCACGTGAGTTTGTGTGCGTGTGTGTATGCATGCATATGTGCATGTGCGTGTGTGTGTGTGTGCTGTGGGAGTGTATGCTGTGTGTGTGTGTGTGCATGCATGTGTGTGTGTGTGTGTGGGGTGCTGTGGGCACGAGTGAGTGTCGAAGGCAGGGGGAGCCCGGGGCAGGGAGGCAGGGAGGCAGGTCCCAGCCCTGGGAGTGTGCTGACTGATGCTCCTGGCGCAGAGACCCTGCTGGAGGTGCTGTTGGCTCTGCTTCCTGTGTGCATCTTGCACGGCCCCTGCAGAGAGCCGGTGCGGTGGCCAGCCTGCAGGAGAGCTTTGCTGGACTTACCTGCTCTGGACTGGCGCAGGCGCTCCTGCCACGTCCTTAGGGGACAGATCCCATTAGCTCTGATGAACTCTCCAAGCCAATGCTGGAAAAATGACGCTTTCAGTATTTGGAATGAGGCTAGAACACGTGCCCATCCTTCTTCCTCCATTGCGCTGTGGGGGAGGCGGTGTTGGGGGAGCGGGGGCGGGAGGTGCAGGTGTGCTCTTGGGGAGCTGCCGGGTCAGATGGGCACCGGAGGTTTTGCATGAACATTTGTTAGGCTGGAGAAAGTTCTTCACAGAAACAGCCAAACAGACACTTGAGTGTTAGTCACTTCCTAATAAAATCCAAAGGGGTGAGCAGAAATTACCAAGTTTTTTCTTCACTGGGGAAGAAGTCAATATTATTTAGGTGAAATGTGAAATAGCCTCACTTAAGCTCTTTTGTCAGGGGTCAGGGAGGCTGGATGCCAGTACATACTCCCAGGAGATTGGTTTCCTAGAGTCACGTTGACCTGATCCGATGGCTGTTTATTGAGAGGGAAATCTATTATTGTGCGTGTTGTAGACAACAACCAGAGAGGCAGTGAGGTTGGAGGGAGGAGAGATTTTGGGTATGTGTGTGCTGATCCTTCCATGTGCCAGAGCCCACCTGCCTACTGACTCAGAGCCAGCCTCCTACCACCATGCCCAGCCCTGCAGAGTCTCCTTATTTCCATATTACAGACGCAGAAATGAAGGTTCAGAGAGGGGAAGGAACTTGCCTGAGGTCAGAAGTGGTGGAAGATTCAGGTTTGGGACAGATGTCCAGCTAGCTCCAAGTCTTATACTTTCCCCAGGGCATAACATTGTCGCACTGAAAACCAATACTCGGAGGCGTGTGCGTGCATTTCCCAGCGTCCCTCCCACAACCTCCCATGAACGCCTCCAGAAAACGGAAGAGCAAGATCTCATTCATTCTTCGAAATGCTGCGTTCCATACGGGTAGGTGAAGATTTACCTTTAGAGAATCGAGTCATCAAACAAGAAGACGACCCTAATATCACTTTTTGGGAATGGTTTATATCCACCCACACATCTGTGCCCTCACTCATTCATTCATTTTGTATTCCTTTACAGACATGCTAGTTACGTACAGTGAATGTACACAATGAAGGAAGAAATGAGAAAGCAAAGTCACAAAGCAAAGGGATTAGTGCTATGGTGCTAAAGTGTAATATAGAGTTTTCTCGACAGAAATATTATTTTGCTGGGCTCCGATGTCTACTGTCACATACTTGCACTTGCTGTGGTTTTAGATAATTGGTGGTCGCACCTGTTACTTGTCATTTTCCAGTTCATTCCTTTGCACTCCTTAGGACCTCTCTTTGCCCATCTTTGAAATGAGGTGGTTGAACTGACTCTGACCCGGACAGCACACTCTCAAGGTAAAGGATTTTTCAGTTTTATCGTTCTTCAGCAGTGCCCCGCATTAGGATGCTGCTGAGGGCAGATTACCGGTGAGTATTAAAAAAAACACATGTGCTAGGAATTACACAGATATTTCTTGCACAGATTGATAAACCTATTTTAAGCTGACCCATACTGAAGTCAAACTGCAGACACTCAGCTACCATCTTTGTTCTTGATTCCATATAGTTTGGCCTAGAATCATTTCACACTAGAAAGTGAGCCATACCGGGGACCAGTTATCCTTGTTAATACCATGTAGACAAGTTCTACAGCAGAGTTCTGCTCTAGCAATCCAAGTAAAATGACATAAGAGAACATTATTTTTAGCTAGCATGGATTGTGAGAGGATCTTCTCCAAAGGAGCAGAAAGGCTCTTTAAATTTTTGGGATACAGTCATTCAGTTGCTAGAACCCGTGGGTCAGATGTAAGTTGGGCCAGAATCCATTTTATTTCTTCTGTGTCTTGCTGTACGTCACACACGAGTTTAAATCGCAGAAGTCACATACAGATACGAGTTTTAACATTCTGGCAAAGACAATTGCTGTTCTGGATGGAGTTGTGGAGAGGTTGTGTTTCTTCTAATACCGAAGATTTATCATTTAATTTGAGTTACAGGGTGAGAAAGGCCAGAATTGCACAATAGAAGGGAATCCTTATTACAGAAGACATCATTTCAAGGATAGAGGTGTAAAGTACTACCTTCTTAAAAGTGAAGAAACACCGAATAGTCGATATCATCTGCCAGTGCCATTAGCTGCCCTTTTTTTCAACAAAGAGAAAAACACCTGGTTTCAAAAAAAAGTAACACCTATAAACCAAAGCATTCATAACTTGTGAAATCATATCTAAAGGCTACCCTTTACTAATTACCTAAAGTCAGAGATTCCAGATGAATTTGTTAAGGCTTTTACTTTTCAATTGTGTATAAAGATTAAAAGAGAAACATACACTTTAAAGGAAGTTACTGGAGCATCTTTGCTTAACTTGGACAGGCAATAGTCCAGTAATGCTTCTGTGACTCTTAGCCCCTCCCCCAACTTCCAGCCTATTTATAAAAGAAAATAGAAAATTTTAGCAGTGAAAATTTGTAGAAAGAAAACACAAAAGGGGATCCATATGTCTCTTGGTGTTTGGAGGGCGAAGACTAAAGTGTCAGAAGCAGGCATTGGTTTCTAGACTAGAAACATCTAGAAGAATAAAGCTAGCTGGATCTGCCTGATGGCAGAGCAGAGCAGTTGGAAGGCTTACATGACAGCACACTGATTTTTCGGGATTTGGTAGACAGATTTATGAAGTATTTTCCTTGGACCAGAATGATTCCCCCAGAAATTAGCCAGACTTGGGACATTCTGAACATTCTCCACTCAAAAGATCTGTCCACCAGGGCAAAGTGACTCCAGCAAAAATGGCTTACCCCAAACAGGCTCTAAGGAAGAGTTGGAGGGGGTCAGATGAAGAATGCATTGCCTGCATGGGGTAAAGTTTATGTGGAGGGTCACTGAGCATCCAAGCACCCGCAGCTGTGTTCCCTGGGAGGAGCCAACATCGGGGGGTCGGGCTCATAGAAGGAACGCATGGCAGATGCAGTGGGAGAAGTCAGGGCTCTACTGTAGGTACTTCCCCATAATCCTGTAGAACTGTATTATTATATGTATAATACATATAAGGGAATTCTCTCTCTTTCCTTGCTGTGTTCCTTCTGCTAACTTTACATTTGTTGAAAAAGTAGAAGTTATCTTACCTCTGAAATTTTGATACTTATGTCTTTTATAATAAAAATAGTAAATATGTTTCTTAATTGGTTCATCTGACCTGAATTTATGAATTATAATGGTGAAGAAAACAAAACAAAACTTTCTTTATCTAGAGCCTGCTGTGTGTCCGGCACATGGTATTTTCTCCTCTTTCCCTCATGTCAGCGCTTCAAGGAGGACCCTCATCCCTACTTCACCTACGATAAAGCTGAGATAACCAGAAAGATACAGGGGTTTTCCTATGATTACAAAGGTGAAGAGTGAAGCTACCATTTCAGTATTTCTTTTTTTGTAGTGTGATTTTTTTTAGTAATTTTTTTTATTATGTTACGTGTTTCTTGCTTCAAAACTCCATGCTCTATACCACGTGTTGCAAATTATAAGCCAAAATGGACCCCTAGCCAATGTCTGGCACAAGGTAGGTACTTACCATATATTTATCAAATGAGTGAATAAATACAAGAATGAATGAATTTTTGTCAGGTGAGCCATACTCTCTAATTGCTTATTGGAATAAATGATGTTACTGTTAGAGTGAATGATGAAATGTCATCAGCATCCGCTAAGAGAACCAAAGGAACAGAACACAATCTCGCATCGGCGAGCTAGATGGGTGGAGATCTGAGAGCCAGAGGAGGAAGGACGTCGGAACATCCCACCGAAGTAGAAACCGTTTTCATCACTTCTTTTCTGATCTGTGCCCAGGTGTCAGGTAATTAATGGTCTCCAAGCAGCCATCCAGGTGCCCCCAGAGGCACACTATTTAAGGGGACCTCACATCAAATTCTTTTGTGGAAGGAAGAAAGAAATCTCCCTCCTTGGTTTTTGTTTTTGATTCCGCCCCCCCCCCCAACTCTCTTTTCTTTCTTGATTCAACATCATTTTGTGTACCCAAAGGCCATGTGCTGGGCTTAGGCTCTCAGGCTGCTGAGATGGAAAAGTCAAGGTCTCCACCCCCAGAAGCTCCCGCAGACAGAGCAAAGAAATCCTAAGTGCATATTCCAGGCTTTTGCACATTGGCACTTCTCAAGGCAGAGCCCAGGGGGACATGCCGCCTTTGCCTTTGTGTTAGTGACACTCCCTCCCTGGCTTGCTCTTTCTTTGTTTTTGGCTCCAAGTAGATGCACGTCTGTGTGTGTGTTTTAAAGTGCAGTGAACTGCACAGGGAAGTTCTTTTTCTCTGCCGATTTTATAGGTGTAATATCTCAGCCCACACAGTCCACCTGCTCCAATCTCTGTTTCATCTTTAACAACGGGTGTTTTTAACAGTGGTGCTGACTCTGGATTAGTTGCTGAAGCATGAAGCAACCAGATAGATAGCTAGATGTGAGTCACCGGGCCTGCTGAGGGGAGCTCAGAGCCGGCTGTCCAAGTGACGGCTCCAGGCCCCCTGCCCCGGGGAAGAGAGAAGGCCGTGGACTCTGGTGTGACCGCTAGTGGGAGTCAAGTAAACGCAGGATGATGGTGGGACCAGGGGTGCTGAAGGAAGGGGTATTATGAGGTGAAAACCTCTGCGTGCAGGTGTGTGGTTAACATTTCGTGTTTACTCTGTGCATGTTTTCACGGGAAATTTCACACTGTTTTTTTTTTTTTTTTCCCCACAAGAGAAGTGACCTGATGGGACAACGACGCATTCCCTGGCTTCTGTGGGACCCCCAAGGACACTGTGGGCAGCTCTGGGGCCCGAGGCGGGGCTCTCGTGAGCCTGACAGGTGGGAACTGCTCGATAACAGTATTTTACCCAGATAAAACCTTGTGAGAATCCCCATCCTAGGACCATGCTGTGGACTTCAGAAGCCCGTGTTGTGGCAACCACCTTCCCTGTGGGAGGGAGGAGCCGGTCCCAGTCAGCTGCCGCCACCCCCACCCCCCCACCCGCCGCACGTCACAGAGCCCTCATCTCTTCTTCTCTGGATTCATGTCACAGGCTAGTAGACAGCCGAACATGCTGTGGTAACATTAGTGTTGTTTAGAGAGTTTGTGCCTCCTTCTCTCTGTGGACTTAACGGTAAATTCGCATTAACCTTGCCATTAAAACTTCGCATACTCACATGACACCTTCTGCCATGGTAACCTGCACTATTCTAGAGAGTCACCCTCTGTCATCCAGCGTCCCGGAATGAAACCAGTGATGATGGAAGGCCAGTCCCCACAGAGGCAGGACGAACAATCAGTGGGAAGGGTGCATGCACGTCAGTTATGTACTAAGCGGATCCTGACTAATGCAATGTCCTCGTCAGCCTGAGCCCACCCCCCAAAATAGCTTCGGAAATATCAGTCACTTGTGTTCTTGCCTCTCTTGCAACCGAGCGTGGGCACGCCATTTAGTCCAGTCACATCCAGTGGGGTTTCCTACCATGGTCTTCCTGCAACAGTCTTCACTGCGGTCTGCTGGTGCTGCCTCCTGCTAATGGTTAAATGATTCTGGAAAGCTCAGTCATGTCATCTGCAATCACAGTTCCCTGTTCCCCAGGTTAGTTCAGGAATACATTTTAGAATGTTTTAGATATTTCGAATATTTAGAGCAGCAGTTGATAAACTATGGTCACAACGCCTTATTTTTGTAAATAAGTTTTTATGAGAATGTGGCACGCCCATTCATTCACTTAGTGACTATGGCCGATCTCATGCTGCAAAGGCAGAGATGTGTAGTTGTGACGGAAAACTTATGGCCCGCAAAGCCAAAAATATTTACTACCTCCCCCTTCACAGAAAATATTTGCTAGAAGAATAGTTAAAATCTTCCAAATAGGTTGACTTTCTTGGCCAGAATTTCAGGAAGCATTAAATCCAGAGGGTCCAAGGTTATGTCTCCAGAATAGTGGCTAAAATGAAGCTACTCTATATGCTAAGAAAAGTGCAGTCTCCAGGCTCTAGCAGCAGCCAGGTTACTTTGAATCTGAAAGGTCAGTACCTGCATCCTTCATCCTGAGGCCTGAGTTTCAGTGTGTCTGTAATCCCTTTCTAGCTGGGACCGGGATCACGCTGACCTCTTGTGTGAGATGCAGAGCTTGAAAGCTCTGGACAATTCCTTTTGCCTGGGACCCTCTTTTCCTCCTTTTTGCCTGCTTCCATCAGGTCTGAGCTCAGGGGTCACACCCCAGGGAGGACCTCCTGGGTCCCAGATAAAGCGAGGTCTCCTGGCTTACTCCTCATTCACATCTTTCATGTCCCCGTGGGTCACCCTGTGTCACTGGTAACTTCTCCCTTCCTGGCTTAGCTTCTAGCTCCACAAAACCAGAACCTGTCTGCCACCTGACGACCTGGCACAGGGCCTAATACAGAAAAGGTGCCAGCAAGTACTTTGGCACCGGTGAACATCAGCTAGAGTCCTAAAGGCTGGGGCTACAAAATGCAGCTCATTATGAAGTGTCAGGAATGCTAGTCCACAAAACTCGGGGACATGAGTATGTAATTTACTTAATTTCTCTATAACCAGACTCAAGCTTATGAGCAACGGCATTTATGGACTCCATTGCTGCTTATAAGGGGACACTTAACTCATCAACCCAGAACCCCAGACCCCAGTGCAGAACTCCATTCCTTCCCCTTTGGAAACTATTCAAACTGTAAATCCTTGCTTTCTTCTTTTTTTTTTTTTTTTCCCTTTAAGAGGCTCTGGATGAGGGCTGTTGACCAAGCTCATGGGCAGCCTGGCTGCACCGAGGTAATCTTACCCACTAGCTTCCGTTTAACTGTAGACGTGGCTGGCTCCTCCTTACACTGTCCCCACTCTCACCCTTGAATATGCCGTGATCCCTAGGTTGTACAGCTTTCTTCCAGGGACCACTGCTTCCTTGAGACTACAGGCCAGCTCTCAGGCATTACGAGGCAGAAGGTGGGTGTGAGTGGGTTTCCTAAACGGAATGGTTTGTGTGGGCTCTGAGAGGCTGCTGTCAATCACATTGCCTGACTCTGTCATTTACAGGTCACGGTGGGTGAAGATGGGGCTTTCTGTGAGAATGGAAGTCTCTTGGGGAACACCTTGGAAAGCTATCCAGTGCCCTTCTGATGTGGCATTTCCAAGTTATGGATGCCATTGCTCCTGCTCTTATGGCCCCTCCAGGCCTTGGGCAGAGGCGGCAGGTTAAGGACGCGAGTGCTGTCAGAGACTCGTGGCCTTTCAGCTGTGTATTTTCTGCTCTTCCTTGCTCCCACTGGGAGGTTGACTGTTAAGCAACCTCTTCAGCGGTGGGACAGCTTCCTATCATACCAGCCTGCGCTGTTACAGAGAACAGCCTGGTGTGGACCTACGCTCATGTCCCCAGGTTGTGATTATACCCTAGAGGAAGAATTTTCTCTTTCAGGCACCCGACTCTTAGTATAACAGGGTTAGACTTTCGCAGTTATGGTCTCTACAATGAGATCCAAGAGCCTGTTCTGGAATATTGATGTGCAATGCCATTCCTGTTGTGAAAATCCCAGTCCTCCCTGAGGCATAGTAGGTATTAATTATTAGGAAGAAGAGGGTCCAGACCCTGTCCTCTAAAAGCCTACAGACCAGTGGAGGTGAGAGATCCATTAACAGATGCCTCCAACATCAGGAGGAACCGCTAATGAAGAGATGTGTACATTGCATCCTGTGATTGAGGCAGAGAGGCCTACCTCAAAGTCATTTATGATTTTCTTCTACTCTATTTGGACACTCATATTTCTTTAGCATCCCTCAATTGCAATACTTTCTCCCCAGTTTGTTACTACTTTAGAAGACAGATACTTGCGAAGTTCTTCTGCTTGGCCAAGATTGGTGCTGAGTAAAATGGAAGGTGAATCGGACCTCAGAAAGGGGCCGCAAAGAAACAAGGGTGAAGACACAGCAGGAAAAAAGGGTCTCAACAGCTGAGGGTTCCTTTCCACAGTGAACGGGACAAATACTCATCCATGGAACACCCAGGGATAGAGTAGCTAACTAAAAGAGGGAGTTCTCTGGACATCCCTGTGGAGGGAAACCTGTTGTTTCCAAACACTGACCTTACTTTGCCAAAATGGCACCAACCCACTCTCCACTGGGAGCCTGGGGTTCTCAAGGTGCATCCTTAGATTGAGCCAAGAGCTCGCTCCTGGGTACTCGGTTACTGTGCACCCGAGCTGGATCCTTCTCCCCGCAGCGCCTACTGCTTGCTAACTGGTATCCAACCCACTGTGGGCTTTGAGGCTTTGGTGAGTCGGGTTTTGTTTTCCTGTTTTTTAACTCCCAGGCCATGAAAGGCCTCCTCCCGGAGCTCGATGCTGCTTGACTGCCTTCCTGTGCCTGGCTCCTCCTGGCTCAGCTTTTGGACCCACAGCCATGAATCTGTCTCTAAACAGAACCAGTCGTTAAAACCCAGCCTCCCAGGTCTGTCTGTGCTTGAAGCCCAGGAAGGAATGTTCCGAAGCCAGGATGGTATTGACAGGTGGGGTTTGGCCTGGAAGAAAGAATACCGACCCGCAGGTCAGCAAGTTATTGGCACTTCCTCTGCTCTTCAGGTGCTGTTGGAAGGGAAGTCTCAGCACGAGGCCACGCTGTCTACCTTCTCAGGGAGCCCTAGGCTCAGACACACATCTGTGCCAGTGTCCCTCAGGGGCCCCGCAATGGAGTCGTCAACACAGACTGTGACTGCTGAGAAGGGTGTTGAATCAAACACCTTCCTTCCCCCTCCTTCGATGCAGAGTGGGAGAGACTGGAACATTCGCAGAGGTCCATTCTGCCGGTGGAAAAGCATAGGTGAAGGCGGATGAGACGACTTATCCAGGACAAAAAGTCATGCTGATTTCAAACTGGGCCTCGTGTTATCACTTAAGAAACATTAAAAATGCTGCCTCTAGGGTCCCCACCCCATAGACCCTAATCTAATTGGTCTGGGGTGCTACCGGGATACTGAGCATTTGAAAAGCTGCCCAGGTGATTCTCATGGGCAGTCAGAGCCGAGAACCCCTGAGTCAGTTAGTGGTCAACTGAGAAATTAACCACAGGTGTCCCACCCCAAGGTCCAGCATGAGCAGTTACTTTTGAAGAGGAGGGACCCGGATTTTTTGCATGTCACAGTGGCATGGAAAGCTGGGGCGAGTCGTAAGACCCTGTGCCCACCCCTTGGTAACTCTCAATATTATGTCTATGGTTTTTACCGTGATTTTTTTTAGCTCTCTCCACGGCTCAACCATCATTCTTTAACTGCCAACACTGGGGAGTAATAATCCACAGTTTCAATAGCCTCTGGAGTAATTGCAGGGCTTTTTCCCCACAGGGCAGAAAACTCAGGGGTTTGTCAACAAAAGAAAAATAAAAAGCAAGCTTTCAGCTACCAAACAGAAAACTTTCACAGATTCCTAAGGTCATTCTGGCAGAACTTTTATTGCAATCCCCGACACCCTACGGTTGGTGTGAGAGAAGAGTCCGTAATAAACACACGCTAGCCAGACTGGTCAGCCGTCACTCGCGGGCCCACAGCTCTCCTCGCTTCGGCCCCACAGGCTGGCAGACACCAACAGGACACATAAACAAGCCCTTGAAAATGCCGCAGCCAGCCCTTTATGATCGGAGCTGCTGTTAACCCTTCCTAGCAGAACCTCAATGTGCTAGGTGAAGTCAAAAATTTTTTTTTCAAAAACCCCAAAAAACAGTAATGGGGGAAGATCAAGGTGTAGCTCATAAAGTCGGATAGAAGGTTTTTCTAGAAGGATTTAATCCTCTCAAAGGAATAATACCGGGTGAGAGCTACAGGCTTCCTTTGCAATCAGATCTGCCTGTGATTTGTCAAATATCGTGGCAACTTGGCAACTTTTTAAGAATTTTTTGCAGTTTTTTCCACCTTTTCTGTTGGTTAGAAATACAAGTCTGTCTCCTGGGTGACATTAAGGTGTTTCTAAAACATCACGAGCAGCAATGACTTCATTTTATCACATCTTTTTTTTTTTTCTTCTTTTGAAAGGCGCATGTATACAGCAGACTCTGTCCGTATGAAATTTGCGTGAACGTATCTGGATTTAATTGTGCCACGATGGCTAACACGCTCTTACCCCCACGTAGCTTAATTGTGATAATAGTATTCTGAATAGCAGACTATTTCCTCACTGAGAGTTTTACTGTGTCTTTCTTTATAATATGTTCCCCAGTTTCCCCCCACCCCCCCAACACATCAGGGTGAATTCCTTCCTCTTCTGTACTCTGAGAGCTGTTTGTTCTCATCCCGAGGAGAGCATTTCCTGTCTTGCATTCTTACGGTCTACATTTTACATTTTTGTGGGTCTGCCAGTTTGTGAGTTCCTTGAAGGCACATGCCCTGGCTTTTAAAACCCTTCACCCAGATAATCCCGATGATCAGGAAAGGCTTGTTGTGTGGAGCCGGGTGGCTGAATTACTTCCACCCTTTCTATAGCATGGCTGATGCCAGCCACGCTTTCCTGGAGGCTTTCCGAGGATGCTTCCTTGCAACAGGGTGAAGGTCATGCTCTGTGACAGGGAGCCCCGTGCTGCCCGGCGCCTGGGGTGTTAGTTTCCTGGGGCTGCCCTAACAAAGCACCAGAACCTCACTGTTCTGGAGGTGGCAGGTCTGACTGGGGCTTAGACAGGGAGCGTTCGCTAGGCTGGTGCAGAAGCCTCCCTTCCAGCCTCTCACCTTGGTTCCCAGGGGCTGTCTTCATGTCCACATGGCATTCTCCCTGAGTCCTGTCTGTCTCCAAACTTCCCCGTTATAAGGACCCCGGTTGTACTGGATTAGAGCCCCCCCTTATGACCTCGGGTTACGTGATGACCTCAGGAAAGACCCTTATCCCCAAAGAAGGTCGCATTCTGAGGGACAGGGCTTAGGATACAATTCAACCTGTAATGCCTGTCTTCCATCCTGTGGCGACCACTCCCTGCTTGTCATAGCTGCCAGGCAGAACCACAGTTTCCATGCCTACTTGCTTTCCTACGGTTGTTTATACTGCCTGGGATGTTCATTCAGCTTTTCTTAAGGTGAGCTCAAGACTCCATTCCCAGTCTCCCGCCATGAGAGGCCCTCCAGGCCCTCCCATCCCTATGCAGGCAGCGTGAGTGAAGCCCTCTTGCCTGGTTCGGCCACTGTTCCTTGTATTGCTGGCCACCAGGCTGTGGACAGTATTAACATCTCTTTAAGCCATTGCCCGTGAAACCCCCAAGGGTGGGAAAGGGTCTTTCTCTGCTAACTCCAGCACAAAGCACAGTTCTTAGCTAATGTTTGTTAGGTGAATACATGACACAGGGATTGTAAATAGGTTTCTTCACCCTTGTTAATCCCATCAGGGTGATGACAGAGGAGATGTGTTGAGAGCGACTGAGGGTATCTGGGCCCATCTTGAAACTGTGCCATGTGCAATCAACAGCGTCTCCTGTGGGTCCAGCTGGGGTGTTCAGGGCCTTCCTTCGTGTATTTGCCAACTCATTCTGAAGGGCTGCAGGGAATATAATTTAACTTGAAATATTAGAGAGAAGAAAATAAATTCCTGGGTTTTGAACCGGAAAGTAAAAGATTCCTGACAAAGCTATCATGGCTTTTTGGAGAATGGCTCCAAAGAAATAAGAGGAAAGCTCATAAAGTTCCCAGGTGAGGAGGACCCAGAACAGGGACCAGGCAGTCATTGCATGGGATAGAAATGGATGAACGGATGGAGCCAACATTTTGGGAAAGTAAGTGCGGAAAGAATTCCTTGAGGACATAAGGATTCCATAACGTAGAAGCCAACTCCAAATTATAGTTGGTAGGTTATCAAGCAGTCTACATTTCTACCAACCAGGGCAAGGAATACATAGTTCAATCCCCAAATCCTTCAGTTATTTTTCAGAGCCTTCCAGTGTATAGTTTCCATGTGATGGGAAAGAAAATAACACCCCGAAGAGGAAAATACAATTAAATAAAATACAGCTGACAACTCAGTTTCCATATGCAAATGCACATGAACAGTGTATTCATCTGTATGTAATGAGTTTAAGTTTTTGAAAAATGAAGAACTAAATTAGGGCATGTGATGTCTGCCTCAGAATGGAGATATATGAGTTTTAGATGTGGCTCTGAGAACAAGATAAATTTGTGTTAGTCTGTATTTTAATTAGTTGCCATGTAAACACCTTTGCACACAAAGTTGTCCAGTATTTGTTTTATACCTGAAAAAACAGCTGGGCCAATCTAGTACCAAATCGAGCCGTGTAAGAATGAGAATGGATTAAAGAAAGAGCCGGCGCTTCAGAGACACACGAAATTCCTGGTTTAGAAACTGCTCCCCACACAGTTTTTAAACACTTGATGAAAAACAACTTAAACCATTTCAGTGGAGTAACAGAACAGATCCTTCAGGTACCTACAGTGTTTAATAGAGTTCCCAGAGTTGTCACTGGGGAGAATATCAGAAAGAATTTTGTGTTGAAATTTGTTATCGAGTTTTCTTGTCTGGTAGCTCTTCCGAGGGAAGCAGTCTGCCATGCAAGGGCATGTCATGTCAGTGGAGCGGCTATGTGTGGGCTGCAACCCCCAGGGGACACGGCCGTAGTGTCCCCATGTGGATCAGGTGACCCCACCCTTCTGTCAGGGGCAATCAGCCAGAATCAGTCAAAGAGGATACCCAACCCAGATTTCTTTCTTTCTCTGTCAAGCCCAAGTGACAAAATTATTGCATCATACCTGCTGAGTGCTGGAATTTTCGGAGAAAGCAGAGTCAGTGCCATGGCAACTCAAAGACACACATATGCAATTACTCTGGAAAACGAGAACGGAGAACCCCAAGGAGAGACTCAGACCCAGAAAAAGGAAATAACGATGACAAAGGACACCCATGAAAGATCATACGGTGGTGTCATCCTAGAGAAAGACAGCTACATGGAGAATAGTGTGCCATGGGATTCTACTGATATTGCGTGGCGGTTCTCTTTCCTTTACCTTTAATTTAAGTTAGCTTGAGTTTGTATCTATTTCTCTTGGTAAGTATCTCTGGGACAAATATAAATAATATGCAAAATAAAAATGAAAAACACCCAACGTATTGCTTGCTAGAATCTCTGCAAGAAAGAGAATAGTGTGAGATTCTGACGCAGAAGCGACTGTGGAGATTGGGAAACATCTCCCATAATTGTGGCCATGACATCAGACCCTTTGCATATAGAGCATGGTGATGTCAGAGATGGGGCCAGAGCTTAGGGTGAGCTCACCAAGGGCTGCTTCTTCTAGACAAACATAAAACCAGATACAATCATAACACCAGATAAAATCAACATACACAAATGCAAATTGATCTGTGTTTGATAGAAATCGAAGGCTTCTTACTGCATTCTTAGATCCATCCTGTTTTTCTGAAAACTAGGAAGAGATACAACGAACACAGAAGACACTGGATCTGGCCAAAACAAAGATTCTACAGAACTAAATAATGAGTATTAATTTCGGAAAGGTAGGAGAACTGGCTGTCCTATAAAAGAACAATTCCGTAGGGGAAGGTATTAAGCCCCCAGTCTGCATCATTACTCAGATCAAAGAACTGGAGGAACTCAGACCTGGCTTCACTTCCATTTCTCCCAGCTACTGCACACTAGTATGATCTTGACCTTGCCCAATTTAAACACGACTTCACTTTTATCTGCTTGTACACTGACATGCGAGACCCCAACGAAGCTGCTGATAGTAATAGGTCACATTTCACGCCGCATCCTATCACTCAGCATTTGAAATTGTTCCAGGCATAGCAGTCGTTGCTTTACCTCATAGCTGTGATAGTTATTCACACGTTTTAGTCATTCATTCAAAAAATCGTATCAGCCGTCCACTGTGTGCCAAATAATTGGCTGGGTACTATAAACACTAGAAAATAGGACCAAGCCCTTGCCCTGAGGAAGCTGATGATAGGATGGGGAATACCAACAGGAATGCACGATTGGGTGGCAGTCATTTGGTCAGCCTGACGTGCTGTAAGGACCCCAGGCAAGGGAACCTAACCAACCCAGGGTCAGGAGTCTGAAAGGACTTCTGGGACGAGCTATTTGTAAGCAAAATCCTAAAGGAAACTAGAATTTCTACAGATGAAAGTTGGGTAGAAGGAAAATAAAATTAATAAATGGTGGCTTTTATTGATGGTTTATTATGTCTTAGAGACTCTGCCAAGCTTTTCCAAGCGTTATCTTCCTTGATCCCCGTTGCGGTTCTGGGAGGTGTGTGGTGCACAGTGGATGGGGGACCGAAGGAGGCGGTTGGAAGACTTTCCTAATTAGAATCACTCAACAACACAATCAGCTCTTTAGAAATAGCGAGCTCTCATCTTTTGAAGTCCTCAAGCAGTGGCTAAATGAACTCAGAGCCAAGCAGATGACTGAGGCACGGAGTCCAGGATCGTACTTGATCAGATGTTTCTTAAGGGCCCATCCAACCCTGAAATGTTCTGACACTGAACAAGCATCCTGGAAGATTTATATAGCAGGATATTTGTTATGATAATATACTTGGATGATGACTAACATTGTTACAGTGTGCTAAGATCTGATTAATCTGAGTAATAATAACATTTTGGCAACAAAATTATAATGCCGAATTTCTAAACATTTGTTATATCACCAAGAAATTCCAATCTCCGGAGGACAGAGGGTTGTAATGATTTTGACCCATGGAGCCCATATGGTTACGATGAGTTCATATTCATTATGTATATATTCAGGAAAATATGTTTATTGATTGATAGCACATTCATTGGGATTTTAATAGTAGCTATAATAACAGCAATGTTGTCTTCCATGGCGGTCTCCCAAACCTGTCACAACAGAAAGATTTTCATGTTCCTCTTCCCCTTACCACTCACTAACTAAAAATTAAACTGAATTCGAGTCAAATTTCCCATATTTAAAGGCCAAGAAATTAACATATATATAAAGTGATTAAGGAATTTACATGTATTTATTACAGAAAATGTAAGTATAGGATACTTAGGTGCAGGCTGTCTTTAAAGGCAAGGGCCTTGATTTGCTCTATCAAGCTGTCCTAGTCTTTGCTTTAACCTGAGAGAATGCGCCTCAGTGATTTAAAATCTCTGCCTCCGGGGGGTCTGAGGAGGCTCCTACAGAGCTATGGGAGGTGAAGTGTTTGGGCACAAATAGGAAAAGTGACTAGGCAGTTATAGACCAAACCCAACCAACAAACCAAGTAAAAACAAAAATGAAAGTAAACCCTTGAAGGGAGGTCATAGTCAGGGCCTCGGTAATACCAAGCTGAGAGTCTCTCGGGCCTCATGATGCCGGCTATGAACTCTACTGTTGACTCTTAATTTCCCGTAAGCCTCAGCTGACTAGGTTGCATATTTTGGGAGAAGGAGGGCAAAACTTTTCAAGATCTCATGACCCTACTTCATGAAAACCAAATGACTAGTTTTCTCACATTTTAATAACTGCAATTGACAGGCTTATTACAGTTCGTAGTAATTGAAAGCACTGTATCCTTATATAGTAGGTAGCCCTTTTTTCTCTTCTTAGTGATAACACAAAACATGTGCACATTTCATACATGGCAGTGTAGATTTGTGAAAAACATTGTGTTTTATAATCCTGACTTCTGGTCTAACCATTTGATTTCTCCTTTGTTCCAAGAAAGCACATTCTCTCGGTTCCGCTGCCTTCCCGTCCACCCGTGTCTGTATTCTTCCCCAGTGTTACCTCCAGAGTCTCTCCCTACATGTCTGCCGTCTCAGGGATGATCCACGGACACTGAATATTCTCATCCTCATCTCCAGAGTGTGGACATGTTTCTGACCAGTGGCTTCCCCGCCAGAGACCACTCTTCCGAGCCTTCCTTGCATTTTGGTGAGACCGTGTGACTTGTTGGAGCCCATGGGAGGTCAGAGGAAGTAAAGTGGGCTCTATCCAACCTGAGGAATTACCACGCTGGCATGCCCCAACGCTCTCTTTGCCTGACCTGAGGGACCTGGCTGAGCAAAACCACAGTGCAAAAGAAGTTCCTGTTTAAAATGATTTCAGAATCAAGATGTGACGTATTTTGTACCCTGATATGTTGAAGTAAGCTTTGCTAGTTATTACAGTCACTGTCCACCATGATTCAATGACTTCTGTGGAGCTGGAGAGCAGGGCAGCACCGTCTCTGAATGGTTTTCACATGCATATTCACCACATGTGGTGAAACATGTGGGAAAACGCAAGGACTGCATTCTGGGTGAGGTAGGATTGCTTGCAAAGATCAGTGTGTCTGCTGAAACAATAAGAAGTGCCAAGTCAAATACAGATATATTATGTGTGAGCTCGTTAGTGCGCTAATGATGCAATGGGGCCCGAAGAGGCCAGGATTTCAGGCGGGAGAGAACCTCAGAGGGCTAAACTGAGCTCTGGAGCCGTTTTCCCTGGGGGCATTTGCCAAATCTGTTTGCTGAGCAAGAGGCTGAGAATCTGGGGTTCACTCAGGGGACTGGTGTTTAGTAAGGGCAAGAAACATCATTAATAGAGATGCTACACGGGGTAAGAGGCTAAAGCCACTCAAATCACTCTGAAAGTAGACTGGAATCCAAAGACAAAGAAGACAAAGGAAAGAAAATGACAGATCATTCTCGTTAGAAATAATAGTAAATGAGTTTCATATAACTATGATTAATACACATAAGGAAATAGAAGAAGAGAGAAAACAAACCAGAGAATTTCAACGGAGAACCAGAATCTCTAAGTAAGAAACAAATGAAACAGAAGTAAAATATACATTATCTGAAATTAGAAGTTCGATAGTGAATTTTTTTTTAAGATTTTATTTATTTGTTTGACAGAGAAAGAAATAGTGAGGGAGGGAACACAAGCAAGGGGAGTGGGCGAGGGAGAAGCAGGCTTCCCGCTGAGCAGGGAGCCCGACGCGGGGCTCGATCCCAGGACCCTGAGATCGTGACCTGAGCCTAAGGCAGACGCTTAATGACTGAGCCACCCAGGCACCCCTCGATAGTGAATTTAACTACAGGATTACTCTTCCGATATTAAATGGTATACACAAGGAAATTAATACAAACTGGATCATTCACCTAAATCTGAAAGTTAAAACGGTAATACTTCAGGAGAAAAGTGAAGAGACAAACCTTTGTGACTCTGGGGTTGGCAAAGATAGGACAAAACAGGCAATGCCTATTAAGAAAAATCGGTGACGTGCACCTCATCAAAATTTAAAAATGTCTGCATTTTAAAAGGTACCTTATGAAAATGAAAAGATAAGCTACATGTTGGGAGAAAATATTAGCTACATATGTACATATATTTGTCAAAGGACTTGTACATAGAATATGTGGGGACTAAACCTTCAAATTCAATGAGACAAATACCCAGTTAAAAAACTTTGAATAGGCACTAATGCAAAAACAGATGTGTGAGCAGTCAATAAACACATGAAAAACTGTTAAAGGACATTAGTCATCAGGGAAGGTCAAATTAGAATCACGATGGGATACGACTAAGCCACCCACTTGGATGGTTAAGATAGAAAGACAGACAGCACCAAGGGTTGTCCAGACGGGGGCAAGTGGAACTCACCCTTTGCTGATGAGAATATAAAATGATTATATTTGCTCTGGAATGTAATTCAGCAGTTTCTTATGAAGTTAATCAAACTTACTGCATGACCTGACAATTCGACTCCCAGGTATTTACACAAGACAGATGAAAAATCACAAAATGCTTACAGCCACAACACACATCCGTACGCACGCAAATGCTCACAATAGCTTTATTCACTGTAGCCCACAACTGGACAAAACCCAACTGGCCGTCAACATGTGAGTGGATAAACAAGATGCAATATCTGCATACAATGGAACGATGTTCCCAAGAATAAGAAATTAAGCACTGTTACGTGAGTATGAATGAATTTCAGAAGTATCATACTGAACAAAGAAGGCAGACAAAAGGGTACATATTATGGGATTCCATTTGTACCCCGTGCAAGGAAGGGAGAATCTAACCTATATTGCTAGAACACAGATCTTGGGGGCAGGGGAGAGAGTCCCATAGGAAGAGCTCAGGGGGAACTTCTGGGGTGACGGAGGCATTGTAAATCTTGGCTGTGATTGTTGTTTCATGGGGGTACACAAATTTATCAACACTTACTGAACTGTATACTTAAAATGTTTTGTTGCTTATAAATTATGCCTCAGTAGAGCTGACTTAAAACAAAACAAATGAAACCCTATTAAACCATTCTTCTCACATCTTTGCGGATCAGAATTATCTATTTTCTCCTCATTGCTGGCCTAGCACGGTGTTTGTATTCTATTTAGCAGTTATGTCACTTTATGTTTTCATAATTAATTGGTTTTATTTTTATGCCTTCATTTGGATGATAAGCTTCTGGATTATGAGAACTGTTTTATTTACTGTTGTGTCTTCATTGCCTATTATAGTGACAGGCACATGGTAGGTTCTCCTGAAATGCCTGTGCAATTGAACTGAGGTAAATCAGTGTTTGTTGAGTGACGAGGTCGGCAGGCTATGAGAAGGGTTGAACAGCCACATGGTCTAGGGTCAGGTCCACCAGCTTCTTCTGTGTGGCTGGTAGAACTGCCAGAGAGAAAAGTTCAGTGGAATCTATAACGCCTCAGGATGGGAGCCAGGGGGCCCTGTGGCCTGAATATTTAGGGCAGAAAGGACCAGAGCTGACAACGCAGAGGTTAGGACAGGGGATGAAAAGACCAAGCAGGCATGACTACAGAGTTCTGCAGCCGTGATTGCGTGCTCCTTCATGTCGTCTCTGTCGAAGTGTGCACAAGCAGGAGCTCTGACAAGCCCCATGAAGAGGGAGACAGGTTGAGTAGCAGTTGAGAATCCTCCCAAAGCAGGCAAGCAGATTGTGGCCCAAGCTGAACCCGACTGAACAGAAATGTCAAAGCCCGAGCTGCGTGGCTGTCCAGGAGAAGCACAAAGGATCGCACTCAGGGGCCTCGTTGTACGGCTTATGTCTGTTGGGCCAACCCATGGGTCCTCAGCAGAGGTAATGAGCAAGAAGAAAGCTAGGCATCGGTGATTGTCAAGATCGCTGTAAATCTGTTCCACCTTCATCACCTCTGTGGCACAGGGAGCCGTGTTTATGGCATTGATCCTGCATTATGCTCCCTCTCAGGAGAGCCATGATAAGATACTGATGCACATGTCAGCTGGTATGTGTGAAACTGGCAGTCAGAGGATTAAACTTGGGAGTGTCTTTGGGAAATTCTCAAAATACTACCGTGGGTTGTCTGAACTCTGCCAAGTCTACCTCCTAAAGGCATTATCTTCCATCTGCCCCTTGTCTCCCAAGCCCCAAGCCAGCGCCTCTGTACAAGCCTTTAGCCTGGCTTTAGCCACGGCAGGAACCTCACCACTGACCTTCTCCCTCTGATTCGTTGCTCTCTCATCCACGTTCAGTTCATTCAGAGGAAAGTATTCAAAACAAAATTGACTGAGAGTCTGATCCTGGGTGGCTCTCTAGTGTCCGTGGAAAAAGATAGAACCCCTTAGGTCGTGGGAACATGTTCAACATGGCTCCGTTGGCCCCGAGAACCTCACACTCTTACCTAGGATGTCCTTCCCACTCTCTCTCCCTCTCCCTCTCCTTCTCTCCCCCTCCCTCTCTTCCGCCCCTTCGGTCTCTCCCTCTCCCTCTCTCTCCTCCTTCTCTCTCCCCTGTCCCTCCCTCTCCCTCCCTCCCCCCTCTCTCTTTCTCTCTCAGTGCAGCATGCAATTCATTCTCTGAGCACTGAGCTCCGAAGTGCTGGGAGAAGAACTGGGGATCCTTACATCTTTTGTTAAAATCCACTGTTTTCTGGAAGCCTGTGGGTGGCTTCCTTTCCATCAGTTTCCTATCCATGAACTATTTAACCTGACAGTGGAAGTGAAGATGCTGGCAAAGGAAGGACTAAGTAGAAATTCTGGCTGTTAGCAAGGCAGGTCCTGGAGCAGCCCTTCAAGAGGGCAGACTCATGCCAGGCCCTTCTCTGTGTTCTAACAGCACCCTACGCTCCCTCTGTCAGGGCACTTGTGAGCTGTGTTTTCAGTGTTTGCACGATGCCAGGTAGCTAAGCGACAGTAAATATTTTTCACTGTGTCATTCACAGAGTCTCGAGTGTGTCAGACACTATATACTGAGACCTCCAAGTCCAGTGACTTATCGGCTTTCACATTCTGAGCACTCACCACAATGCTTGGTCTATAAGGAATGGTGGTCATTAATTCATTTAATAAATATGTATTAAATATCTACTGGAACTTGTCAAGTTCCAGATGAGGCTGTGATGTTTAACAGATTGGGCAGAGAGCTTTACTCCATGGAGTTTCCTAAAGGATGAGGGGAGCCCTGCCTGCATTAGAATCACCCAGGCCCTTCTATCCGCATAGATTCCCAAGTGAAAACATGCATCTGAGGCCACAGGATATGCGCTTTTTTAAAAAGATTTTATTTATTTATTTGACAGAGAGAGAGAGACAGCAAGAGAGGAACACAAGCAGGGGGCGTGGGAGAGGGAGAAGCAGGCTTCCCGCGGAGCAGGGAGCCCGATGCGGGGCTCGATCCCAGCACCCCGGGACCATGACCTGAGCCGAAGGCAGACGCTTAACGACGGAGCCCCCCAGGCGCCCCAGGATAAGCATTTTTTAACAAAGATCCCAAGTGATACTTAAGCATAGTAAGTCTGAGAAACTCTGGTTGAGTGGTGATAGAATCATATGGTATTAAGTAAGCATTTGATGAATGATTAACTGAAATTTTAAAAAATTCGAATTATATTTTGATATATTTCTGACTCCTAAACATATCTAAAACGCATCACCGATCAGAGCGCTTGTATTTCAGATCATTCATTTGATAGCCCCTGCAATATGGTGCTTTTATGCTATGTCTTGTGTCTCTTCTGTGCACTTCGAGTGCAGGGAATGTATTTTCTGTCTATTTCTCTGTCTTACCCTGGGAAGCACTGAATTGGGGACAGAATAGACATTCCAGTAACCCTGAATGAATACATGGTCCACAATGAAGCACTGAATTACACACATGGGGAGCACAAAGAGGGCCCATGGAGCCTTCCCTGTGCTACAATTTGGGTAGATATCTTGGTTTTTGACCATTTGTAGGAATCCAGAAGGACCACTCTTGTAGCTTTCTGGTGTTATGCCATATTGATTAATATAGCTTATTCAGCTTGATTCCTAACTAGTCAAACCTTTGGATCCTCATGGCACTTTGCTTTTCTTATCAAAATATTCTTCCCAGGATCCTGGATCCACTGCCGCTTCAAGCCTGGTGTGGAGGCATTGAAGTATGAACATAGAATTAGGGACGAGCCCCTGCAGCACGAGTTTCTCTTTTTGGATTGTCCAAAGTCAAGAATCATGACTGTAAGGTGAACAACCAAGGCTGGGCCAACGGCTTCGCTCTTGCGTAGGTCTCTCTGATGCCATTTTGCAAACTCACCCCAGCAATCCCGAACGCCTCAGACTCAGGGCCTGCCGTCTTAACTCAGTGAAGACAGCCTCTATGCGGGAGGACACTTCAACTGTTCTGTGCCGATACCAGTCCTGTGATCATGCCCCAAATCATAGTTCCTGGTCTTATTTAAAATGTTTCATCCCTTGCTCCTTTATCCAGAACAATGAAAAATTAGCTGCTTGGTAGAGAGCTATGTTGGGTTAAGTGGGTATTTCTAGCTCTGTTTATTTTCTAAATCAAAAAGATGTAGTAAAGAATGTTTTGCACATGAATAATATCTTGACAGACTATTCAGTCACAGGATGTGCATGGTCTAAGAGACGCATCTGATTTCTAAGCAAACTTCTCCTTTCTAGAAGGCTGATCAAGCTGCTTCATATGCCAGGGTGCAGAGTTCAGAAGACTAATGCATGCATTCTGACCCATTTTTTTTCTCTAAATAGAAGAAGCATGTTACTGCTTGTCTTCTTTCCCTGCTTGCCTTTTCCTTCTCCTTCTCCCTTTTTGTTTTTAAAGCAATTTCCCTATTCAATATTATACCGGCTTTAGTTCCCTACCAATACCTTTAAACAGAAATTTGAGAGCATTTTTGCCACAAAAGTTTTTTTCTTTTTCCTTTTTTTTTTTTTTAAGGTCTGTAGGTACATCAACAAAATATGTGTGCAAAGAAATGCCACTGTGTTTATCTGGCTGCACACGTGACCTTTTATTCAAGCATTTCAGAGCTAAAGTAATAGACAAAAGATTGCTTATCACAAATTGAACCCCACCGAAAATGGAAACCAAGAAATTAGAGAAGTCAGGAGACAGTCCCTCATTGTAGCAGAGTTACCCTGAAGTTCAACTGAAGAGTTCACAGGAAGTCAGCAGAACTAGCTATGATTCCGCCCTGGGGCGGTGCACGTCACATCCTTTCTGCCACTGTGCCTTTGCTAATGGGAGCTCTCCCTCTGGCCTCATTCCCTAGCATTCTGCTTTCTAATTCTCCGCGCCACTCGGGGTTCTTGATGCAAACAGGAGACGCCTGAGTAGGTATCTGAAGCAGAGCTAGATACTTGATGCAGAAAGGAAATTTATTGGGAGGATTCAGTGTTACTCAAAAATCAACAGGATATCTGGACAGAAAAGTGGTCTGGGAAAATGGACAGCAAACAGTTGAATATTGGCCTCCAAGAGCACGACTGAAAATGTAGCTAAGTTCCCCGCACTCTACCACTTCCCACAGGGCAGAGATTCCACTGTTTTGGGGTGGATTAAATCTGAGACCCACGGTTTGCCGACCCCGTGTGCACGCACAAGGACATGTTCCCGTCCACGTGCTCATCCACAGAGTGGGCAAATCCCCCACCTTACAGAGTTTCTGTAAGAATAAATAATATTGAACAATACGGCCACTGTGAAGAGGCTTCGCTCAGGGTCTGGTTTGCTATAGGTAGTCAGTAAATGTTTGTATCTTCTCTCCAAAGCTCCTCTGCGCAAGAATGACTCGGACACCGTGTAAGGGATGTTGGTCATATTCGGGTTGCTCGGTACCTGGAAGGCAGGGCAGACACCAGGTTTTGTGCTCTGCTCTGTATATCGCCCCGGCGGTGATTCCACCTTCATGCCCCGCCCCCACCCCGTGAAAATAAACTTGGGAAGAGAAGAAAGCACACGGCCAGCAGCAAGCCCTTCCTGGCAGTTCCCTGGCTGCCGGGGTCAACAGGCGAGCAGGAATGCCAGTAGAGGGCCATTCCTCCAGGTGAGGGAGGCCTCCCTCGTTTGCCTGCCCTGTTTCCAAGAGGCAAATGATCCCCTCTTGAGAGGCCTTTAGACTGAGGATTTCTAGCCCAGAAACCTGGAGAGATTGCATTGTATCCGTTGTGCTTCCGTGGATGAGGATTCCGTAAGAACTCAGAACCATCTGCCAGACTCATTTCATGAGTAGAAGGGAGTCCTTTTCACACTGGTGGTGGTACTGTGCTTTGGATGGGCATTTCCCTTCTTCGTTTTCCTTCCCTCCCAACTTCCTTCCCTCCTTCCTCCCTTTCTCCCTCTCTTCCTCCCACCCTCCCTCCTTCCTTTCCTTCCTTCCTCCCTGACACTTTCTCCATTTTGAAACACATCTCTTATTCAGTGTCGTTGCTGATTTGTAGTCACGAAACACACCATTGTTCATGACTGAGCCTGGTCTTTTACTCTAGAAATTTTCAACAATAAATTCCCCCCAATTTAGCAACGATGAAGAAACAAACCTTGGCTTCTTAAGAGGGCTGCTCACCAATTCTGTTTCCACTTGCTCCTCCTTGTTTTCATTCTGAGGCCAGAGCAATTTTCCTCTCCTTCTGAGCACTCCCTATTGAAAAGCTAAGTGTTTCAAACAGAATGGGCAAGATTCAGCGCACTGCTCCAAGTCACAGCAAGTTAAGGACATACCATCTGACCATTAGCACCCCACTGGGCCTCAGAAGGGCCGTTTTGCCTCAGCGGAATGTCATTTCAGCCAGTAACAATTATTTACTTCTGGAAAAAATTTGCTAAGGGACATGGAGCCAACTGGTGCTTTTGATTTCAGGGCCTGCCTGGTAATTCCTAAATTTCAGCTTGGGAAGGAAATTTGCAATTACCTCTCGAGAACATGCCATTTCATGGGAGCAGTAACGGCGCTTCACTGTGAGAAGAGAGTGTGTTTTATTTTAAGATGTGCCACCAGGTTCCTCATCAAGGAAATGGCTTTTCTCAGACTCAATTTACCCTGGGTGGGGCAAAACCCAATTTTCTAAATCTCAGTCTTTTTGTCAGGTAAAATTTATGCTAAATTTATAATTCTCTGATAGGCAAATAAGAAACTTAAAAGAAGAACACAAATTTCCAGCCCCCCATCATGTCAACAGTTCTTCCTGACAAAAGAAAAATTATTTTTCCCCTGTAGCCTCATACCACTCTATCTGTACTTCTGTTACGGTGATTATCCCAACGTCACCGTATCCTATGGATTTGCAAGCGTATTTGAGCTTTCCTGCTGTCTGAAGGGTCTTTTGGGGACTGGGATTGCTTTGTATGCTGCCTTACAACTAATAGATATAATTATATGTTATACGTAATTATATGTTAATTTTATGTAGTTAATAGCATGGAATGAATTAATAAAATTTTATTCTTAAATTATGAATTATCTACGTGTGTGTGCATGTGTGTGTATATATTCTACTTATTCCTACTAGTACTTTTCAATTCACCCGATTAGCCCCACATGGAAATGGGGGCAATAGGCATATTAAGAATCATTGGAATGGATCGACTCCTCCCTTCCCTCAGTCTCGTGTTTTGCTCAGATTCCCGTCATTTGGCACCTATGACCGTGGTCTTTTTATACAGACCCCAGTAGATGAAGTTATTTCGTTTGGTTGGTTGGTTGGTTGGTTTGATTCTGGCAGAGGAAACTGGGCATTCTTATCAGTCTCAGAGAAGGAATAAAAAATAATTTAGGCAATAGCTCTGCTGACCTTGTAGAAATGTAGCCTAAATTATTCTTTATAGGAGAGGGATTCATCCTGACCTTTCCACAAGTTCTGTTTGCTGGTCCCTTGAAGTAATCACTGTGTTCGGAGTGCTCTCCAGGTCAGCTCTGTTCGCTCTTCTGTGGTTTCGATGACGCTGTCTGGAAGAACTACAGCAGACTTCCCTCATCTGTGGTCTCGCCTTCCACAGTGTCAGCTGCCTACAGTCACCTGCAGTCCAGCGACACGGCCAGAAGGTGAACAGTAGCCGGAAGCTATGTCCCAATGCCGAAGTCACCCCCCCCACTCACCTCATCATGTAGGCATTTTATCATCTCCCTTCATTGCAAAAAGAAGGGTGAGTCCAGGGGTGCCTGGGAGGCTCAGTCAGTTATGTGTCTGCCTTTGGCTTGGGTTGTGACCCGGGGTCCTGGGATTGAGCCCCGCATTGGGATTCCTGCTCAGTGGGGAGTCTGCTTCTCCCTCTCCCTCTGCCCCTCCCCCGGCTTGTGCATGCTCACTCTCTGTCAGATAAATAAATAGATAAAGTCTTAAAAAAAAAAAAAAGAAAGAAGGGTGAGTCCAGTACAAAAAGATCTTTTGAGATAGAGAGAGAAAGATCATATTCACGTAACTTTTATTACAGCATATTGCTATAACTGTTCTGGCTTACTATTAGTTATTGCTGTTAATCTCTTACTGTGCCTAATTTACAAATTAAACTTTATTATAGGTATATATAGATAGGAGAACATGTAGTAGTATATATGGGGCTTGGTACTTTCTGCGATTTCAGGCATCCCCTGGGGGTCTTGGATCATATCACCCATGGATAAGGGAGGACAACTGTTCAGCGGGTGAGAAAGCCAAGGCTGTGAGTGTCTAGCTCTATTTGTAAATTGCAGCCTTGGCTTTTTTCCTGCCAACTCCTTCCTCCCCCAGAAATGAACGGCATCTCCAAGTAATACACAAGTCAATTCTTGCTATGAATTGGTCCTAATAAAGATGTGTACAAATGTGTTTGTGTGTGTGTGTGTGTGTATTTCCTATTTTTCTGCACAGTAAAGTATTGTTTATAGACCATGAGGTAGTGGTTATTGTCAGAATGTTTTATATAAATTTAAGGCTATTTATTCAGTGTGAGGAGGTCAAACACTAATGAACCTCAGTGGATTTCAAATACTTTGCCCAGATCCTGATGCTGGTGTTAGATGTAAGTCTCCTTCCCATCACTATTAATTATGTGCCTGGGAGCACATCAGTCCAGACCTTTGGCCCTTACAATCTTCACCAGAAAAGCGAGAGAAACATTCTCCTTCCTGGCACGGTATGACGAAGAATATGAAATCGATAGGAGAGTGCTTTGAAAACTCACAAGGAGTGGACGGCTGTAAGGCCTACGATCCCACCATCGGACTGGCGGGGGATATCCAGTTTGCCTATGGTATGGCTTGGTTGCCTCAGAATCGGGTTATCATGAGGAAGAAAGGAGAATAAAACAGGGGTATGTATAATAAGACTAACCGTAAAAGCAAGAAGAGCTGAAGAGCCTGTGGCCAGATGGGGTAACACAACCAACAAGTAGGACTGGCTGCAGAAGTAGGCGTGGGTGTGCCAGAGAGACCACCCAGAGGGCTCGTGGGCTACTAATAAATGTGAGTATTTGGTCAGCACAAAGTCCTACTGGCTATCTAGGTGTGAATCCAGGAGGATTTTGGGGTGTGTGTGTGTGTGTGTGTGTGTGTGTGTGTGTGTATTTAAACACGGGTGCTATTTTTCTAGATTGTCTCTGTCCAAGCTGGCTTACCTTACAGGATCACGATGAAGGTTGACACCCGAATAAATATGAAACATAATGGCAAACTCTTAATCGCCAGAGAAATATAAGGGATTTTAATATTATGACAATTGCTGCATGAAAAGCTGGTCTGTTTTTACTCCCATGAAGGTGTGTCATAGTAGGGATGGACCCACCTTTCTCAGAAGCAATCTTCCTGTTTTCCCTGAGTCCCATGTTTTCTATCCACAGATCGCTGGGAATCAGACCAATTTTGAGATTCATCGTGAATCAGGAACGATGTAAATTTCCGAGGTGCCGAATGCATGGGAAGACCAGTAGCAGCTACTTTGTTATTCTGAGGTATTCCTTCCCAAGAAATGCCCAACCCAAGTGTCTGCCCCTGTGTTCTTACGGGACCACAGTCCCTCTCATTCACTCTTTCATTTTTCTCTGACCTCTTTGGACTTACACCTATGCACGTGACCTCACCATAATGCTCCCTTTGTTCCCACATACATCTTTTGTCACCAGCAAACTTGCCCAAACTCTCCGTCTATGTCTATTCTCTTTTGCGGCTCCCATTTTGCAAAATTTTCACCAAGGTTGACAGATCTGCTGTAGCAATCAGATGCATCTGTGTCTCATTGGTCTTTCTTAGCTGAACATGTTTTCTTTAAGTTTAGTTGACTGAACAGAAAAGCATATTTTCAAATATCCCATGTGTGAATGGCCAAGCCCTGGTGTGAAGCGCACAGTGTGATCTTTGCAGTTCCAGTAATTGGCAAAAATAAAGCAAATCCTTAATGCTCGACATGAATTGAAATTATTCTTGATAGCTGTTTATCCACCATTTTATTCCAACCCCAAAACATGCATGGTGTATACAAATAATTTGCTCTGTGCTGCTCCTTCTGCAACCCATCTTCCCAAACACACTAGTCTGTCCATAAATGATGGCATACTAGGATACACTGCATACAGCCACATTTGCTGGATTTGTGGTCGAGACGCACTGCTCCTTTCAAGAAATGAAGTTAAAATTTACCCATGTCACCATCAATATGTGAAGGCCTATACTTGGGAAGATAGAGCTCAACACGGTCAGACTGCTTCTGTCCAGGGCAGAGGAATGGGCAGTCACAAACCATCTCAGGTTTTGGCTCCATTTAAATGCAGGCTATGACTATTGCCAATTATCTCCAGCTTCCCAAAGCTCCTCAAAGCGCGGTGGTACTCGATGATTTTTCTCGCAGGGCAGATTCCTTAACAGTGAACTAGAAGCACATAGAAATGACAATGATGAAATGAAGAAAATTGGAAAAACACAATTTTGTGACATGAAGGGACATTGCAAGATTATTGAAAAAAACAATGAATCAGAACGGGTGAGAAATCAGTGGCTTCAAATGTGCATGACTCATTAAAATCAACATTGTTTTGAAGAAAATGGTGAAAAGGAATTTAAAGTAGGACTGCTAGAATGGAAAAACGGTTTCCCAAAATCGTTTTGTCAAGATGCAGGTAGGAGAACGTGTAGAAATCAGGGGGCCCAAAGGACATTAACTGCAGGATGCCGGGTTTCCCTCGCACACATGGCCTGTCTTGGGTTGCCGGGCTGCTCAGGTTACCTTGACCTTGATGTCTGTTTGTAAGGAGATTCCTGCAGAAGTGGCCTGTATCCTCGCCCCATCCACGTGGGTGTCACAGGCTCATTTTTGTTCAGAAAAGAAAGCCCCTGCCCTATTTAGAGTAATGTGAAGCATTTTACTTTTGGAGAAAAGACATGCGACTCTGTGATAATTTTTTAAGGAAGAAAGTCAAATATAAGTAAAATAGACCAAGAAAAAAAAATGTCACGTGCAATAAAGTAGATTTGACTATCTGACGCCAAAGTCTATGTGACACTCAAAATAAACAAATTTTCACTCTTTTTTTTTTTTTATTAGATCACGATGCAATATTTGAGTGAATCTATCTTCATCTGACAGCACCACCAGACCTTCGATCACTGCCTATTTTACTGTGGAAACTAATGGTGGTTAAGCTTCCTCCCGGACACCAATCTGTGCAGGCCAAAGATAATGTTGTTACTTCTGCTTCTGCCATTGTTGTTATTACTATTCTGGCAAGTTTCACGTCATGCTTTGTCAGATTCTTCCAATTAACTTCCTTCGGCTCCGGTTTCGCGTTATTGAAATGGGGATATTTCCAACTATGTGGGGTTGCTGTAGAAATTGAACGAGATGGATCCAAACAAAAGCACCGATCACTCTGCTTGGAAATAGGAGACACATTTTCTAATGTGCCAAAACAAAGGGCCATGTGAATACCATCGCCGTCAACGATTACTCTCATAAAATAAGGCGTATATAACACCTCCTCTATTTTGAATCATCAAATGATTGGAAATCCAGAAGAAGCAAACCATTTTGTCTCTGCAGTGAATCACATCAACTCCTCATGATTTTAGTTTTCTGTGTTCAGAGAGAGGTGTTGCTGGGGTGTGTTTTCGTCTAAGAGTGTAATTGTGTAGTTGTGGTCTCTTTTGCTCCTGCCACATCTGGTTGAAACCGATGTTGGATTCCCTGTCGTCTGGGGCGGCTAGAGAAAGAGCTCTAACCCTATGTGAGGGTGATTTGGGCTGCGGGTGTGGATGAGATGAACTAGACTTATTCTCTCCCATATTGAGAAGTCCTGAGGCTGGGCAGGTGCAGGGTGTCAGGGCATAAGTTCAACCACCTCAAAACTGCCATCAGGGACCCAGGGCTCTCCAAATTTCTTCTATTCTTTTCTTGGTATGATGACTCTTAACTGTAAATGTGTCTAGTCTTAGATCCAAAAAACTGCCACATTCACCCAACCATATCAGAAAGCAGGATGTGGGGTAATCTCTCCTCAAATAGCTCCTTGCATCAGTGTGGGAGAGGTGGCGATGTCCTTCAGGTCCCCCTGGGCGGGACTGGGTTACTGCAGAGCTGCCAGGGAATGGCACGAACAGGCTGCTCATCCACGACAGTGTGTGGGAGGCAGCTCTATTATCAAGTTAGGAGGAGGTGGAAAGGGCTGTTGAACAGGTAACCCATTTTGATGAAAACACTATCCATCTACCTATCTATCCATGATAGAGAGAGAACATAAATCTGACCCCACAATCCACTGAAGAGGCCTTTTCTCTTAGTCAAGCATGTTAAAAAAAATTGGAGGGGGGGGGAGGGCATTTATTTCCTTAAATTATTTATGCTTATAATTAACTGTCCTTTACAAGATTCTTGAATTGTTCAGTTAATGCACTTATTTTCATTCTTTTCTTATTTTCATTCTTTCCTTATTTTCATAGTATCTATTCAAGACTATTCACTTACATCAAATTCTACTTTCCTTATATGCCATGAGTTTGACTCGTAATAACTCACACTGTCTTCCAATTCTAAAAATTTATTTCTGTTTCTTCTTTAACACTTGAGTTATTCAGGATCATGTTTTAATTTTTAAATTTATAAATGTATTGAGTTTTTGCTTTTTTTTTAAGATTTCATTTATTTATTTGAGAGAGAGCACAAGCAAGGGAAAAAGCAGAGGGAGAGGGAGAGGGACAAGCAGACTTCTTGATCCGTGAGGAAACTGATGCAGGGTTTGATGCAGGGCTCAATCCCAGGGCACTGAGTTCGTGACCTGAGCCGAAGGCAGACGCTTAACCAACTGAGCCCCCCAGGCGCCCCTTGCTTATTTCTAATTTAAAAGTCTTACGGTCAGAGGGTTTTTGCTACATATATTTTCTATGTTATGTGTGCAAATGATAAAATATTTTATCATGGCTTAAGTAGAACACATATCATATAGTTTGAAGGCATGTACACATACCTATATGCATACATTAGATTATATTTATAAATACGTGTTGAAATATTTTCATCCTTGATATTTATTTTCCCAGATTGAGCTATCCTTGAGAAAAAATTATTAAAATATCCTCCATATTGATTTTTTCTCATTTATCCTTGAAATTTGTTTATGTAATTTTTTCCTAAGATAGCTCTAGATGAATAATTATATATGATTTATAAATATGTATTTATAGGTGTATTTTCATCCTTACACTAGCAGTAGCGTGTTAGTATTACAAGTATCCTAATGGTAAATACACAACCCAAGGTGGTTTAGTTCATATTTGAATGGATAAAGAAGATGTGGTGTATATATATATATATATATACAATGGAATATTACTCAAATCAAAAAAAGAAATCTTGCCATTTGCAATGACGTGGATGGAACTAGAGGGTATTATGTTAAACGAAATAAGTCAATCAGAGAAAGACAATTATCATATGATATATCATATATATATCTATATATATATACACATATATATATCAATATATCATATGTGGAATTTAAGAAAGAAAACAGAGGAGCATAGAGGAAGAAAAGGAAAAATAAAACAAGATATAATCAACGAGGGAGACAAACCATAAGAGACTCTTAACCATAGGGAACAAAGTGAGGGGTGCTGGAGGGGAGAGGGTTGGGGGGGTGGGGTGACAGGGTGATGGCACTAAGGAGGGCACGTGATGTGATGAGCACTGGGCGTTGTATACAACTGGTGAGTCACTGACCTCTACCTCTGAAGCTAATAATACACTATATGTTAATTAATTAAATTTAAATTAAAAAATGCCACACACAGACAAGAAAGGTTCCAATCAAAAGCCAACATCATGAAAATACAAAATGGTGCAGCCACTTTAAAAGACAGTTTGGCAGTTTCTTACAAAGTTAAAAATAATCTTACCATGCGGTCAGCAGTCGTGCTCCTTGGTATTCACCCAAAGGAGGTGGAGACTTAGGTCCACACAGAAACCTGCACACAGGTGTTTATAGCACTTTATTTCTAATTGCGCAAACTTGGAAGCAACCCAGATGTCCTTCGGTGGGTGAGTAGATACACCCTGAGTCTTTAGGGGTGTTTCTCTTGTTCCTGCTCACCAGTGCCCCTCCCCCTAACACTCCCCCTCCTTATTGGGTAGTTTTGAGTTTGAACCCATTCAGTCACAGCTCCTCTGCCCAGAACCACACCATATATAATCCCTCCACTCTTTGCCCCACTTAACGTAAAAAACAACTTGCTTTTTAGAAGAAGGCAAACTATAAATATTTAAAATTTGTTTTTAAAATACCTGTCCCATATTCCTTTTCTGCTCTGTTTTGAAATGGATGTGACTCATCTCACCAAGAACCCAGTCAGTATAACAAGATAAACTGAATAAAAATGAGTAAGAATGTGAATTGTGTTTAACAAAAGGAAAGACAGTGAGGGAAATAGGGTGGATCCAGAAGTGTTTGCACACAGACTCAGATTTAAGCTTTCGAGCATCTAATGCCAAAATGTGGGCAGGATCTGTGATAAGCTACAGAGAACATAAGATAAAAAATGAATTATTTGCCTCTTAAAAGCATAGTTATTTCTGATAATAAAACGTAAGCAGATCTTCCTCAGATGTTCCTGGAGAGCACACTGTACTACGCAGTCAGCAATGTCCATGACCACGGCTGCGATGAGTTTCACAGGGCTACCTTAAATAATACCCTTCAATTGTTCTCACTGCACGGAAAACAAAACACACAAAAAAGCCCTAGACTCATAAGAAGCAATATGTGCGCCATTGGGAAGGAGGCAAAGTATCATGGCGCACAGGCACGTGGCTCTATGTGTCTGGACCTACACTTTCCATAGACTTCAGGGTACCTGAAACACAAGGCACAGCCCTCACTGACAACTCTCTTCAAGAGGAAAAATGGGAATGTTTGTTTTTCAAACAAGCCCACTAATACTGCTTCTCTCTGCCCAACTTTATAGGGGTTTTGAAGGACACTGAGGTTAGGGTCATTCTTATGGCAGCTCTCATGCATATCAGCAGCCAAATATTAAACTCTCTTCTTTGATTCAGCTGAGCTGATGGTAGAATCCAGTCCTTGACAAGAATTGCCTCGAACAGAGCATTAAGTCATTGCGTTTATTCCTGTCCCATGCTCCTAAGACATTTGGGAGAGATGATACTTTTTCATCAATAACAATGACTCAACAAAGCCCTGGCTTCGAACGAGAATGGGTTACGGGGTTGTGGGGCTTTTGACCACTTTGGAGATAAATACTGGAATTTTCTTCAAATGGTAAGTGTACTGGGTGGTGGGTAGTGCTCTATTTCCAGAAGTCCCCAAATTATACCATATCCCCATGCCCCCACCCAAGAAATGATGCTGCCCTTTGAGAATCACTGGTTTAGTGTTTAATGAATTAACTTTTTATGTTTCAAAAGGTATACACAGCAATTATGTTTTAAAAACCCATCTTCTGTTTATTAAGACAAAAAGTTCCTTTGGAAAATACTTTCAGGTATGTATTTATTTTGGTTACCTTAATTTTTCTTTACTAATTGGAATCTTGCTAGAATATTCTTGCCAAAGTGGCTGCTTTATATGCATAAAATTTCCTGGGCACTGGGGAATCAGATCGAAATAATGATAAAGACACAAAGTCCGAGAATTTTCACCGCTGAGTCAATCCAGTTAATTCCATACACAATTTAGGTTTCACATCTTCAGAAATGTTGTGGATTTTCTAATTAGTAAATTATCATATGTAAATTTTCTACACATTTTTTAGAACAGATTTTTGTAGAGTTTTGTATCAGTTTAAAATAATCTACTTCAAATCATTCAAGAATTGTGAATATTTATTGAGTATATTGGATCTGATCTTGGTTTTCTTCAAAGGATACTTTTTTTTTAAGCCCTGCCTGATCCACTCTAATTAAGCCCCAGACATAGCTGAAACCTTTTGAAACCAAACCATTAAGCCTTTAGACTATATCACCCATCTCTCTCCATTAGCAGCACACCAAACGGAATGAAACGTTTTGGAATTATTATAATTCAATGCTTTCAGATATTGTATTTTGCTACATTTTTTTTTCAAGTGTGTTTTTGTCCTTAAAATTCATTCATTGTATTTTGTTGTCCTCACCAGCTCCTGAAGGCCATTATCTTTCCATTAGTGAACTCTCATGCACCTTTTCCTTTGGTCTTTGATCGGTCACCAACCTGTGTACACTCTTCTCAGTGGTGTTTTGGGCCCTACAGAACTCCCCTCACCATCTTTCCACACACTCAAGATTTGTAAGGACATGCTTTTGAAGGCCTGCCGCATGCACAAGCATCTGTCTATTGATGGAAGATGGAACCCATCCTGCTGCTCTTTGCTACCTTGAAAACTCTCAGTTTTTTTCTGTGGTTGGTTTTTTGTTTTGTTTTGTTTTTTGTTTTTGTTTTTGTAATTGGGTCACAGATGTTTTATTGCTGCAAAATGCTTTGAAACTTTTTCATATGTTCAGTGGGAAAAGATGCCTCTCAAAATTCATGCTGAAATAATTAAGCTTTTTAATTTCACTGTCAATTTATCAGAACAAGTGATAAATCTCTATACTGCCTGCTTCTACACACATGCCTTTTCAGTCCATTTACTTTCTCAGATTGTTGGCGAGTGCCTTTCTAACATTGCTCAGCATGGCGCATGGAAACACTGACACTCTACCAAAACCTCAGACAGGCCAGGTCACCCCAGGAAATGTCAGTTCATGCGCCCTGGAAGCTGAGGGAGCATAGCCGTGGCTACTCCACAGAAGCATGGCACTGTGGCCATGGACTAGACTCACTGATCCTTACTCTTTCTGACTCGTTTCCTTCTGTACTCAGAATTTCTAGAAATGGCAGCTCGTTCCAGAAACTCTGTTGTCCTTGTGGATGTGGCTGATTCAAATATGTTTTACCATACATGTGGCATGACGTTGACAGACATAAAGGCTTTGGCAGGATCCAGGTCCCTATCAGGGTCCCATCTCTGCCCATGACTCCGTAAGATCTTGGATAAGCCCCTTAATGTGTATGACCCTCAGCTCCCTCATCTCACAAATGAGGAAATAATGCCTCAGAGCGCTCTTGGGAGACTCACATAGGTACAGATTCTTTCTGAGTGCCTGATAATGGTGAATGTTTGACAAACATGGGCTTTCTCTTCCATGGATCTCACAGAATGGTGTCCAGTCTGTGGATTCGGAATTTTTTTTTTTAAGATTTTATTTATTTATTTGACAGAGAGAGAGGGACAGCGGGAGCAGGAACACAAGCAGGGGGAGTGGGAGAGGGAGAAGCAGACGCTCTGCTGAGCAGGGGGCCCGATGTGGGACTCGATCCCAGGACCCTGGGATCATGACCTGAGCTGAAGGAATACGCTTAATTACTGAGCCACCCAGGTGCCCCGTTGCTTCGGAATTTGAACCATTATATGCTGCTGATAAATTCCAGTAGTTGTGGGGTTGCTTATAAAAGGTCAGTACTTACACGCGTTTCTCCCAACTGGCTCTTTTCAGTTGACTTGCGTTTCTGTGATAGATGGTAGCTTCCTGAAGTATAAGTAGAAGAGGCCGATCTTAAAAACTCAGATGGTGTTGCTTTAGAAATAAATGTGTACTTGTGGTGTTCTTAGGAAAAGGCTGGCCTGTAGCCTGCCATTTGTGCATGGACGGCTCTTTGTTTAAAAAAACAAACAAAGGAACTCATTTTTCCCAGAAATTATTTTGCTTGACCAATCTATTCTCTGACTCTCTCTCTTCCTTTCTTCTTCATCCCTTTTTCAAACACTGCTTCCTTCTATGTGTTAGGCCAGCCGCTGGAGGACTTTTTCTGTAACAGGCCAGGAGTAATATTTAAGCTTTTTGGGCAGACAGCCTTTGTTACAACTAGTCAACCCTGCTGTTGTCCCACAAACACAGGCAGATAGCAGCGAGATGGACGACTGTGGCTGTGGCCCAGCGAGGAGGCCCCTCTCTCCAGGGGTGATTTTGCCTTCCAGGGGCCACTGGGCAATATCTGGACACGTTTGTGATTGTCCTCCTGGGGAAGGGCGCTGTGGCATCTAGGGCATGCAGGCCAGGGATGCCACCCAACACCCTTCCATGCACAGGGACCCCCCCCCCAACAAAGGCTCATCTGCCCCTAAATATCAATAGCGCCCAAGGTGAAAAATGAAATTTTACTTGTAAACACTAACATCTGAACTTCATGTAATTTCTTATACAAAAAATATCAATCTTTTGATTTTTTTCAACTACTTAAAAATGCAAAATCCACTCTTGGCTTGCAGGCCACAGTGTAAGAAGATGCGGGAAGCAATGGTAAACTGTGAAAAGTAAGTGTCCTTAAGACCCCTGTTCTCCGAGCTTATACAAGCGGACAGGCGAGTTTCATTTCAGATACTTTCCTGTGGAATCTTGCACTTCAGTTAAATTCCCCAGAAGAATTACAGATTATTTCCTTGGCAAAAACTATTAATTACAATGTGTGAGGGTCATTGGGTTCAACCTCCCTTTCCGAATGTCTTCTACCCTTTATATGGACCCGGTGCTTTGTGCTCTCTGTCCTCTAATGGTCGCTCCCTTAGTCCCCTTGTGGGAGGTTTCGTCAAGCTGTTGGCCAGTTGGGATGACAGCTGACACAAACCGAACACCTATGTGTTCTGACGTCTGTCCCCAGCCCATGGAAAATCACTCCACACAGCAGGAGGATAGTAGCTGCCTTGAGAACATGGCAGGATCTGTCAAGGTCCCCTGCAGTGTGGCGCTGGGGGCTCCCCAGTCATCTCCGCGGCAATGCACATGGTGGATTCTACTCTACTTAGTGTAAGTCAGGGAACCTGAGGCTCCAAATGCACTTACTTCCTCATCCTCGAGGCCATAACTTCTCTATCTCACCCTGAGACACCCTAAAATTCCAAACGACACTCCATCTTTACTGGGGCAAGTGGTACAGCTGCGTTTGTGAAAGGGTTGTGGATGGCCACATACATGATTCTGACCCCTAGCACGCTCAGATGTCTTGCAGTTCTCACACGCGGCTCCCACCCAGCTCTCCCAGCACAGAGGACCCCGAGGAGTGAGGACTGTTCTCTGTATTCCTCTGCCTTCAGGAAACGTGGCCCGGAACTGAATGGGGTCTCCCTGATGACCCTCTCTTAGCTGCAGTGGCCTTGGGCACTACTTAGGGCTCCAACTGAATGATTTTTTGTATATAAGGGCTTTGTATATAAAGACTCGATGAAAAGAACTCCTGTAATTACACAAACACACACATGAAGGCAGACACACTTTTCAAACAATAAATATTCAAAAAATCATCTGTAAGTCAGCTGTTTGGGATGTAGAAGCTGTTTCTCCACAGAATGACTTCATACATGGTCGGTAGACTTTGGATTGTCTCCTGGAAGCCCAACTAACCCAGGGTGTGCCTCCAGTTTCCTAGAGAAACGACCATGCATGGCAATGGTTTCATGAAGATGCGCTATGCTCAGACGTAAGAATTAATTTACGTTTGTGTTGCTGCGGGAACCCTTCCTCATACAGGTGCACCTTACTTTCTAAAGTTCACATGATGTCACTCTGCTTTTCTGAGAGGCCTGCCTTAGTGCCTGTTTTCACTGAGGGAAAGAAAGCTGAAGAGGATTTTTGCTTTTATGAAAAAGGCAGTTACCATACTAAGGTAGTTCTTCCAAGTGGGTGTATTGCAAACTTCGGGGGATACTCTTAGATTTAAGGCATTGGGGCTTACCAAAGGTTTTACAGGAATGGCTTACATTTGGAGAGTAGGGGACGCCTGCCTACTGCTTCCAGGGTGGAAGAAGTCAAAGTCTTTTGGAGTGGCCTGCACTGCTTGCCGGGGTCTCAGATCCTGGCTCCAACTGGTCATTCCTGGCCGTGACCCGTCTGCCACATCCAAGCCAAATTCCAGTGGAGACAGCCCAAGTTCGAATCTCAGCTGAGTGATTTGGGTATGGTGTTTGGTTTCTCTGTAATAGTATCTACTTCTTAGGGTTACTGTAAAGATTGCCTGTGTAAATAGCTATCATGCATTTAGTTCACTGGCCCATACTAAGTACTCAAGAGATATTAGCTATTGTCATTTTTAAATAAATGATTACTTCAGTCTGGCAAGTAACACCACTAGATTTCCTTCCCGACCTGTATATTCTTTCATACCAACTCAAGAGCCCATTAAAAAAATCTTTTCTATTTTTCTGGAGAAGATTGTGTGGTACAGAGAGGCTGAGTGCTTGTGCACAATCACACAGCCAGCAAGAGATGATGTTTCCATTTAAATCCACATCTGTCTTTCTCCAAGAGTAGAAATACTCTTTCTTCTGTCTTTTACTACAGTCCCCATTCCTACTTCTCTCCACTGGGAATCTGAGATGCAGATCATGAGAAAATTCTGCACTAGGATTCTTCTAGAATGCCAGGTGTGATACCAGCTGTGGCACCTCATTGGCTTTCTGTTGCTGTAGAACAAATTGTCACATGCCTAGTGGCTTCGGGCTGCATCCTCAGGGTCTTCCATGGCTGCTCAGTTTAGGGTCTCCCAAGGCTGTGATCAAGGAGTTGGCCGGGGCCGTGTTCTCCTCTGGAGACCCTACTGGGAAGGGTCCTCCCGCTCACGTGGTTGTTGACGGTGCTTCGTTCCTTACGGTTATAGGGTTGAGAGCTTCACTATTTTTGCTGGCTGGTGGTTAGAGGCTACTCTCAGCATCTAGAAGACGCCTGAGGGTCCTAGAAAACCCTCACGGTTCCTTTCCATGTGGGCATCCAGAACATCCTGCTTGCATCATCAAGACAGCCAAGAAGCTTTAGAGAGAGTCTACTAGGGAAAGAGTAGTGTCAGGCCACGGCACTTCCATTGTAATCATGCTATTTGAAGCATATTTCCTCGGGGGAGTAGAGGAGGTAAGATTGGACAGTGATGCCTAGCTGATGTCACCTATGGTTTGACCCCCACAGGTGTGTTGTAGAAGCAAAAACTTAGTCTATGTGCTTTATTACCCAGTTCTCACCTACATAGACCTTCTTTGTCTCCCATGTGGGCTCTCTGAGTCAGCTGCCCTGGAAAATAGGTTCTCTCTCCATGGATCCAGCTTGGACTCTGGGAAGTGTTCATTCCTGAATTAATTTCTAGGACACAGAATTCTGGGAACTATTTTAGAAAAGCCAGGAGAACCTATCCTATCTCTTCTGGGGGAAAAAATCTCAGGCCTCCTGTCTCCCGCATCTGGGACAGTGCCTTTCTATGCACAACCTGCCCCACCTTGTGCTTGCACCTGCCCTCTGGTACCTCGGTTGTTGTTCCGCTTCTCCTGCCCCTGCTCCCGGCCATTGTTCTTGCTCCTATGAGAACATGCCCCAGTCCCATCATCCTTGCAGATGGGCCTCACGCACAAGACAGCACACTTCTCTCTCTCCTGCTGCTCTTCATATTCTACCTGACTTCCCAGGGTTGTTGTAGCCCTCACTGGCCCATGGGTTATCCTACAAGTGAAGATACTTTCAGGTTAATGTGGCCTCCTGGATATACAGTGTCCCATCTGAGACGTGGCCCTGCCTAGCTGGGCTCCTCAGTAATCTGGCAGGAGAAAAAATGCTGGGTAGAGGTGGGCCTTGCAGCATCTTCAGTCATACGACAAAACTGAGAAGAGCCCTCCCACAGGCTTCCTATTTCTTTCTCTGCAGCATTTGAACAGAAAAGTTGCTGACGAAACCTCTGACTCCCATGAGCGTGACAATATGAGCATCTCCCAGCTAGGGATGCCCTAGCAGAACTCCTGGATCTTGACAAGAGGTTGCTACTAGATTGTGAATGAAGTTATGCTTAATTCTGCCTTTCTCTTCCAGAAACCCCTCCCCCTTGAGATTTCTGACAGTTATTTCTACTACATTCTCTTGCTCATGTGTTCATTTACTCAACAAAAATAATTGAGTACCCATGACACACAAGGCATTGTGATCTAAAGGTAGTAAGAAGAAGAAACTGTTCTTCTTCTAATGAAGAATTTTATTTTATTTATAGTTTAGTGAATTATATAGAAAATTTTGCAGCTCCTTAATAAAATGTGTATGGTTTTTCTAACAGAAATATATGGGAACCAGCCCTGGCTCCTGGCTGTGCTAGGAACTTTCCTTTAATTTCCCAGAAGACAAGGGAGATTACCAGAGTATTCCTTAGATGGAAAAATGTCACTGGATGTGGAATGGAAAGACGAAGCTTCACGCTGAATTCTGCCACTTTCTCACTGAAACTCTGAGCTGGACCTTCTGAGTCTCAGTATCTTCACCTAGAGTGGGGACAACACCCATTTCCATTCAACAACACTGATCCTTACTAATTCAATCAAAACGGAAATTGATTACAAAGTTATTTGAATGGGGGCTCACAGAAGTTGTGAGTGGCCTGAGTCTCAGCCTTGGAAGCAAGAGAGGAACCCGAGGAGTTTTCAAGAACCAGAAAGGGAAATTGGCTGTGATACCCAGGTCTCTGCACTGCTTCTGTGTCAGGCCCGACTCCAACGTCCCCTTCCATCTTTGTGTCACTTTCTCAATATTGGAATTCCTAGATGCTGGTGACTGGTTGCACTCTGGATTTCTGAACTTCCACTGTTGGAGAAAGGTGCTGGAGTTGCTCTCCTGCCAAGAGCGATCAGGATGCGAATGGAACAGGGGATCCTAGAGGCCCCAAATGACAGAGCTGGTGTGCACAGAGTATGGTGCCGGCCAAATGGGACAGTGAAATTGAGATGATTTCATGAAATGAGTAACTTTATGCAGTGTAGGGGTTCTGGTATGTCCCGTGTGTCTTTGTTTTGGATATTACTACCCGACAATAGGTTTAACCAATCCAGTTCAATCAGTGAAGGCTGAAGAAGATCTCTATTGCAATCAGCTCCATTTAGTATTTGCACAAACCTTACTTTCTAGGTGCATGCTGCCATGCTAGGCTTCGATTCCACATACACTTCCTACCTTCACACCATATAGCCAAACTTGCTTATTCATTTTCTACCAGGAATTGTGAATGCCAAGCAGCTGTTGAAAAACAACATTTTGATGAGAGGTAAAAATGATGCAGAAACATATGGATAAATTTTTCTTTAAAATAAACACAGGCATTAAATCAAAGGGGAAACTTGATTGACAGATCTTATTCTGTTGGAAAAGATTGAAGTGCTCCTGCACTAAAGTAGAGCCACACTCCCTTCTGTTCTGTTGGGTGTGGCCGAGACTGCTGGTCATCCGGCAAGTCCCCTTGGCCCCGTTCTCCATAATATGGACTTGTAGCCTGTGTGTGACTGGAAGCTCTACCAAACTGCCCGGCGTCTCTCAGGGCTGGCATCATGGCGACTAAGTTCTCCGCCATGTAGGAACAGAAATGAACAGAGGTGATGTGCACCATTTCTGCGCTAGACTCAATTGGGAGTGCCTTTCCCAGGCTCTCTTTCTCTTCCTCCAAACTGAACCCAGATATGGTGGTGACCTAGCTTCAGCCATGACAACAGCCCAGGGAAGGGGTCAGAAACATCTTTGGTAAGGGATCAGAGAGTAAATATTTGAGATCTTGTGGGTGGTACAGTCACTAAGGCTACTACTCAATTCTGCCATTGCCACAACAAGGCAGTCATAGACAATGCCTATCAAATGGCTGTGTTCCAATAAAACTTTATTTATAGAAATAGATGGCAGACCTGGAATGCTGACTTCTGTACTAAGGAATAGGGAGCCAGAGAATGGAGAAGAAAAGCTTTGGAAAGAATCTGATTCTATGAGGGACCCTGAGAGACAAGTCTGCCCTAACACCTTGTTTTGCTAATATCAGGACAGCTACATATGAGAGAAGAAACTTCTCTACTCTGTAAGCTCTAGGTTTACAAGAATCTTTGTTACAGAAGTCTATTTTTACTCTATTACATTGAATAAATAGAAAACCCAGAAGTAAGATAAAAATAAAGTAAAATACCCTCTCAGGAGAGTTTCATGATCAACTAGATTAATAAAATGTGTGCAGCAGGATCTCTGGGATACACCTGTTAGCACCCTCTATAATATCTAGAATGAGCTGTGAGCATAGTGTTTAAATTATGTCTTATGTCTAGTTTATTATTACATTATCTTCAAAACTATTGTTAGAATAGCTGATGTTCCAAGCTGCATTCATCAAAACATGCTTGGAGAAAAATAATATCTTGGACCATGTGTGGGTAGTATAGATGAATAATTCTGTTGCCCGTGTTATGGAAAATACATACAAATTATAGAGTACCCAGAAGGGTAGATTACAGCTTTGCCACGTGAAGTATGGTGGAATTGAGAATGTTTAGTCTGGAAAAGAAAATGCACCAGCTCCATCTGCCATTAGCTAAAAGGAAACAAGGAAGAAAAATTTACTTTGAGTAGCCCTAGCAAGTAGAACAAGGTAGACATTTCTACAGAGAAATAGATTTTGCTCCCTGAAACAATGGTTGAGATAAAAGGTAGTCCACGTTCTCCTATATGTAAGAATGCTGTCTTCCTTCGCCTTCATAACAGAATTCAGTTTTTATTTCCGCTCCTTTCCCCACTCCAGTGAGTGGTGGAAACTTAGCCTCAGTTAGCTCATTGTCACCCCTTCCACAAGGTATATCTAAGATTAGTGCAGGCTTCACCTGTTTCTAAAGTGCTGGGCACGTGGGGATGGGCTGCGTGGGCTGGGCTTCTCTGGCCTGCATGTCATTGCATCCCCACTGACCCCTTTTTCATGACCCCGTCCGCATCTGCTGTGTGGTCACTAGTCCACTGGGGGCACTGCTCTGTGTCCTCTTTCCTTTCAACGGCCGGCTGTCCCAGGCCTTCCAACTCACTGTGTCTGCTCAGACTCCTCTCGAGCCAGGGAAAATACTATAATTCACTGGACACAAGGGCCCTATTTAATAATTCAAAATATCCTATTATACTATTGTACGCCCGAGCTGCAGCGTTGGGTAGATGGCCTTGCAAGGTAGTGAGTCACTCGTCATTGGAAGCGAGCCAAGCTCATGGACCATTTGTCTGGTAGGTTGTTGAGAATTTCAAGCACTCTATCAGAGGCTAGTTCAGTGGGAGGTGATATCAGATCAATGGTTTTTCAACCAGGCCACACATGACAATAACCTCTGCTGTTTGTTAAAACATTCACTGATTTTCTTACTCTATTCTGAGATATACTGAATTAAAACCTTTGGGTGTGCAAGGGATGGTTGGTATTTTGAATAAACTCGGCAAGTGATTTTTATCCAGCCATCTTATTTTAAACACGCTGACTTTCCCATTTGATCCTGAGATATTCAGAAAAAGACTGGTGTTCTAACTGATACCAGCAAAGGCTTACCAAATCAGACACATGACGCTCTTCCTGAAAGCACTGTAACACACAACCAGGAAAGACTCTTTCTGTTTATGTTGTTAATAGCAGATGTTGCAAAGCGACATCACACATGCCTGCCTAATATTATCAAAACAATTATTCACGTATTCATCTGAGCTCAGCGTACCGGGTGCAAGCTGGCGCACGCATCCCGCGGACATGGCCTTCACGACTGCAGAAACAGAAACCTGTGTCACGCGCAATAAATCATCCCCAGCCTGCGTCATTGTGCCTCCGGACCCAGTGCCTGCTGACCAAAAGATAAGGGGAGCATAACCTTTGATGCTCTCTGGGAACAAGTGGGGTTCTCATCATCTGGGGGCCAGTGATAGTGAAGTCTGATCCCATTACTTACATTTCCCCGGAAACGTGGACTGAAGTCTCTCCTTCTGCTGAGTGGCAACAGCCCGTGTGAAGAAATGGCAAAGAGCACAGTGAGATACGTCCCTCGGAATTGTTTTCACTCCATCAAACAGTGAAGCTGGAACAGACGAAAACGGGACATAACGTTCAAGTCTAATGATATTGTCATTCATTTTCTAAAGTTCAACAATAATAAAAAAGAAAATGAAAATGTCATCAGAAATGGCTCTTGTTCTGTATTTTATTTTTTAAAAGCTTTGTTAAAAAGTAAATAATTTAGGGGCGCTGGGGTGGCTCAGTCGGTTGCGTGTCCGATTCTTGATTTTGGCTCAGGTCACGATCTCCAGGTTGTGGGATCAAGCCCCGTGTCGGGCTCTGCACTGAGCATGGAGCCTGTTTGGGATTCTCTCTCTCTCTCTCCATCTGTCCTTCCCCCGTTCACGTGTGTGCGTTTTCTCTCAAAAAAATAAAAAAGTAAATAATTTAATTAAGAGACTATTTGGGTTAAGAGCTTGGATCTGCAGTCCCTCAATGTCCACTTAATTGAGGGGCCCTAGGGCTATTACTTACACTTTCTGTGCCTCAGTTTTGTCACCTGTAGGGTGGGGATAACACTAGTGCTGGCCTCAGAAGGCTATTGAAAGGATTAAATGAATTAAAATGTGATGTCTTTAAGGAACTTAGTAAACCCTATATTATTACCTTTTTGTTCAGCAAATATTTACTAAGTGATTGTTGGGCAGGGGAAAGAAAAAGTTAACACTGAAGAAAACACATCCCTGCCTTTCCTCTAAGAAAAGAATTCATCTATAAGGTGGACTCCAGTGTGGGCTAATGGAAGATCCACAGTGCCGAGGAAGAGCCACCCATGGATTCTACCAGGGGTGACCAGAGATGCACGGCATGAGATAGCTGAGCATCTCAAGTGTCCCACGTGGCTTCCATCTTGTGACTTCTCACTACCTTGTAGGAGGTGTAATCTCCTTTCATGAGAGGAGGAATGAAGGACAGAAGGAAGGAAGGAAGGAAAGAAGGGAAGGAAGGAAGGAAGAAAGGAAGGAAGGAAGGAAGGAAGGAAGGAAGGAAGGAAGGAAGGAAGGAAGGAAGGAAAGAAGGAAGGAAGGAAGGAAGGAAGGAAGGAAGGAAGGAAGGAAGGAAGGAAGGAAGGAAGGAGCAAGATTATTTTTAACCATAAAGAACTAAAACAGAACAAACACACGAAGACAACAAAGTTCAATAATCAAATAGCATCCACAGGTAAATATTGGTAATACTTATCAAACCATCATTCTAGACATTTTCTCTCCCTTTCTCCTTCTCTGAATAATGTATAGCTCTTTCTGAATATACACACTGTAGCTAGCTGGATATAGATGTCATGTATGTGTATATATTCATCTCTATATAAATCAATATATATATATATCTCTACCTCTTATTTCTATCTATCAAGAGACAAAACAGCCATAGGAACAATATACATACTATGCATGGTATTTCTAATCAAACATATTCAATTAAATTTAACTCGAAACTAACAAAAGACAAAATAATTAAAGGAAAATAAAGAAATGTAAATATTTAACATTTTTTCACAAGAGATATTTCTAAAAGAACACTCCAATGTTAAGAAAAGTTTATAGGATACATGAAGACGATGAAGTTATGAATGATTATTTTTATTTGCCTACTTCATTAGTTTTCTACTTCTACTTATTTCCTACTATAAAAAATTTGAAAACTTACATTTCTTCTTCTCACCTGCCCTCAGAGAGTAAGAGTTTGAGATCATTTCTGGACAAATTGAATTTGAAGGGGCTGTGAAATCTCTCAAAGGAGATGGAAGGCAGACAGCTGGATAATTCTGAAATTTGAGTTTTTGAGAAGCCTGTGAAAAGGAAGGGACCATCACAGGAAAAGGAGGCCCTGAAGAATTGGAGTTTATAAAACTCCGTGGTTCTTTATAAAAAACCAAGTAATATCAACAAGCCCAAGAAGAAAAGGAATGGATTTGGCAACGTGAAGTGGTGAAGCCCTGGCCCCTGTAGAGAGCAATGTGGACCCATGTCAACAGGGCAGGAAGCACTGCAGTGGGTTGAGGAGTGAATGGAAGGGAAAGAGTATTACCAGCCAGTGTAGATGAATCTTTCAAGAAGGGGGATACATGCAATGAAAAAAATATAAACCCATGACAAGTGGTGATCTAGAGGAATATTTAGTGATATGGAAAAAGTTTATAAGAGGTTGCTAAATTATAGACCACCATTTAGAGAATAAAATATAATCTCCACACTGATCTCTAACCGTGAGACATAGGCTCTTCCACTGGTGTTTGAGCATCTTTTTTGGAAAAACATTATCTCCTCTCATTTGTGAAAAATTTAAAAACATGTCTGTAACAAGGAAGGCCTGTGTGGACTCTCGTGCCTCTAAAGAGTAACCCCAGAGTGAGCCTGGCAAGTGGATCTTATATAGTCACTGTGAAAAGCATGCGTTGTCTATAACAAAGGCTAGATCTACAATAAGGCAGGACAGGTGGCCACTCAGCAAGTGACATTGGATGGGCAACATCATGATTTATTATCCAAGTAAGACCAGCTGTGACAGTGAACAGAGGGATGTCCTCACCGGGACGCTGCACAGGCAGAAACCAAGAGACTCTTGGGAGCTGGCCAGGATGCATGGTCCTAGGTACGAAGGAGGCAGAATGGAAATCCTCACCCATAGCGCCCCACAGTGTTCCAGCGCTTAAAATCTCCACAAAGAATGACCCCTCGGGTTTAAAGTTTTACGGGTTTATTTGAAAAGAAAGGATGAGAGTGGCATTGTCTGAAAACATTAATTGCACAATCAGATTAGCCAAACTCTGTGGAGGTTTCTGAGGAATGGGACATTGTTTTAATTATGGCAGACTAGCGAACGAAGCTAAACCAGTCATGGCTGAGTACTAAAGAACTTTACTTCTTACTCCTTTTATTAGTATCCTAGGGTTGCCCTTACAAAGTACCATAAACTGGGTGGCTTAAAACAACAGAAATTTATTCTCTAACAATTATGGAGGCTGGAAATCCAAAGTTAAGGGGTTACCAGGTCTATGAGAGAATCTGTTTCATGCTTTTCTCTTAGCTTCCATTGTTGCTGGCAAACTTGGGGGTTCTTTGACTTGCAGACATGTCCCTCTGTCTCTGCCTCTGTCATCACAGGGCTTCCTTCTCCTTGTGGGTCTGTGTCTCTTCTCTTTTTAATAAGGACACCTGTCGTATTGGATCAAAGCCCAGTCAAGTGACCCCATCTCAGCTTGATTACAACCGCAAAGACACTATTTCCAAATAAGGTCACATTCACAAGTATGGCAGTTCGGGCCTTCACCATATCTTTTGAGGGGACGCAATTTAACCCACAACAGCGGTTCGGATTCAAAGTGTCAAATGACCCTGAAAGATCAAGAAATATGTCACTGGAAGCCCAGTGATGCAGATTCAGAAGTGGAAGGGAGATGAGCAAATAGAGGGAGGGCGAACAATGCCTTGAGATTTAATCTGGAGGGAAGGCAGCTGGAGGGGGGTGAGGGGTTTTCTTAAAGAAGAAGATTTAAATATGCATGGGAGCCAAGGGGAAGAATATCCAGTTGAGAGGTAAAGTTTAATATAAAAGAAAAGGAAAAATTATAGTAGAAACATCAAATTGGCCAGACAGGCATAAAATCTAAACCATTGGTATAGGGATCCATTTCAGCAGAAGGACAGTCAACCTCTCGTAAGAAGAAAAATAGAATAGGGGTGGATACCAATATGTTTGCACTGCAGTTTTTTAAAAATTAGGAATGTCAGAGAGTTTTTAAGAGCTTGCATCTTCTCTTCCAAGTGGGACAGTGGTTCACCAGCCTGGGGCTGTGGTGTGGGGGGCATGGGGAGTGGGTGCTGGGGGGAGGGAGGACACCTGCAAGGTAGGAGAGACTGCCCAAGGTGGATGTGAGCGCAGGACCAGAGAAACAGGATCATCATGCGGTGTTAATGGCCAGTGTGAGGTGGTTGGTGAGACCAGAGCTTTAGACCCATAGGGAGCATGCCTGCCCTTGAATACGGCAAACCTAGGAGCTCAAGGCTTGAAATAAAAAACATTAAGAAATAAATTATAAAAAACAAGTGAACAGATAACGCTTGGCATGTGAGTCCAGAGGGCTGGGCTCTAGGCAGGTGTAAAATGAGGAAGTTGGATCGTTCACCTGGTTATTCTCACCTAGAACAGCCAGGGTGCTCAGGCCAGTGACAGTAACACAGCTGTGCTGCTTGACAGGTGGCTCAATGCTGTCCACGTGGTGGGTTTCTTCTCCCTGTTAACCGTCAGCTCCTCAAACGTAAGAAACATGACTTTCATTTATTTGGCGGCACTAAGCACTATGCTTTGTGAGATATGTCTCCATACATGTTGCTAGATGGATTTTTGGACTCTATTTACATATGTGTGCATATATATGTAGATTATATAAAAATGTAAAATACATTTTATATTAAATCAATAGAAATGTGTTTTACCCAATTATTTTTGCGTCGTACCAAAGTTACATAAATGGATTCCATTCTAGAGACATGGAAGTACCCTCTGAGGATTTTGCCTTTGAGATTTTTAATATACCATACTTCTGACAGCTGGTAACCAATCAATCAATCAAAATTAATTGGATAACTTTTTCTTATTAGTGCTAATACTCTAATTTTTGCTTGGTATCTTGGCAGTCAATATTCATATGTCCAAAGAAGCACGAGTCTTCAATTTTGAATATACAGTGAAAGTCCTTAATGTACAGGCATTAAAAGTGACATGAGAGCTGAAAACACCTCTCTGAAAAATAGAATAATCAACAGTGTTTTATTACTTGCAATAAACTTACAGTGAATATTCTTGTTAAACGAACGTGCACACACACACACACACACACACACACACACAAATCCCTTCATCGTATTAACAATAATCCTTTAATTTGTACATCTCTTCTCATTTAAATTTCAGTATGTAGAGTTTCCTTTCAGTTACCCCTTAAAGGGTGAAGATGGAGCATTAATCCCCACGTCCCCATCACTCAGCCTGGCTCCTGAGGCCTGATGGCACTCTTGTCGTTTAAGTTTCATTCTGACAAGGCTAAGCTAAGCTTGCCTTTGAGTTAAAAACAAAAAGCTAACTTGCTATGAAAATTAATAATGTCAGGCAAGGAAATGTTCATTGTAGCATACGGAACAGACTGTTCTCAAATACTTGAGAGACCACTACCGTGCTACCAATACCGATCCACTAATTGCTAACCATTCATTAGGATTCATTACAGGGAGGCCCAGAAGACTCTTCCCAGACTCCACTCGCCAGAGGCCACAGGCGTGAAGCTGACACAAAAGCAACACACACCCGCCGTGCACTGTCACCACCACACGCACAGAAACCCCAGTGTTCCGCAAGTTCTCTTCCTTCTCATTCCTTCCCTGTCCGTGCTCTTGTCTCCACAGCTTTTTCTGAGTCGGTGAGCTTTTTCTGTATTTTTGCAACGCTCACGAACCAAGCTGCCTCGACAAGGAGGGTTTCTCTCTTCTGCTTTTTTGTTTCCCCAAAGCGTCTAGAACAGTGCTAACACATATTTTATCTGATTTATAATCTTTTAGCATTAGAACATATTTTCATTACTTTCTTTTTATTATTTTTTAAATTTTTTTATTTGTTTATTTGAGAGACAGAGAGAGAGAGAAAGCAGGGGCAGTGGCAGGGGGAGAAATAGGCCCCTGCTGAGCAGGCAGCCGGATGCAGGGCTCGATCCCAGGACCCTGGGATCATGGCATGAGCTGGAGGCAGGCACCTAACTGACTGAGCCACCCAGGTGCCCCTATTTTCATTCCTTTAAGTCATGGTCTCTTTTTGGCCTCTAAGGATTCCTCTTGAGCCAAAATCCAGTGTTGGAGAGAATCAGTGCCCGGGTTTGTAGGCTGTACCCCCGGAAAAACAGCTTTCATAGGCTCCGGCGTGGGAAGAACATTGACAATAAGAGAAAAAAAAAAAAACCAAAAAACGGCTGGAATCCGTCTTCACAAAGCAACTTCTCCAAGACCTTTCTCCCCAGGCGCCCCACAAAAAGGGTCCAGAGACAGTCCTGACAGGGAGAGCAGTGCCAGCCCGAAAGACCATGTGTGTGCAACCCCCCAAGGCAGTGGCCATGTCTGCTACCCGCCTGATCCATCCCTGCTCCTTCCGGGCTTCACTTCCGCCTTCACTCATGCATTGGGCAAGCTGAGTGAGGGAGTCACGGATCCCAAGGAATGCGGTATCTGCCTCTCAGTGTACAAAACTGTAACATGGAAATAAATGCCTTCCTCCCAGAATTGTGACTGCCAATTGAGACAATTTATAGGAAATGATGCAATAACGTTTAAGTCCTATGGAAATACAAACATGTTAACATTATTGTCAAATGCAGAGCCTCAGGAGGGACAGTGGTCTCCTGGTCTGCTCACTACACAGTGGCGGAGAGGGGCCCGGGGCAGCACGGTCTCCACGCGACCTGCTGAAGTGGAGAGCTGAGCGAAGTCAGGACAAGGGGCTGGCGGAGGTGGCGAGGATCCGTGTCAGGTGGGAGATGAGCAGTGATGCAGTGGCCAGGAGGGAGCCCAGGGGATAAGGGAGCCTGAGCTAAGGAGCTCGAGGTTTGACACCAGATCAGATACACTTGCAGTGAGCCCCTGGGTGGACATGGTTTCTGAATGGCCTTCCAGGGGGTCCCGAGACACAGAGCAGGGAGCTCTCCTCTGTGAGGACATGACTGTGACCCTGCGTGCATCCCTGTCCTCATAGATTGATGCGAAAGGTGGGTGGTAACAGGTTGTGGTCAGAATGTGAGTCAGCTCAGTCCAGTAGACAGTGCCAATAAGAGGAGGGATGGGTACATGTCCTGTGTGTCCACTCTGCTGTCCACATTCGGGCCCAGCACTCCTTTCCTCGGCACCAGACGTGCACTGGGGTCCCTGCGGCTGTGCTTGCCGTGAGCAACTCACATCTCCCATGGCTCTTATTTCAAGGTGCTGACACTGAGGCCCAGAATTTCGGGGACTTGTCCAACATCACCCAGCAGAGGGCAGGTCCGGATGAGCACCTGTTTTCCTGGCACTTGCTCCCACATTCCCTTGGATGTATTAGAGTCTTTGTGTATCTAGCAGGTTGGAAAGAGCATGAGAAAGATTTTGAAGATTTTCCTAGATGACCTCGATTTGGCAATTGCATTTTCGCATCCGTCATACCTCATGATCCAAAGGAAGATCCAGTAACTAAACATATTTTGTTCTTTTTGTTTGAAAACTTGTGCAATGGAGTTTATGTTCCCACTTATTCAAGGAGAAGCATTCACCCTGACACCCGGTGGCTGGAAAGCATCTAGGAGACTCCAGCGTTCACTCCACCAAAGAGCAACCCTGATAGAGGTCCAGCCATAGTGCGTGGGAGCCGGCTGCGGGTCTGCAGGAGAGATGGATCTGACCGAGGGGTGGCCCTGGCTTCAGTACCCACCCCCTCTGTCACCCCTGAAGGTCACTTAGTCTCACTGAGCCAGGGGTTCCTCATCTATAAGAAGGGGTAGGTCTGCCTCAGGGGCTTGTCATGAAGCTCAGATGGAATGAGGCCACGAAAGCACTCGGTAAATCGCAGAGCACACTTGAGACACAGGAATCCCTGGGTTTCTGGAAACTCGAGGAGGCCACATCCTCATGATCATCGGCATCCTTGTCACAGTGGCTTTGGTTTCTTCAACTTTGCGTAGCAGCGACTTTACACCTCATTTCACTCCGTTCTCAGGGTGACCTTCCGGAAGGGGGATTATCACCTCCCTTTTACAGATGCGGGGACTGAGCTCAGAGTAGGTCACTAAACGCTGGGGCTTTCCGATGGCAGGTCCGAGCCCAGCCGTAGCCCCTAAGTCCGTGCATTCCCAGTGAATCTCACCGGTTCCTCCTCCTGGATCACGGTCCCCACAGGCAAACAGAGCCTGCTGCGGCCCCTCCCATTTGGCCTGCACTGGGCCCTGCTTGCTCAGATTTCAGCCAGTCCATGGGAACTGGACCAGCCCGGCAGGGAAGAACATTCTGTGCTAGCTGACCCACTGTCCCCAGGGCCACTCTGCACTGGATCAGTGCCCTAAGCAGAGCCTGTGGTAATTCTCACCAGCAGCGCCTGAGGTCAGGCTGACGGGAGGAAATGTTCCAGGCCTGGCGACTCTCTCCTGGGTCCTGGGGAAACGCATCCCCAGGAGCTTCCAGCTGTCTGCAGGAGGAGCGCGGCTTCTCTGTGAGAGCAAAGGCAGAGTGGAGTCTATCCATCTGCCACGGTGAGGGGCCCTTCCTCTCTTGCTCCCTCCTCACCACGGGCACCAGAAGCCAGAACTCACGGACCACGAGCTCCAAAGCCCTAGCCCCGGCCTGGTCCTGCTCTCTGGGACTTTTTCTTCAAGGTACGGGCCCAAAGCTCTGCCATGTCCCCTCCTTTCTTTCTGCTCCCCGACCATCTGACCATCCGCGGAGGAGGCAGGAAGGAGAGGGTCACCATTCCCCGCAAACAAAGCAGGAAGTGACTGTCTACGGAGCTGGGCTCTGGGTAGGACTGGCCTGGGGGGTACCTAGGAGCTTTCTTTCCTAGCTCCTTGGTTGGATGAGTTCCTCTAGCTCCTTCTTCCCCGTAAAATGGAGCAGGGAGCGTCCGCTCACAGGTGTTCCGGGGAAAGGTGTGCAAATGCCGCAACTGTGCGTGTGAGCCCCCCACTTGCCAGATGAAAATGAGAGTGACCCCTTGAAATGAGTGTCCCGAAGAAGTCCGCGGTCCTGGAAGGTGGCAGAGCTGGGGCCACTCCGGGCCCTCGGGTTGGGTCTTGCCCTCTTCCTGTGGGCCCTGGTTTCTGTTGTGGCATCTTCTAGGACTTCCAGCATCAGAGCTGGGGAAGAGGGCGCGTGTAATGGGTACCTCCGATCCATCAACTTGCACCTCTATGCCAGCTCCAGCCTCCTCCAGCCTGTGGTTAGGAAGAAGAAGAGGAAATCGAAAGATGCCCACCCATCCCCCCAAAGTTTCCCTGTGTCCAATCTAACGAACCTCAGCGTCACTGGAACATGTCTCCCAGTGTAGCTGCGCTTCTCCGGTTCTATCTGACTCTGAGACCTCTCCTGCCTGGCCAGACACTTGACCCCCCCCAGGCAGCCGGGGCGCTGGAGTGGGGAAGCCGCCAGCCCAGGTCCTGGTCAGGGACCCTGCTCTCGCATGTAACCCTGGGCCCCTGCGCTTTGTGAGACAGATGATCCATGAGGACTGAATTAATTTTTTAAAGGAGAGAGCATCTGCTTTCAAAAGAGTTATTTTCAAAGAACAGTGTGGTGCTGTTGGATGAAAATGTGCTAGCAGCCCTGGTCTCATTTCTGGAGGCTCCCTTTTAAATGGTGACCCTCCCTGGGGCCACTGGAGGAGGCTGGCTTCTCCCTCCCCTGGTTTTCTTCCCACCGGAACCCACCCTTGCAGGTCAGATGAAGTCCCACCCCTCTAAAATTCCTCAGTTTCGTTCTCTCTGCCTCTTCACCCCATCTTTTAATTTCCCCTTCACCGAATTCCTAGAATACTTCCTATCTGTGCTTTTGTTGGCATTTAATAAATTTTATTTTGTATTTATTTTATCTTTTACTCCATGCTTGGCTTTCCTCTCCCAAGAAGCCAGATTCTGAGACTTACTCATCTCTGGATTCTTTACAGAACCATCCCCTTGCCTGAGACTTAGGAGGAGCTCAGTAGAAAGCAACCCTGTTGCTCCTTCTCAGAGGCCACACTCATGGCTCTGTCTGCCGTGTTTCCTATTGACCTTAGGACTCCGTGCAAACTCTCTCCTGTGGCCATAAATCTCCCAGAACCACAGCCTTGCCTCTTTGGCCTCATCTGTCAGTCCAGCCTCAGGAAGGGCCTTGTGGTCACCCGACTTCTCCATGAGCCCAGTGGCCTATGGGGTAATTTGCAGACTGGTTAGCACTACAGAAATCCAGGGCAAAGCCTCTTTGAATCACTGGTCTCTGTGTTGTACCCAGATAAATGCACTGTGGAGTTTGCTGCTTCTACTTCACGAATCCAGCCTTATCACACAAAGTACAGCGGGGTCTTCTGTAGATTAAATGAGAACGTTTGGTTAATACTACTTGGTTTCACCAAATGTGAATTGGCCCCCCAGCAAGGAAGCTTCTGTTAGTGGATGTGCAACTCCCGGGGCCTGGAAGCCTTGACCACCACATGAGTGGCCGAGTAACAGGAGGCAGATGAGATCCGGTTCTCCCTCCAGGACAAACTGCCCAGCAGAGATGCTTGGATGACAGCCAACAAGATAGACGCCGCTTTGTGCAGATTCCAACCCGGAAGAGACCTGTGTTGTCATCAAGAGCTGCTAGAAAGGGGTTCAGAACCCTATAAGGAGAAGGACATTTTCTAAGTAGTTTCAACATTTATTTATCCACTCATGTATTTTCCAGACAGTTAGGTCTCTGAGACTCAGTGTCCCCATCCTTGTAGTGTGGGCACTACTACCTAATTTCCGCAGTCATTGTAAAGGGTCAGTTGGATCGAGCATATATATGACAAGGTCAAAAAGGGCCATGGCTTACGGTAGATGCTCAATCTGTGCATACATTGTACGGATAAACACATTCTCAGTTTGTGGAGGGCTCCCCGAGCCTCAAACTTTCCGGAGTCGCATTTTTTGAGATATACTCACATCCCACAAGTCACTTTTACAAACTTATAATTCAGTGTGCTTTAGTGCGGCTGCAAAGTTGTGCAATGATCACCACTATCGAATTCTGGGATGTTTTTATCACCGGGGTTGGCAGTCACTCTTGCTTTTCCAATGCCCTCCCCACCAACAGCCCCTGGCAACAACCAATCTACTTTCTGCCATGATGGATTTTTCTGTTCTGTGTGTTTCATATAAACGGACTCACACACTGTGTGGCCTTTTGTGTCTGGCCTTTTCACTTACTATAATATTTTCGAGGTTCATCATGTTCTAGTGTGTTCAGTCCTTCACTCCTTTGTAAGGCTGAGTAATACTCCATTATCTGGATGCAAGACAGGTGTTTATCCATTTATCAGTTAATGCACATTCAGGTTCTTTCAACTTGGGGGCTATTCTGAGTAATGCTGCGAACGTTTGTGTGCAATCTCTTCGGTGTAGACATATATTGTCGTATCTTTCAAGGATATGCTTAGCAATTGAATTACTGGGTCATCTGATAGCTCTATGTTCAACAGTCAAACTAGTTTTACGAAATGTCTGCACCATTTCACATTCCCAGCAGCAACATATAAGGCTTCCAATTTCTCAGTGTTCTCCCTGGCACTTGCCATTGTTTGCCTTTTTGACTCTAGCCATCCTAGGAGATGGTAAATGGTATCCCACTGTGGTTTAGATTTATATTTTTTCATGACTAATGATGCTGGGTGTCTTTTTGTGTGTTTATCAATTATTTGTATGTCATCTTTGAGAAATGTCTATTCATATTCTTTGCTTGCTTTCAAATCAAGTTGTCTTTTTACTATTGAGTTCTAAGTCTTCTTTATATATTCTAGACACCAGTCTCTTATCAGATATATGACTTGCAAATGTTTTGTCCCGTTCTATGGGTTGTCTTTCCACTTTCTTGATAGTGTCCTTTGAAGCCGAAAGGTTTATAATTTTGATGAAGTCCTATTAATCTGCTTTTTCCTTTGTTCCTTGCGCTTTTGGTGTCATATCTGAGAAACCATTGTCTAATGCAAGATCACGAATACTTAGGCCTTTATTTTCATCTAAGAGTGTTATACTTTTAGTTCCTATCTTTATGCCTTTGATCCAATTTGAGTTAACGTTTGTATGGTGTGAGATGTGGATCCAACTTCATTCTTTTGCATATGGAGACCCAGTTGTACTGGTTGCTATACTGTCCTTGTAGGTTTCCCCTGAGTCTGACTCTACCCTGTGCCACCACCTCCATCCCATTTCCAGTATAATTAGTGTCAGTTCTTGGCACTCAAGGAAGGCTCAGGGAATGTTCCTTGGATAAATCAGTGACCAAACAATGTTAAAAGTTTGCTCCAGCACATGTTGAAATCCTGTTCTCTAGCGTCACTGAGATGAAAACCTCTGCACAAAGAGCACGAGTTGTTCAAAATCTTATGAAAATGGTTAAGAATTCTGAGCTGGCATAATATAAATCAAGGTACAAGGTCAGGCCCAGTGTGTAATTTAAACAGTCCTCTGAGTTCCTCCTTTATTTGTTGACTGATTAAGTTGTTGATCAGAATCTCACAAAATTTCCTTCTAGGTCTGCTCCCTCCACCTTGACATTGAGATCTTTCATAATTACACCAGAGACTCTTGGAGCCCATGTCAAAGGTGGAAAATTTTGAGCATCACAGTTTCTTCATAGAGCTAAAACAATTGTTCAACTTTGATTAAAATATGCCTTGGATTTTAATGAAAGCCAAACAGATGAGCCAAAAATATAATTTAAAAATTTTTGGTCATTAGAAAAAGAAACAGGTGAAATTAAAATAATATGTTTTATTAACCAAATCTATCCAAAATTCTTCAACATGTAACCAATATAAAAATCCTTAGTGATCTCATATATTCCTTTATAATTAAGTCTTGAAGATCTGGTTTGCATGTATACGTACAGGTCTTCTCAGTTCAAACTAGCCACCTTTCAATTGCTCCATAGCCCTATGTGTCTAATGGCTGCCATTTGGATGAAATAGACTAGCAGCTCCATCATATGGAAGGACTGCAGGAAACCAACTGAACTATAGTAATTCTACTATCACCATGCCATTAGATAGTGAGAACCAAGCAAATGGATATTTTCATCCAATGCGGGATCACTCACTTTAGGTTTGTGCCATAAGAGCTCTTTACTGGCCTTAAGAAGAAGTCTTTGTGGTCGGGTAGTGACTCAATTCTGTGAGAGTCCAAGTTAGAGGCAACTTTTAGGAAATGATACTAAAGTGCAAAGCGGTGCTAAAACAAGTTTCCTTTACATATTTGCAGAATTTCCAGATAACCACTCTGTTCTCTTCTGAAGAGATTTTTTAGAGCTTCTGGCAGTTTTTATTTTTTTCTTCCAGCTCTTGTTGGGATTTTTTTTATAGACCCTAAGTTGTTCATAATAAGCCACCCACTTTCAAATAGGTTCTCTCTGGTGCATCTGTTCCTAGCTGGTAGCAGTGAGCAAATGCGCGTTTAGAAACACTGCGAGAAATGTTGAACACTAGCATTTGGTGGGAGCAGGTGCCACGAGACCGACGCGAATGTCAGTAGTTGCAATTGATGGGGGATTCTGGGGAAACATTCATTTGGCCTCTGCTTAAAATTCTGGGAAGGGTGGCATAAAATCCATGTGATTTCCCTTCAAGTTTCAGCTTTGGAAATATATCCCCAAAGCTGTGTGAAATCTCTGATGAAGGCCAAGGCCATATTGGCTGTTTGTTTTTTGTTTTTTGCTTTTTTTTTTTTTTAAATCTCCCCACCCTCTCCTCTCTTTTCTCCATGTTCTATAGCATTCATGCATCTAGGATCCCATTGTGCAGAATCTTGCTTAGTCTCTGAAGTTAATTCTTCACTGGACTCTAGAGCTGATTACAGAATTAAGAACACAGGGAGGGGAAGGGCCATGCCTTTGCCTACCCTATCGCTTGGAAAGAGGTAGGATCTAAGCTAAGGGTCTACTAAAGCTCTATGTCTCTGTCTCTATTGCATGCAGTTAGCCATGTAAGCTCCTTAGCATGATATATGATTAGGGTTGCCAGATAAAATACAGGACACCACGTCAAAAAACTGAATAAAATTAAAAAAATTCTTTTTAACATAAACATGTACCAAATATTGTATGAGTCACCTTATACTTAAAAAATATTAATTATCATTTATTTGAAACTCAAATTTAACTGGGCCTCCTTTATTTTTATTTGTTAAATCTGTCAACCCTACGTAAGAGGCCAGCCTACTTTTCATGCACTGGTTCCTAGCTCCAGACCCTAACTCTCTACATGGCTTCAACATTTAACAAGTGACTACCTTTTATGTGCAATGTTTCTTGCAATTCTGGTGTCTTTGTATATGCATTCAGCCAACACACATGTAATAAGCATCTACTAAGGGTACTGGTGATACCAACATGAATAAATCATGGTTGTCTCTATTAAGAGGCTTAGAATAAGGAGAGTCAGGTCTATAAATAAATCAGGGAAACACAGTGTCATAAGGGCTACAAACAGTTACCCACACAGACTATAATGGGGGTAAAGAGGGAGCAGTTCATTCCATTTGGGGATATCTGGAAAGATGCCATTGGAAAGATGGCCAAGTGGTTCTTAATTCTGTAATCAGCTCTAGGGTCCAGTGAAGAATTAACCTCAGAGACTAAGCAAGATTCTGCACAATGGCATCCTACATGCATGAATGCTACAGAACATGGAGAAAAGAGAGGAGAGGGTGGTGATCCTTGAGTGAAATCTCAAGGGATTGAGGAACTATTCATGAGAGAGCTTAGACGGGGGGACTTTACCTGCAGAAGGGGTATCCCCAGCAAAGGCCAAGGCATGGAACATTCTGGGCGTCTGACAAATTGTATGCAGCCCAAAGGGACTGTAGGATGACTACCAGATATGAGTGAGTAGAAGGTGGAGGCTAAGCCATTGAGAGTCTTTTAAGCCATTCTAAGAAATTTAGACTTTTTTTTTTTGTAATCAGTAGAAGTCTATATAGGGTTTCAACCCAGAATTCCCTTAAGCTCTTGTATCACTCACTCATCTTCCTCCATTGTCAGACAGCAGCACGCAGTCACCTCCTGTGAACCTTTCCAACAAACTCAGACTCAGTAGTCATCCTTCCTGCCCATGACCGCACTATAGTTTCATTCCCCACTCCACCCGTCACGTGTACTACCTCGGACTGAATCCTCCTCAGAGGCAGGAGGGGCTCTTTCCATCTCTGTCTTCCCAGAGCCCAGCAGCAGGTCCAGCAAACGGCAGACAATTATGGAATGAGGAAATCAAAGCATTTTTTGTTTCTCTATAATTCCATAATTTAACAGACGCTTATTGTTTAAAACAATGAGCTAGTGTATTCGTTTGCTAAGGCTGCCATGACAGAATACCACAGGCTGGGTACTTCAACAATAGACATGTATTTTCTCACAGTTCTTGAGGCTTGATATCTGAGATCAACTATCAGCAGGGCCGGTTTCTCCTGAGGCCTCTCTTCTTGGCTGGCAGATGGCCGCCTTCTTGCTGTGTCCTCACATGGTCTGTCCTCCTTGTCTGCCTGTGACCCAATCTCCTCTTAGAAGGGCAACAGTCATATCGAATTAGGTCCATACATATGACCTCATTTTACCTTAATTATCTCTTTAAAGATCTGATCTCCAAATACAGTCACATTCCAAGGTAACTGGGGGTTAGGACTTCAACATAGGAATTTAGGTGTGTGTGGGGGTGTGTATGGATACAATTCAGCCCAGAACAGCTAGATAATGTACAGTAGGAAAAAAAAATGCTCATAGTCTAGTTTAGCTACAAATTCAAAGTAGTTTTGAATTTACCTTTAACCACAGTTATCCTTTAGAAGCGTATCTGGTATCCAGTAAATATTTACTGAGAGAATGCATGATTGTTAAGCACTGTGCTTCCTCATTTAGAACAAGATAATGGCCCCTACTCCATTAAGATTCACTGAACAATTAAATGAGAATAAACAGGGGCACCTGGGTGGATCAGTAGATTAAGCATCTGGCTTTGGCTCCGGTCGTGATCTCAGGGTCCCAGGATTGAGCCCTGAAACGGGCTCCCTGCTTAGCAGGGAGCCCGCTTTTCCCTCTCCCTTTGCCCCTCCCCCCGCTCATGCTCTCTCTGTCAAATAAATAAATAAAATCTTAAAAATAAATAAAATAAATAAATGAGAATAAACATATCAGTGCTTTGTGGATTGCTGCATGTTATAAAATACTAAGTAAGATTAGTTCGTGCTTTTCTTTGATGATTCGTCCCGGATATTTATTTCTTGCACTGCCCTGTAGGAGCACTCAGGTGGCTAGTTTAATCTTGGTTGGTTGGCTAAGGGTGGAACTTGCACCAGACAGCAGACGGGGACTGTGTTTTCTTCCAGTTCTTCAGTTTCAAATATGAGGCCTTCAGGAGAATGCAAGGGATTCCTTCAGTGGAAAAGATTCATGGCAGCGAAATGTGGGCAAGAATGTGCCAAGTATGTGAGCTCTCCAACCCCATTACCTTCCCTCACTGCAGACCCTGAAGCTGGGGTCATGAAGGAGAGTTAACTGGGGAGGAAAAAGACAGCAGAATGATTTTTCTGAAGGAAAGAAAAGCTCTGCCCTCTGCTTTCTGGACAGAGGGCAAAGAAGCAGCCAGCCATGGACTTGTATGGATGTGGAGACAGGGGTGCCTGCCGCTCTCTGGACTGTGTGTGGGGTAGCGGACAGAGCCACGCGGCTCCCCGGACGCCTGCAGAGGAATGCTGCCCATGGCCGCTGCATGGGCAGTCAGCAGAGAAAAGCTGGACCTGAGTGGATCTGCAGATGGGGTTGATGGGTCACTTCAGTGTGAGGGACTGAGGTCTGGGGAGCCCTTGGGTGCACCTTGTTGAGTCCCCAGCCGACGGCCCCACTGCTTTGACGCCGTGCAAATCACCAACGAGAGCTGAGACAGCCTGGGAGCAACGGAGAGCGAAGTCCTGAATAAGATGAGACTGTTTCTGCCCCCGCTCCCTCCAGCGATCTGAGTTAAAATGCTGGGCAGTGTGGAGGTTCCTCAAAAAATTAGAAATAGAGCTACCCTATGACCCAGCAATTGCACTACTGGGTATTTACCGCAAAGACACAGATGTAGTGAAAAGAAGGGCCATGTGCCAATGTTCATAGCAGCAATGTCCGCAAGAGCCAAACTGTGGAAGGAGCCGAGATGCCCTTCAACAGATGAATGGATCAAGAAGATGTGGTCCATATATGCAATGGAATATGACTCAGCCATCAGAAAGGATGAATACCCAACTTTTACATCCACATGGATGGGACTGGAGGAGATTATGCTCAGTGAAATAAGTCAGCAGAGAAAGTCAATTATCATATGGTTTCACTTATTTGTGGAACATAAGGAATAGCTTGGAGGACATTAGGAGAAGGAAGGGAAAAGTGAAGGGGGGAAATCGGAGGGAGAGACGAACCATGAGAGACTATGGACTCCAAGAAACAAACTGAGGGTTCTAGAGGGGAGGCGGGTGGGGGATGGGCTAGCCCAGTGATGGGTATTAAGGAGGGCACGTATTGCATGGAGCACTGGGTGTTACACGAAAACAATGGATCGTGGATCACTACATCAAAAACTAATGACGTACTGTATGGTGACTAACATAACATAATAAAATTAAATTAAATTAAAAAAAATAAAATGCTGGGCTGCAGAAGAATTAAATAGATACTCCATCCATAGCGGGTTGGAAATTGTTGAGGAGAGGAACTCACGGATGCATCCTGTGGCCACACTCCACACCTCTCCTAGTGGCACACACCCAGGACTAGGGCTCCTGCTGCACCCCTGCCTAGCTGGACAGCCTGGGTCCTCATGGTCATGGCCACCTCCTGCTGTGTGTGCCTTTGTGAGGGAACATCCCAGCATGGTTGCCCATGGGTCTCCATATCCCAGCCCTGGACTCCAGCCTGCTCAGTTTCACCTCTTTGCTCTGTGAAGGGCGTTTCAGGTACTCCCCAGCCTTAGCCTTGTGGCCTCCCTCCCGCTGCTGGGCTGCCGGCCTTTCTCTCCGTGGATAGTGTCCACAGGCATCTATATCATCTCCTGCAGGGCTTTGAGCCTGCAGCCCCTCAAATCCTTCCCAGTCCCCCAGGGCTGCCCTAGAAAACGCCTCCACCTTTGGCCAGATTTCTAGAGTTTGATGCCAGGTCTTGCCTAGTTCAATTTTGCAGTTTTTTGTTCGTTCGTTTGTTTGAATCATTTTCACTGAGATACAATTGGCAAACCCTACAATTCACCCATTTAAAGTGTATAATTCAGGGGCGCCTGTCTGGCTCAGTTGGTAGAGCATGTGACTCTTGATCTCGGGTCATGAGGTCAAGCCCCACGTTGGGCGTAGAGCTTAGTTTAAAAAAAAAATGAATTAAATAGAGTGTACAATTCATTGTCTTTTAGTACATCCACAGAATTGTGCAACCATCACCAATATCTAATTCCAGAGCACTTTCCTTGCCCAGAAAGAAGCCCCATACCCATGAGCAGTCATTCCCCACTGCCTCCCCAGCCCCCGGGGGCCTGTTCTGGACATTTCATGTAAATAGAACTGTAGGCCACGTGCTCTGTTGTGTCTGGCTTCTGTTACTTACATTGTGTGTTGAGGGCTCCTCCACATAGTAGCCCATGTCACGACTCCATTCCTTTTTATTATTGAGTAGAATTCCATCATGTGGCTGTCCCACCATTAGTGTGTCCATTCATCAGTTGATAGACATTCACGTCCAAGTTTTACATTCCCAGGAGTGGAAATACTACATTATATGGTAACCCCACATTTAGTATTTTGAGGAGTTCATTTTTTTAACATGAGTTAGAATAAAGATAATTACCAGGGATTCCACACCTGGGTATGGAATCAATTGAAGATTGGCATTTCCTTGATTTCCTTCCCTGATGTTTGTGGACGACAGCAGTAGACAGATATTTCAGAGATGTGCTTCTGTGTCTCCCATAGACCTGAAGCCTGGACTTAGTGGCGGGCTGGCAACAATAATCTGGCTTCCCCACAAAAGGTGGGTGGTTTGGTGTATATCACGTCATTTCTTGAATGCATGTTCTTTGTCTGTAAAAGGAAGCAGGCATGACATCCCTCCACATATGCTTTGTCATCTTACAATGAAGGAATGACAATTGTGTGTGTAATGAATTTCTTCTGATATTTATTATTTGCCAGGTTGCAACCTCTGTCAAGTAGAATCGACTTGGGAAGGTTTACTTGAACCTGTGCCGCCCACGTCAAGGTGACATGGACCATGGGCAAGGGGACCAGGTTTTGGTCCTTATTTCCATATCTTCCCCTTGCGCTGACCCCACAGGCGGTCAGCCCTCAGTTTCTGCTGTCTCATTTCTACTGCCTTGAGGAGAAGTGGTAGTGATCACCCTTCCTGCTTGAGTCCACAGTAACCCTTGTGACCCCAATCCACAAGAGGTAGCTGCCTTGAGGTGTGTGGCAGGATTCTTCACCGCACTAAGGGTTCCATGGACAGAAGGAACAGTAAGTTTATGGTGGGCTATCTGCCATGCAATGTGTAGCTGCTGTGATTAATAGTCACCACCTGGCTTTTGTGAAAACATGAGACTCTATCTTGTAAGACTGCATTCATGTCTAGCCCCATTCTAGCTCAACGTCCGCAAAACTAAATTTAGTCCAGTCCAGTAACTTTGGAGTACCTTTCTTTTGAAGGAGAGATTGTACTTCCCAGTTTGAAGGTGGGGAAACTAATGTTATTTGCATCAAATACTGCAATCAGATTTCTAAGAAGTCCTTACCCTCCAGGGCCTGGTGGATCTCTAGAGGCCTAGCGTCTAGCACAGAGCTGTGCTGAGCTCATGGGCGCCTGAGGTAAAAGGAACAGCTGCTAATACTGATCTTATCTTTATTTAAAAATATTTTTATCATGATTTTTTTGCATTCATTTTCTTTAAATGTTACATTGAAACAGTATTAATCATAATTAACATTTTTTGACATCTCTTTAAATTTTGCACTGAGGAAAATGAGGTACTTGGTCAGCCTGGTCCACACCCTGTCCCTGCACACAATACACATTCAACTTAATTGGAGAATTAAATAGAGAATCAAAGAGAGAACTGTGTCCATGTTCTTTTATTATCGGGGCAATCTAGGGAGACACTACGTCCTCTAACTAGTCTTAAAAGCTGGTGCTCAGGGGCACTGGTGTGGCTTAGATGGATAAGCAACCGACTCTTCGTTTTGGCTCAGGTCATGATCTCATGGTGGTGAGGTCAAGCCCCCTGTTAGGTTCCGTGCTCAGCATGGAGTCTGCTTCAGATTTTCTCCCTTTCCCCCTCCCCCTGCTCTCTCTCTATCAAATAAATAAATTTAAGAAATATTTATTAAAAAAAAAAACAAAGCTGATGCTCAGGATCCAGAGAGAGTTATGAAAGAGATGCCCCTGGGACGCATGGTCTTGCTCGGATGGAGTAAGGAGGTAGGGCAAGGGAATTTGAATGACTGGGAGCAGCTTGGCCACTAGGAACTTTAAAGATTCTCAGCCCCATTTCCTTGGCAGAGTAAAATGAAAAGAACACCATACCTGTAAGCAAACAGTGTGGATTCCATCTCTTGCTATGGTTGGAATCACTCTGCATCAAAGCAGTGGAGTAACAAGGCATGGACTTTGGAACCAGAAATCCTTGGGTACAGACTGGACTCTGCCGCTTACTGGCTATGGTGTTGGACAAGTTGTACCCTGAATCTTTATTCTTCATGTGAACAATGTGCACAGTAACAATTGCCAATCTCAGAGGATCGCACTGAGCATTTCATGACATAGGGAAAGGGTCTAGTTCAGCACACACTTGTAGAAGAGCTTCATCAGAGGGCACCTGGTAGCACCGCCACGTTCATTGGCCATAATAAGAACTTATCCGCATGGCGACTGACTCTTGACCCCTCAGCTAGGGATAGATCTGTCCTGATCCTCCTGGGGCCAACAGCCGATAAGCTTTGACAGCCCAGAGCCTGTGTGAATGAAGACTTATTTGTAACATGTGCGGCTTTGTATTCACATCCCCTGAGACATTGCTAAGGTTGGCACTGTGGCTGCCAAGCGCTGCCATTTATTCCTGCTGGAACCAGAGCTGGGGCAGAATCCAATCTCCTTTCAAGTACTTTAGATTCCTTGGAAGAAAGGATTCCTGTAGAATATTAATATAAACTGTTATTATAGAAATCCGCCAAAGTCGCCTTTTTATTTTGTATCTCATCAGGATTGTAAAATGAAGCCTTCCAGGAAATATGCAGTTGATTGGCTTTGATTCACCCTAACAATGATTTGCAAAATCGGGATTTTGGGGTCTGTTTGGCTCTGTATATCTGCATACTGCATGGTACATGCCAGAGGGAGTTAGGCTAGGTATACACGCCTCCATTTAAGCCAGGGTCACCGTGCCTGTTAGCTGGCAATCTTTCAAGAGGAGGGGATGAGCAGAGCTCAATTCAGACACAGCTTCCCATGTGTGAGCTTTGACGGCGGGGATGTCTGGGCATTTGGAGGAGGGTGCGTGCAAAGGAGAAAGTTCTTGCAGTCACACGCATTTCCCCGGCTGGGGTTATGCTCTTTCTTTCCCGTTCACCACGTTTATAGCACGTGGCCTCTCCACACACCGTCTGGCTGCATTCTCCTCTATTGTTCCTTGGCCTGGAGATTCTCTCGGCTCTGTCAGCCGCTCCTTCTCCATGTTTGCTGTGTGTGTTTGTCTTTCTGGGATGAAGTTTGTTTTTCAAGCTCTGACAGACTGGCAAGGCAAACAAGGTTGCCATTTTTGTTTTGTTTTGTTTTTATGAGCATGGCAATTTTTAGCCCTTTGAAAACAATCCTGAGACTTGGGAGGTTATAATTTGGGATGCCATGTGTAGAGGCACACATTCAGATCTTATTGTGGCTGAGGGAACAATCTGAAGGAAGCGGGTGGAAGACAGATTAATGTGGGTGATTTATCAGTTGTGAAGGGGCCAAGCTCCTGACAGCACTAAAAGATGAAATAACCAAAATGGAAACGAATTTCATAGAACATTTTGAAAAATTAATTTTGAAGAGTGTGTTTATGTCTGAACATACATATGTATATAAAATGCATAAATAAACATCGCATCTCACACATACACTCACCTCCTGCTTCTGTATGTCAGGCTTCTAGTGATCTCATTGTTTTGGAATCCACAGGAGTAAAGACAAAGGGTCTCTAAACGTCACAGCTAGCTATCTCGAAGTCGTGAAGCAGACATGGGAGACCCTGTTATCTCCCTTGCACAGGTTCCAGAGACAGAGGGTCAGAGAGCTTCCACCACTTACTTCAAATGAGGGACCTCAGAAGTGACATGGCCAAGGGTAAACCTCTAGTCTCTGTTCCCAATCCAGGTTGGGTCTAGAAGCCTCAGCCCGAGTGTTGGTCCCAAAAGGTGCAGACGCTCTCACCCAGACACAGGTGCAGCTCCAGACACAGGTGCAGCTCCCATCACTGTTCTCCAGGTAGTAGCAACTGGGCCCATCAAAAGGAAGGTTATTAGAAAGGTGATCTTGTGGTTGGACACAGGTCATAATTTTCTTCAAGGATGCATGCAGAAGCAAAGGGCCACTTAGAAAGAAAATTAACAACGTATGTTAGGGGTCTTTTTAATACACATAGTAGTACTGTCAGTTTACCATATATTTTTTTCCCTCTAGGCAGAATTTTCCATGACAGGTCTTGGAAGTGGAGTATGAGATGTATATATTTACAGTGATTTTGATTTAGGTCTCTTTGCAAGTCTCACCTTTGTCACTATTCAGTTGTTTTGATCACTGGTCAGATCACATTTTAAAGGTGCACGTCACTGGATTCTCAAAGTTACACATCTGGGTTAGAATCTGATCATGGATCAGTCTTCATCTTTAGGATAAACCAGAGAGGATAAGAGCTCTGAAAGTCCATCAGGGATTTAAGAGCTAAACAGGAAAAGATTACTTGTATCATTATTAGCAAAGTACAGATCTTTGAAAAGCAGAGCAGGTAACAAATTCAAACCAAGCCTGCCGTCTGGTTGTGCGTCATGTTTTCCTGAATCCTCAGATTACATAAAGACATATTTCAGCTTGAATACTGAGTCCCGGGCTACCCGAGGACCCAGGTTTCATTGGCAATCCAATTATTCCAAATAGTGTGGGACAGTCTGCAAACCATTACAGGAAATAAAGTTATAGTTCTTATTTGTTATAAGAGTGTACAGCACTTCTGGTAAGGATTGGTGTTGTAAAACCAAACCAACGCATTCAGAAGGCAAGAGTGAACAAACAAGATTGCAAGCTATTAGAAGGCAGAGGCTGTGTGTCTACCCCGCACTCTGGAGGATCTCTTTACATGAGTCTTTGCGTAAGTACCTAATTAGCCAGCGGAGATAGTTCTGGAGAAGGAATTCTGTCTTTCCATTACCTTATTCCATTTAAACTTTTTTTTTTTTTTTGGTATCAGTGGACAAAGAATAGTTAAGCAACACTAGTCAATTTATCAAGACCACTGTTCAATTATTTGGTGGTGAATATTGTAAATGCTGATATGCAAATAAGAATAACAGCACTGAGAATATGTGTTGAGCCCCTTCTATATTCTAGGCTGTGTAGGTAGAGCTACCTGGTACAGATAACTGACATTGAATTGAAGGCACTTATTTTCCAATATGAATGTCATATTCATGATAATAAAGCAAAAGACTTGGACTGTAGAATATATTTTGGAATGTGATCATGGGAGGAAAGCAGAACATAATATGGAGGTGTTAAATGGCAGATCTGTGATAAATATAAATATCAAATGTGTTATTTTGATGTATATGAGTGATAATTGGATTTTAAATTACACATCTATAAAGAACAGAATCTATAGTGCAACAAGTTTAGTTATGAAAATAATTATAAGAAAAAGCTCTGTTGGCCTTACATATAATTTTAAAATACATGCACATATATATTGGGAACATTCAAAGTTTTCATTCCCCACCCCCAGACTTCTCAATAAAGTTATTGCAACAAGTTTGTGAAGCATGAAATTAAATCCATCTTAACCCCTATCTGATTGTGAGGAATGAGGATTAGACCAGAATTTCTAACCAATGAAGAGACTTCTATAAATTCTTGTTACTTTGTCCAGCATTGGCCTGACATGCCTATATGGGCTTCTAGAAATATCACAACATTCTCACAAGAAGAAAAGATCATATATACAAGCATGTGATTCATTCATCCTTTATTCAATAAACAATTGTTGATCATTATTATATACCATGAACTCTGTTTAGCATGTTCGGTGATCTATTTAATCCTCACAGTAACTGGGAGGGGGGTATTAATGCCAGCATTATGCCCACTGCAGATTCAAGGATGTCATACAGCCTTCAAATGGTAAATCAGAGATCATCTCCTATGAACAGAACTTACTGCAGGCACTCTGAAGCAGAAAATTCTGCCACCAGAGCGACTGGTCAGGTCAGGAGCTAATTTGGCCTTCAGAGATTTGACTTTTATGTTTTGAGTGAGTGTCTGCTTGGTTATAACCTTGGAATAATAAATGACTTCTGGTAAATTTGAATGTTATGATCAAGTAAATTAAGATAGAAAGTGGAGATATAGAATTAAATTATTTGTATCAAAATACTAGATATGCATCTAAGCCATGATGATAGAATAGAGGAATTCTGAACAATGAGAAGTTTTAGAGGCAGACCTTCAGATTTCCCTTTCTGGTCCATTATGTCTTTAGTTCCTCCTAAACTTCATCAAGTTTCATGACATACATGATTAATAGCTCACAACTGATTCTGAGTAAACAAAACCTCTGAATTTATATGAATCCAAAGGATATCTTAAACACCAACAGTGTTTTTATTCATATGTCTTGCTCAGTGCAGCTAGTCGGGCCTTTATTATGGGTAATGTTTACTTCTGGGAAGATTAAAGGAAAATACAGTAAAATAGCTTCAAACACCTTTATGGAACTCAACTATAATTCTGAACAATGGGATAGGAATTTTATACAAGTATGTATCTTATCACAACAAATGTGATCATGAATTGGAAATAAGGGGAAAAAAATAACTCAAGAGCAATGCCAACATGAGTTTATCCAATTTTGCACTCATGACATCTAAGATGAGGAAAATAAAAATAGAAAGCTTTTAAATGCAACCATCTAAAAATCTCTAAGAATATGAGATTGATGCCTGTGACTAACCTAAATGATAGAAGAGAATCTTTCTCCGAGACATGAAAGAAAAATGTTGGTGTATTCCTAGAATATGTAGGGACACGGCACCAACAGGAAATCAATTCTGAGGACAAAAGTGACGTAGGGTATGAAATCCTGTTCTCTTAATATTCCCAGTTATATTGTGCATTATATTTTTACAGATTCTACACATCACCCTGTTGTTGGCAACATCTCTTTAACTTGTAGTTCTAATACAATTGGTGAAATTGAATAATAAAATTGAATTGAAATGTTGAACGAGATCATCAGTTTGGTAATATCATATGAAAATGCAGGTGAAAAACCTAAATCCAAAGGAAGAGATTGTCTTAATCTCATGGCAAATATGCTGTGGTATGAGAAAAACCTGGAGATAGAAATGTATGTCCATAGCAATCAGCATTATGTATAATGAGATGAAGCCAATGGTTTGGGTGGTCTACCATTACTGTTTATAGTGGCAAGATAATTATTGCAAAGTCAAACTAAAATGTCACTTTATATATACAACATAATGGTTTGGCACAAATCTGTCTAGGGCTTTCCTCTAAGGAAATTTAATGAGTTATTAAAAACACCAGGACAATATTCTTATCAGAGGTTCCCATTCAAATGTGGTCAAATGGTATGGAATGAAGGGAAAAGCAGTAGTTGAAAAAGTAGGAGTTGATATGAAAACATTGGAGTTCTAGTCCTTACTCTATCACTGAGCAGCCATGTACCAGGCATTGACCTACAATTACCATATATCCCAAAAGTTGGAATGTGTACAAAAGTCTTATAGTGAACCATAAAGCAAAACATAGGTGCTTTTATAATTAATATTTTATACAAAGTAGTTTAGCTAAAACATTGCTTTTGTTCTACACACATTCATTTTTCTTGTTTGTTTGGGATATAAAATATTTATAATAGTGAGACATTGAAATGCCACTAAGCATTGTGCTATTGTCTATATACCTTGAACAAAAAGAATGTGAAGAATCTTTATATTTATAATTGCCCCTGACAATTATCGTTTTGGGAGGAAAGGCAGGCATAATCATCCAGAATTATATCAACTCACAGGTTAAAGAAGAAATCATAAATTATGAGAAAAATAAGAACTGACTGCATGATGATGAAAATAAAACATCAAATTTAAAGACCCATCATTGCATTTTGAAAGAAAAAGTTATAGATGTAAACAATTATATTTTTAAACACAGTACAAAAAAAAAAGAAAGAAAGTAGAAGGAAAGACATGATAAAGAAATGACCAGAAATGAATGCAAGAGAAAATAAGATATAATAGTTGCATCAATAATGTTATAATTTCTTGATAATAGTAAAAAAATGATAAATCTGTATAAGATTTAAAACATGAAAAAGAGGGAAAATATAACAAAATAGTCAGAATAAGAAAGAGGACATTGTTAAATAGGCAGCAGAGATAAAAAACATAAGAGAACATTATGATCAACCTTATATCAATAAGCTTAGACAAAACTTAGACAAAAAAGAAAAGCTCCTAGAAAAAAATAATTTTCCAGATCAGACTCAGTAAGAATTAGAGAAAATGGGCAGTTTTATAACCATTGAAAGAAATGGGTGAATAGCTAAAAAATATTTTCACAAGGGAAACACCAGTCTTAAGTAGCTTTTTTTTTTATAAAGCAATCTCTATCATCCTAAGAATGTTAGAAAGTTTTCTGTTATTAGAATGAATAATTCTAATCATAGATGAATTTTTCTAGAGAATAGAAAGTGAGGGAACATTTCCCAACTAATTTTGTTAGGACACCAAAACCAGACAAAGTCACTACAAGGAAATATTAAAAGTTAATTTTATTCTTGAATATGTATGGAAAAAATCTAAAGAGAAATCTAATACTCTAAAGAGAGTATTAGCAAATCAAATCTAGTAAATACAGAAAAGATAGTATATACTAAATAAATTTGGCTTATCCCAGGAATGCATGGTTTAGTTCAACACTTAAAAATCTCTTAATGCAACTTATAATATTAATACATTTAAGAAGAAAAATAATTTAAGCATATGTAGAAAATTTTCTTAGCAATTTACCATACACTTCTTCTTCTTCTTCTTTTTAAAGATTTTATTTATTTATTTGACAGAGAGAGACACAGTGAGAGGGAACACAAGCAGGGGGAGTGGGAGAGGGAGAAGCAGGCTTCCTGCCAAGCAGGGAGCCCGATGCGGGGCTCGATCCCAGGACCCTGGGATCATGTCCTGAGCCAAAGGCAAATGCTTAACAATTGAGCCACCCAGGCGCCCCACCATGCACTTCTGATAAAAATGATTAACAAATTGGGAAGAGAAGAGAACTTCCCCAGTATGTTAGAGAATTTTACTAAGTAGGGAAAGGCTAAATAATTCCCTCAGCTCTCAGAAAAATAAAAATATCCCCCACCATCATATTTCTATTCAATATTATACTGAACACCCTAGCCAGAGAAATAAGACAAGAAAAAATATGTATGGACTGGAAAGTGAGTCTAAAATAAATTTGTCATTATTTGCTGATGATGTGATTTTCTATAAAGATCACACAGACATAAATCAGTTACATTATTATGACAGCTTAGCAACATTGATGGATCTAAAATTATATAAGGGTCAAATGCACTTCCATACTACAGTAATAAACTATGGGACAAGAGGAAGGTAAAATATCTAGGAATAAACATAATAAATAAATAAACAAATAAATAAATTGTGATGAAATAAATTGCTGAAGTATTGTAAAATATAGAATAAAAGTTAAATCTATGGTGAGATAGCTCATTATAACATATAGGCCTATTACATTGTAAAGATAGTATTTGTGCACAAATATGCAAAGGGATGACACACAGAACAAAAACAACAACAACAAAAAGCAGAGACAGATCACTGAAAAAAATTCAATGAATGACACCAGGAAAATTGTTTAACTGTATGGAAAAATAAAAGGAGATTCCTACCTCACACCATACAGAGAAATGAGTTCCATATGACTTAAAGTTTATATATGAAAGCCAAACTTAAAAAAAAAGATTAAGACGGCATAGCATAATACTTTGTGACCTTTGGGATAGGGGACATTTAAAAAAAAAATATCCCCCCAAACAAGTAATCAAGATAAGAAATATATATTTGACTATATTAAAGTAGAAAGAGAAAAACCAAAAACTTCTGTTCTTAGAAAGAAATTACAGATAAAAGGAAATGCAAGTCACAGACCAGGAGAGGATATTTGCAATACAGTTAACAAAATATACAAAGGGCTATTTAAAATCAATAACTAAAAGACAAAAAATAGTCAAAAAATATTAGAAGAGATTTTACAGAAGAGGAAAGAAGAATGGCTAGTAACCAATGAGAAGAATTTCCAAATTCGTTAATCAGGCAAAAGCCACACTGAAAACTCTGTCATGCCCATGTGTTTGGCATACAGAATACCCATCACTGTTGAGGTCACCACGCAGCACAACTCAGACTGGTTCGGGGGTATCCAGAGCAGTGCTGGTCGAGGCAAGAAACTGGAAACAACCCAAATGTCTGCTGAGGGGGATAGACAACAGTTAGCAAAGTGGGAGAAAAAAGCCACGTGGCTGCAAATCACCATATACAGCAGGAAAGATAAATGAATTACAGGTGCACATATCAACATGGAGAGAAATGTGGAGTAAAGGAAAAAAAAAAGCATGTTGTGAAGAACAAATACCAAATGATTCCATTTTGTAAGTTTCAAAAATTAAATATGTTGTTTAGAGAATCCTGCTTACATGGTAAAATATGTCAAATAAAAAGGGACCATGGGCTCACAGAAGAAGGCCAACTGCACACTGGAAGAAGCAGGGGGTGGGGGTTGGGACTGTAGGGTGCACGGGCTTCACATGTACTGACACTGTTCTCATTTCAATCTGGAGAGTCCTGGAATGGGTTTCACTTTGACAGTATTCTCTCCTCCATCTGCCTATCTATTCAGCCATCCAGCCAGCCATCCACTTATAATCTATCTACTGTTTTATACACAGGCATTCAGCTTTTGTAATAAAAACAAATGAAGGAAAGAAAGGAAAGGAGGAAATGGGAGAGGGAGGGAGGGCAGAAGGAAGGAAAGAAGCTCCCAGCTCTTCTGAATCTGGTGCACACTTGGGCAACCGTGGCAAGGAAAAATGGGACTGCATTTATAAGTTGACTAGACCACGGGGTATCTGAGTGAGGGAACTGAGAGAAGGAGCCCTTGGACTTTGTTCTGCAGCATTTGGAGGTGACCCTGAGCTTACACTGCATAGGTCCACTTACAAGAAGTGTCTACAGTGGTCAAACTCATAGGAACAAAGGATAGAATGGTGGTTGCAGGGGTGAGGGGAGGGGGAGGGTTGCTAATCATCATGTGTAAGATGTCAGTGATGCAAAGTGAGTATGTTCTAGAGATCTGGGTGCACATTGTGCCTATAGATAATAATACTGTGTTATATGCTGAAAATCTGTTAAGAGGGTAGATCTCATGTTAGGTGTTCTTATCACAATTAATCACAAGATCACAAAAGAGCTGAAGGATGGAGCAAGGCACTGAAGGAGGAGGCAGGAACGTGACAGGACAGGGTCTACACAAATTACCAGCTTTAGTCTAACTTTAGAGAACTTAGAGTGAATTTTGAAGGAGGTGGATCTGAAGGACACTGCTAGGCGCTGCCCCTGGAGCTGCTGGATGAAGCTCTTGGGCTTCATCCTCAAATGGCAGCCGCTGAAGACCAATGCCTCTAGGTGGTGCAACTGGCAGTAAATTCGGTGCTTCTTGTCTGAAGGCTCTGCTGAGGAGGGAGCAGCAGACTACGGGATGGCTGGAGGGGCCCTATTCTTAGGGGACTCTGTCCCATTCCCCCACCCCCACTGGTGTCTGCTCCATCTGGAAACCTCACAATCTGCCATCCACATAGGTGCCTGGTTGCACCTCCTAACTCACAAATCTGAATGCATGTCTCTGCTGCTTCGATCTTTTCAGTGTCATCCATAACCTTCTGAGTAAAATCCTCAACATAGCAAACAAGGTTGGGATGTGGTCTTCCCGACCCGCATGCCTCATCTCTTCCCCACCCACTCCATGTCCTTTATTATCTAGAGAAACAGGACTAGTGAACTTTCCAAGAACATGCCATCCTCACCCACACCTCCAGCCCATTGCACTTGCCACCTGCCTACACCGTGCCTCCTGATCGAAGCTCATTTCCCCTTCAAGGTTCCGCCAAGCACCACCTCCCCAGGGCAGCCTTCCCTGGTTCCCTTGACTGACCGGGCTTCCTTGTTCTCTGTTCCCATTGTGTCTTAGGCAGAGCTCTAGCATCACAGTGATGACATGGCACTGTCTCTGCTGCCACTAGGGTAGGGACCTGGTGCCTTACAAAGGGTTGACAACAAATTAATGCATAAATCTTTCCAAGGAGTCATCCTGAGATATAAGAAACAGTCTCTCTTTCCCTTTCTCCTCCCATTCCCTAAGGAGTCCAACTCTGGGCAGTGGGGAGAATGCGGGGTTTCCTGGTGACGCTGGAGAGTGAGACGTCCTAATCATGACCTGAACCGTTTAGAAATCCAATATTAGTTATCCAGCTCTTGGACTTCTTCCTGGCAGGAGTCAAGGACAAAAGGGTGCAAAAATATGAGAAGCCTCCCCACGAGCCTCCCCATGAGGCCCCTATACTTCTCAGACTCACCTTTGAGAGTCGCCAGCCTATAAGAACTTCTGAACTCTTTGCCTTAAACCCAGCGGCTACAATAAGCTACCGCAGGCTGGGTTTATTATGATGGCGTAAACGGCCCCGCTGATTAATGAACGATGCATGTAAGTGAAGCAGAGTAGCCACTTACAGGTGAAAACAATGCGTGTCTTATGGGGTCCAAGGAGAAATAGATCAATATGGCTTCATATAGATAAGGGACTCAAAGTAAAAGAAGGGCGTGATTAATGAGTTCCACTGCATTCCACATGAGAGCAGCTTGTGGCCAAACTCGGAGAGAAGTTAATTAGATGAGGCAGGAGGAAGTGGAATGTTAAGTCTACAAACAGTATGAAGACTAATATGAAATGAGTGGAGGATCTGAAAGTCAGGATGAAAGTTTCGGAAACATGTCAGCAGCAATCACAAAATGCCTCGGCACCTGGGGAGTTCTTTCCCCTTGAAATGATCCATGTTATAATGAGATTCTCACCTTCCGGAGAGTTTCTAAGATAAATCTATCTTATTTTTGGTTTGGAAAAGCACTATTTTGATGACTCATCTATTCATTCATTAGACATCTTCAGATAGCTCTCTAGTCTGGATGCTATCCTGAGTACTGAGTAAGTAAATCATCATCTGCCTTGACAAGTTGATGGTGCATTGAGGACCCAAGGTCAACATTCACACATTGCAATGAGTGCTATCGGAGAGTATACAGTAAGTGGTAGCATGCTGGAATCGCAGTCCTGGAGCCACACAGAGCCCATCTCATGAGGCAGAATCAAAAAGCCCTGGGCAGGAAGCCAGACTCCATCCCAGCTCTGCCACTGACCAGCGAATCCACTGGAGCAAACCATACTCTCTGGCTCTAGGATACCGGGTCTAGGCCGAAGATGGTCACAATTTGCTGTTGTTTTGCGCTGGAAAGAACTCCAAAGTGTTTCCCTGTCCACCTTCCCACAGAAATGCAGAGCTCATCAAGCCAGCTCGTGAGACTCTGGGTTTATTCAGACTTTCTCAGTCGGCTCCAGGCCCGTGCCACCCCCAGGCACCACAGGTCATTAGGGCTTCGGCACTGGATGCTTTTGCTCATTTACCTTCTGGGTGAAATGTTCTTTCCCTCACTGTACCTTCTTCTGTAAAAGTCTCTACTCCCTCTTTAAAGCTTATTTTGCCTAGAAAACGGCATCGTAATTCAGTTTCACGCAGTTTTCTGTACTAACTTGTATGACTTTTGAAGGCAAGGGTTCTGTCTTTTTCATCCCTGGATCATAATCATATGGCACAAAGCCTGGCACCCATTGTGTGCGTATGTGTGTTTTAGATTTAAGAATATGTGAAATGACCATACTATGCAACATGAATAAATCCACATTTGCTTTCATTATAGCCATAAAGAAATTGGAAAATGAATCAGGGAAGATGGTTTGGGAACCATATGAGGGTGAAGGTGTGATGTAGGGGTGGGGGTCTGGGAGAGCCGCCAGGTCCCCTAGAATTCCATGGGCTTTCGTTCGGCAGACTCAGAAACTCTTGTCTCCTGAGAACCCCAGCATTGATCATTCTCATGGATGCTGATCCAGACTAACAAAGCCCCCAAGAGACAGGTGTCTATAGCCAGAATGATTTATTGATTTGCAAGAACTGCATCTGTTAGGAAGAGATGATGCATTTATTGGGGCTTGCCTCTTCTAGTCTCCTCCTGCAATGCAAGCCCCATACTCAGGGGCCTGCTTGATGAGCGTGCAGTCCGAGCAGGAGGATACAGCTAGAGGAATAAAATGTCTTTGGACTTCTGGCTTACAGTCAGGTCCTCCTACCTCACCACAAAGCTATCTGTAGAGTGAGCTACATGGTCCTTAAGCACTAGTGCTGTGAAGAGGTTTTGTTACAGTTAGGTGAGCTGGGAGCCCTTTGCCCCTCTAAAGTGGCTCAGCCTGTGATATGGGATGGTTTCTAGAAGAGATTTTCCGAAGCTTCAGTCTCACTCCTGTCTTTTCCCCTGCCCCTGGGGGTTCTCCTGGAGGCCTTCACAGGGAGGAGGATTCCCTGACCTCCCTGACCTGACTGATGGTGGGCAAGGCAGCCTCATCCTAAGATCCCACTTCCCCACAGGGGCCCGGGGCTCTCACTTATGGCTGTCGGCAGAGACACCGACAGGAATCCGGGTGCCATTCTTTCATTTCTGTTCTCAGTTCATCCTGAGTCCTGATGGAGAAATTTCTGCTATGTAATGGGAATCCCTTGGAGACTCAACACTGACCTAAACTCTGTTTGTCTATGCACTGTTCTAAGCACTTAATTTGTCAAGTGGAAATACATTTTCTTATGTTAACTTTCTGGAGAAAACACCCTAGTGTTGCCCCAGATCCACCTGTACCCGGCCTGAGTGGGGACACAGGGTATGGGGAGCATGGCAGGGCCTGGCCAAGCCTGGAGCCCCCGCAGCTCTGGAGGGGCTGCTACTCATGCCTCCCAGTCCAGAGCCTGAACTACTGATCCCTGAACAGTCACGGGCAGGGGGCCTGGTGGGTAACGCTGGTCTCTCAGTGCTACTATCAGCTCTGGACTTACCAGCTAAGTAACCCTGAACAAGTCGTCAGCACTTTACAGTGTAGCTTCCTGGTCTGTAATAGAGGGAAATCTGGGAAATAATCTTTGGTTTTTGGTAAGTATTAAATTAGGAAATTCACGTCAAGGGTTTACCACTGGACTTGACATGCAGCAAGTATACTAATAAATCTTATTGTTATCATCATATCACCAGCTCTTTAAGGACCAGCACTGGACTTCACCACCTTCACATACACAGCCCCTCCGATGCTTCGCACCTTGCCTGCCTGCTGAGCCCCGCCATGCACTGGATCTTGGACTCAGATGAATGGCCATACTGCAGGGCACGGGGCCTGACTTTCTCGTTGGCAGTCAAAGGCTCAGGTGCCCCAGCCCAGAGCGCAGCAGAGTTAACATCCCACACAGGGGATTTCGATTAGCGGGGCACGTGAGCCTGGGGGAGCCGGCAGATACGGCTTTCTCCATCCCTCTGGATCGAACTCATGCTATGCGTTGTGCTCAGCACATCCTGTCCAGAGGTGCCCCATGGGCCTGGAAGCCCATTGTGGCTCTTGACAAAGTGGTTGCCGGCTCAGTGATACCTGCCCTCTGTGTCCTCTCTCCCCTCCCTCGGGCCCCTTCTTTCATGCTCTGAGATTGTGCTTAGCTGCCGTCTGCTTTCCGGAGAGTCTAGTCTAAGCAGGTCATGTTTCCCTTTGCATGTCCAGCGCCTTCTGAGAACAATACGCTATCCTCGGTGCCCAGTAAATGTGTATTGACTTAAACCATGAAACCACAACTGTCTGAATGCCTGAAGAATGAACCAGGACGGCTTGTGGTCATCCCTGTGTTCCCACTGGGTAATGCTCTGCGTTCTTTAGAGTCTTAATCTCTCTGTTTCTGACACACTGAAGGAAAGAAAGGAAGAAAAGAGAGGGAGGGAGGGAGCGGGGGGCGGGGAAGGAGGGAGGAAGAGGCAGAATCTCAAAGAGAAGCTGCCTCTCAATTCCAATCTGTTCCAAGTGCCTTGTTTGCTGAGTTCCATTTTGGGCCAAAACACCGCTAGTCTAGCAAAAGGGAGAGCAAAACCAGAATCACTTGTGAGAACAGGGAGCGCCAGGAAGATCTCTGATACAATGGATGGTGGATTATTTTTAATCTGGACAAATGTCAAAAGCATTAGCAGCTCAGTGCCAAGCCCCCAACCTCCTGTGAGCCTTTAATTAGCTGTGAGCCTGGAAGCCCTTCTCAGGATGCTGCGCCTTCGCCTTCGCCGGGGACAAGCCACGCTCAGGGGCTGGCAGCTCTCCGGAGTAGAAGCCAAAGTGCCGGGAGATGCGCAGCTGGGGCTCCAGACATTGCCCGCTTTCCCTTCAGTGCCATCCTGGGGCGTCCCTTCCCTCCAAGACCCCACTTTCCTTTGTGTCTGGTGACGGCCTATGTTCGAACCTCCATCAGACCATTGCTCATGTAGGTGCATCAAGGGTGGCCTGCGGTCATCATTCTGTACCTTCTCTAAAGAACGGGATCAGAGTGCACGGATGCGAGACCACCGGTTATTCCCAGAGGCTGCTGGAGACTTGGCGAGAACATCCAAGATTTGTCCCACACGATGCCTTTCTTGAAAGCTCATTATTTTTTTTTTTTTTCCCCAGCAGAGAGAATGAGCCCTTGGTAAGGGGGTGGTTTGGGTTTGCTCTCATCAGGGGAGTCGAGACCACCACTGTTGGCCTCCGCTGCTTCCTTGAGTGGTCAGCCCCGGTCGGTGAGAAGACTCTCCAGGGACCAGACACACTTCTCTGTCACAAGTGCTTTGTACTCTTGCAAATCCATCATCTCCTTCTCTCCTCATCAGAAATAATCACTCTGGAATTGTCTCTCAGTATTCTGTCCACCTGAAGTGTCTTTCCAGTTGGACCAAGACATTTATCCAGAGTCACTGGTACTGTCATTGGAGACAGTCATGACTTTCGGGCAAAGACTGTCCAGCAGGACCCCTGCCTTCCCTCCAGCCTCCCACTCTCTACTCAGCCACGGTTTACTCACAGCCAAGCCCACACTCCCTGCACCTGGTGGAGAATCACGGGACTTGGGCCCTGCCCTTAGAGGCTGCTAGACTAACCTTGTACTCTTTGTGAGTCCCAGGGGTGATCTGATGACTTAGAGCATCAACTTCTCTTCCAAACATTTGTTACTTCATGGACAGGGGGCTTGCCTGGGTCTCACTGTATTGTTTGACAGCCGACAAATAAGCACTGGGGGCTGACTGTGCACCAGGACCTCTGTGGATGACAGGAAGGCAGAGACTTGAGCCCTGTCTTCACAGTGCTCACAGCCTGGGGACACCTCTATATGTGGTGCAAATACTCTGCAGGAACTCATCGAACATAGAAAGCAATTTCCTTGAGGAACTGGTCTCTCACGTAAGAACACACCATTAAATCAAGATCTAAGTATTGGGAGTCTGCAATAATTTTCGACTACAGAAGGATATTCTGAGCATCCTTGCCAATGAGTGTGTGTGAGTGTGTGCCAGGACACGTGCATAACTGTATCATATGCAGGAGGGCATTCTAATCAAGTCAAAGACTTCTGTTTCATCTGTGCATTCATTCACTCAGCTATCAAAACAGCCTTGTGCTTGGGACCTTGTGTTCAGGTTGGGGAGACAAAGGCATGGACATGGCAAACGATTGAACAATGTCACCTAGTCCACCCGCAGAGAAACAAGAATTTATACCTCAATCTACCGACATCCAGATGAACACCTTTTCTCTGGGTCCACCCTGCCCCAGCAGCTGTCAATCCACCTTCGATTCAGTAGACATATTATTACAATATTTTTTGTTGTTTGGGGTAAAATAGATTCAGAAAATTTGTTGTCACATTATTGGATTATTTAAAATAATTATATAAGAAATTAAAAAATAAAATAATTATATAAGGTCTCAAAGGAGAAAAAAGCACATGGAAGGAAAGTGTGTTTGTGATGGATTCACCGAGCAGAGCAGAGTATCGTGTTCAGTTAGTGGCCTCACGCACGCCTTCCTTGGCGGGGCCAAGGAGGGCGGCCTGTCATCCCATTGGGAGTCCTCTGGGGCGATCGCATGTCCTTGCAGAGCTGAACGGGAAAGAGGCGCTCTCTCCCTCGTTGAGAGTTGGTTGGCATCCATGCCTGTGAATGTGACTTGCCTTTCTCTCAACCAGAAGGGGAGAAGGACGGGCCCATCAGGAAACACAGCTGGGGGGCAGAACATGGGCTTTCAGTGTGTGCGTGTCACACCCATGCATTTGCACATACTCACCTCAGGCCTCTCTCTCCCAAGGAGGAAGGGGGCTTGCTGGGGCTCACGAGAAACTGAGGCTCTAAGAGGCCTGTGCCTTTCTCAGGTAAATTTCCTGGGGGGTGATTTGCAAGGCCCTCGCAAGCTTCCCAGTCCTATACCGCCTCTGCCGTGGCACACTCTCCGCATCTCAAACACACACGCACTGAACTCCAGATGAGGCAGCTGAGCTTCCCAGGGAGGTTCTGTCTTTGCAGAAGGATATTTTGAAAACATTCGCTATTGCTTTGCCCACACTCTCTCCCAGTGTGCCCGGTCTCCTCTGCTTTGTGTCCATCCTGGCTTTTGGCCAGTGCCACGTACGGTCCTGCCAGGTTGCCATCCCAGCACCTGCTCCAAAGGTGGTGACTGACCAAGGAACCAGACCCCCCTCTCCCAGCCCAGCTGTGTGGTCACGGTAGCTCAGAGCGCTCATACCTGGAGGGAAAGGAACCCCAGCCACGCGCCTGACAGCCTGTCACCTGAGCCGCTTGGAAAACCCAGTCAAGACCTCCTCCCTGGTTAGAGCCCGAGCTGGCTGGGCCCCGTGGAAGCTCCCCACCAGCTCCTGGCTTAGCCAGCCGCCCTGCTGAGTCTGCCCCTCCAGTCCATGCAGCTGGAGTCCCAGAAGGGAGTAATAATTAAAGAAAACTTGGTGAGTGTTCAAACTGAATAAAACTGTTGTTGTTGTTCATGGCTCCTTTTCTTCTTCTTTTTTTTGCCATCTGGAGCCACAACCTGTCCAGTTTGCAAGGCCAAATCTATGTCCTGTTTATTCCTGTCACTTGACTGTCGCTTCTTTTCATTGGTGGTTCTCCACAGGGAAGGGATTTGCTGGTTATTTCTGTCCCCTCCGCTGCAGACCGAGCCCTGAGAAGCTCCTTGCTGCATCCCGGCTCCCAGAGCACCTCTGCATCTCCCTGCTTTCCATATGCTCTGGAGACATTCCTGCCTCTACTGTTCCTTGCAGAGCTGTGTACAGGTGTGGTGCTTGCGGCTGCCGGCTTCCCTTGGCCTCACCGCTGAGCCCCTGTGAATCTGAAGGGCCAGGAGGCCATCTGAACTGGGTGCTGCTGACATTTAAAGTACATGTTGAAAGTAGCAAAAGAAAAATGGGGGTGAAAATAAACCAACAGAACCAAATGACCCCAATCCTACAGGAGGAAGGCTTCAAGTTGTACAGACCCCACAAGCAGGTACAGTCCTCCTGTCCTTGCCAGAGGAGTGAAGAGTGTTGTGGGTCAAGCCGTGTACCCCAGAAATGGGTGCTGCAGTCCCAGTGCCCCCAGCCCTTCAGACTATGATCTGAGGTAGAAAGAGAGTCGTTACTGTAGATGTAATTAGTTAAAGTGAGGTCATACTGGAGGAGGATGAGCCCCTATCCAGTACAATGAGTCCTTCTAAGAAGAGAAAAGTGTGGACAGAACCATGCCCGGAGGGGAGACAGGGTGAAGACCCAGGGAGAGGTTCCAATGGAGGCTGAGGCCTGGGGGATGCCTCCACAAGCTAAGGAAAGCCTGGGGTTACAAGGAGCTGGAGGAGACCATGGTGTCCCCTTTAGAGGCCTCAGAGAGAGCAGGACCCTGCAAGCACATTGACTTCAGACTTCTGGCCTTCTGCCCTGTGACGGGGAAACGTCTGGAGCTGTAAGCAACCCAGTCCACAGTATTTTGTTACAGCAGCTGTAGGAGACTCATACAATGAGAGTGCAGCCAAAAGGAAACATCCCCTCTACAAATAGCTGTAGAACGTATCCTCTTTGATAAAACTGTACTGTTCATCCAACAGATACTTGTTCAACATACATCCTTCCAGAATTGCTCTTTGAACACATGACTGTTTTCTTATTAGATGCCAGTCATGGCAGACACACAATAATAAGTCAAGCATCTATGTGAATGCTTCAGAATCACAGTCTGGCAGCGCACTGAAGGCCTCCATAGAAATGAATCTCCATGGTGGACCATATCGAGCAGTCCAGGAGAGGTGCAGCCCGAGTGCAGCTGGGCTACTCGCTGGGAAATCTGTGCAGGCTCAGGGAAGAGGTAACACTGGAGCTGCCGGAGGTGGCGGCTGACTCCGTGGAGGGTGGGGAAGGAAGTTGAGAACACCTGCGCAGAGACAGGTGCCCCAAGACTAGCCAGGAAGGAGGAATGGCTTTACAGATGAGGAGATGCTTGAGCCATCACTTGAGAAGACATGACTACCTTCCACCCGTAAGGTGGAAGATGACAGTGGTGTTGCTGGTTGCCGTTTATTTCAGAAAGAATGACAATTACCTGCAGAGGCAAAGAGGCGAAAGAAAGCGTGTAGCCCTCAAGGAGAGTCAGCAGAGGGCAGATCATGAGTCCCCAGATGGGACATAAAGTGTCTGGACCTTTGTGTAGCTGATGGCCAACCTTTTCCGACATGGCGGATACTTCGGCAACTATTGCCCACGTAGACATTTCTCTGATTTTCATGGTGTCCTGACTTCCTTCCTTAAACTTAAAATATTTTTGTATCTATGTTTTACTCTGTATCCAAAGCCCTTAGTTAAATAGTCTTATTTTGTGCCTCCTTCACGAGTACTTGACTTCTGGCAAGTAATGACTGTTTCTTCCTCTGGGCTGTTGAATTTACCCCATTACTGCCATAGATACACGCCTGAAATGATTATTCTTGACTCAGGGTGGGATGAGCCCTAAAAGGCAGTTGAATCATACCTCCAGCTCATCAAGAACAACCCCCCCGCCCAAGCCTCCCTACCCCATCCATCCCTTTCTCATTTTCCCCTCTCCCCACTACCTTAAGCATTGGTGGTACTGGTCATCCAGATCCTGTGATTCAGTGATAAAACCATCACCTTCTGAAGTGATTCATTTTATTGTTGGTTTTCTACAGTGAGAGAACAGGCATGGGAAACCAGAGCCTTCCAAAGTCTTCACACAAGTGGCCCAACACCATCACTCAAGAGTCTCGGTAAAGGAAGCAGGTTGCTGTTCTGGATGGGGGTTTGGTGTGACCCTCGGTGGATGCCAGGGGAGGAAAGTGGACAAGAAGTCCGTCTCTTGTTCTCTTCCTTTCTCCTCGGTAACCATGGCAGTTGCCATGGAAACACACCCTTGTGATAGTTCCTTTTGACTCACAGCTGTTGAAAACGCTAACATAGCACTGAAGGGTGGTTTTTTTTAAAGTATATATGTGTATATGTGCGTGCATGTGTTTAACAAAAAAGAATCTCTCCTGTTATAACCATTCTGCTGGAGGCAGAAGCAGCTGCTCCATCAAGGAGAGATATCTGTGCTTCAATAAACCCTCTCATTAGTGAGGAGTAAGAAGCAGAGAAAGAATGAAATGGGAGAAAAAAGTCATTTGCTGGCTACCTGCTTGGTGCCAGGGACTACTTCAGATGCTTAAAACTCAGTTCATCTCAGTTTAATGTACAATCATGTTCTCTATTTCATAGATGAGGAGACCAAGGTTTTAAGAAATGAAGGGGCCAGTGTAGAATTTTCCAGTAAATAGCTGGCTGACCTGAAACTCACACTTTGTCTGCCACTGAATGCAATGCTATTCATATATTCAATATTGCCACTACTTGATATTCTCCGGGGCTGTGTCAAGTCTTCCAGGAACTCCTCTGATATATGGGCTCTTGCAATGCTCCCTGTAGAATAAAGAATTTGGCCTTGCCTAAAGATAAGATTTGCCTTTGGCTTCTGGGAGGTAATCTTTGTTGTATTTGATAGGATTGTCATTGTTCAGGGCAGGGCCTGGCCTGAGGGTGGGCCAGCTATACTTGATAGTCTTAAGATGGGAGCTAGTCACCTGAGAAAGAGGACTATGCGATTTAGGGTAGGGTTTTGCATCACAGAGTTTCAGTAGACCTAGAAGCCAAGATCAGCCTTGTGCGCAGTCAATCATGCCTACTTCATGAAGCTCCAACAAGTCTGAACCATGGGGCCACTTCTCTAGTTGACAGTACTCCCTATGTATCATCACACATCCACCTGTCCTGACTCCATGAGAAGCTTTGCTTTAGAAACCTTCTCATATTCTGCCCTGTGCATCTCTTCCTTTGGTTGATTTTAATCTGTATCCTTTTCCTTTAATAAACCATAATTGTGAGTATAACAGCAAGCAGTGAGTTCTGTGAGGCCTCCTAGTGAATTATCAGAACTGGGGGCAGTTTTGGGAACCCCCAACCTTGAAATTGGTGTCAGAAGTGAGGGAGCTCTCGGAAACAGTCCTCTAACTTTCTGATGGCCCAGACTCTCATATTTCCATAACTACCGTCACCCCCTCCTTTTTCTTACAAGCAATTAAAAAAAAATTAAATTCAATTTAATTAACATATAGTGTATTACTAGTGTCAGAGGTAGAACTTAGCGATTCATCAGTTGTATATAATACGCAGTGCTCATTCCCCCAAGTGCCTCCTTAATGCCCATCCCCCAGTTACCCCCCCGCCCGCCCCCGGCCACCTGACCTCCAACAACGCTGTTCGTTTCCTGTAGTTAAGAGTCTCATGGTTTGTCTCCCTCTCTGTTTTCATCTTATTTTTCCTTCCATTCCTCTATGTTCATCCCCCTTTTTTTAAAAACACTGGTATTCTAGATTGTTTCTCAATCAAGAAAGCAAACTGTGCAAGGAATTTCATACAAGGCACTGAAGATATGATGACAGAGAGAAACAACAGGGGACAGGGGAGATTTGCAGGGCACCGAACAGGCAGCTGAGAAATACCTCAACCATGTCTTGCCATTCAGTGTGTATAAGTGGAAAACTAGTTTCACAGATCACCTTAGTTTCCTTAGTACCCATGGCCAGATGGATGTCTCACGTGTTAGGACCAAGACTGCAAACCACGGGGAATGATGAAAAGTTATCTTTGATCAAACATCTGGTCTCCTCTATCCATGCTAAAAATGGCCATTGGAATATCACTAGTCGTGAATTTGAAATCCCTTTTACTTGTTCATCATTCATTAAAAATTCGCCAGGGATAAAACGATGAGAGTCCCACTCTCTGAGTTTATCGCCGGGTTGGAGAGACATGGATGTATAGTGTGAGGCCACATGACAGACTCCAGGGAGCCCGAGGGAAGGGTGGGAGGGTGGGTGCAGGAGGCTTCCTGAAGGGGAGGGCCTCTGCCCAGTGTCTTAAAGACCATGTAAGAGCTCGTCAAACTAACAGAGACAAAAATACCATGGGATGTCCAAGCCAATGTGCGAATTCATGGTGATTGTTCAGAAACTGCATGTATTTCTGTTGGACTGACACATGGGTGGGGATTGAGGGATGCAAAATGGGAGGTCCATTTTCAGATCCGGCATCTGCGGTGCCCAACCTCAGGAGAAAAACTCTGTGGACACAAAGTGACCACTTGCAGCAGACAAAGCTGAGATGTGGCTGCTCCTTAAAGTTCCTTCTTGGAGAAATTTTCCAACCAAGAGCTGCCCATAAGTCACACGGGTTTACCTTGTTTTCACTCAGGGTAAAATTTCCCGGTAAGATTTCCGTTTGTTAGTTTCAAGTAAATGAAACCTAGTACTCCCCAAATGATCTGTTACTATCTGTCTTCCATTTACTGGCCCAATGAACACTGACTAAAATGACCAACCAGTATGAGTATTTAATTTCAGGACTCTAATGGACATGGTGGGAGAGAACCATGGGCATGTGGGGTGTCTTGGAACTGCTCCAACTTTACGGTTTGATGTAATAATCTTTGCAACGTCTAGACCCATCTCTTTGCATTTAAGGAAAATATAGTACTTCGGACCCACAGACGTATAAGAAGTAGAAGGTTTGGTGATGGATCATAGGCAACAATTGCAGGCAAGGCTTAGAAATGAACAACCAGGGCCCCTGAGTGGCTCAGTTGTTAAGCGTCTGCCTTCGGCTCAGGTCACGATCCCAGGGTCCTGGGATCAAGCCCCGCATCGGGCTCCCTGCTCGGCGGGAGGCCTGCTTCTCCCTCTCCCACTCCCCCTGCTTGTGTTCCCTCTCTCACTGTCTCTCTCTCTCTCTATCAAAATAAATAAATAAAATCTTAAAAAAAAAAAAAAAAGAAATGAACAACCAGCTTAGGAGAGCAAATAGTTTCATACTTACTCCTTTTCAACCAGGGTGTCAGTTTTTCTCAGGGGAGGAGGACAGCCCCATTCCTTGGTTTTCTAATCAAGAGTATAATGACAGAAATAAGGACCTACTAAATACAAAGCATTCTGTTAGATGCTGTGTGGAGTGGGCAGGGGAGAGAGAAGTTTACTGGATTCTAGAAGGGAAGAACCATGTACACAGATAGATGTAATTAAAGATACACCCAGGTGAATGCCTTTAAAAAGTTGATTGTGATAAATTCTGTTTCCATTAAGACGGCTAAATTGATGAGTACAGAGAAAAGTGGCATCATTCTGTCTGGGGGACTCGCGGGGTGGGGGGTACAGATGAACCCTGAGAGGAAAGGGGGAAATGTTTCATGGCAGGTCCTGAGAGGAGGATTTTCACCTGTGCCCTTCTCCTTGGGGGGGGGTCCCTCAGAGGCACAGTAGATGCTGAGTCCATACTGGAAAGTTGGATGTTAAGATGGGCAGATCGGTAGATCATGAACAGGCACATGAAGAAACAGACGATTCACTGATTCAGTTAGAATTGGCTGCTGGCAGCAAGAGTGAGAACATTTGGAAGTGACCTGACCAATCCGTACAACACTTGCACGGTGGTCAGGCCAAGTCCGGAAGGGGGGAGGTGACACTGAGGAGCTCCTGATCCAACGGCACAGCCCTCACAAGGCTGCGAGGAACATCGGAGATCCTAGAGCTATGAATGCTGGGAGCTTTATATTCTGGAAATGGCTGCTCAGTGACTTCTGTGGGATTCCCTGTCCAAGCCACTCTCCTGTCCATGAGCAAACACTGAAGCAGTGAGAACAGCAACTGGATACCACCCGTGACAACACAGAGCTGCCCAGTGATGCCTCCTGCAGAGGACACGTGTCTTGAGTCATTTGTAGACTGGGTTCCTCCCATCCCTGTTTAACATACAACCCTTCTGTGTGGTGAGTGACCGTCGTGAGATCAATACCGAAACAGGCTCAAGGCCACGGTGGCTTCAGCTTAGCATGCTAACCTCAGCATGGACGGTTAGCTTAATGGGGGTGCTCTGCATCTTCAGTGACAAAATGAGTATCAGATAGTGCCCTGGGCTCGGGGCTCATGTACATGACTGTGCATCAGAATCAGAGGTCTCAACTACTATTAGGGGCTGGGTCCGGCCCCAGTGTCTGACTCAGTAGGACCACAGGGGGCTGGGTGTGCATTTCAGAGAGGCCCCCAGGGGGTCAGAGTCACACTGTAAGAACCTCGCTGGGGTTTAACCCTCCCCAGCCTCTAGCGCCTCTGCCCACTCTGCCCCGGCTGGCATCTCCTTGGATGGCGCCAGCGCCCCGACGGTCCCAGGACGTGGTATCGGAGCTGATCGAGCGTCCTTGTACCTCCAGGTCACACGCTGATTGCTCAAACACGGGGAAAGCAGATCGCAGTGTATTTGTCATTTTGAAGGCAGTGATCGCCGAATGATCCAAATGCCTTTTGCTAATTGCCATTAGGTGTTGAAGCGGTTTGGTGACAGGCATCTCTCAACATATAGAATTGCAGTTGGGAAGTCCTCCTTTTCTGCTATCAGTGGTCAAAAAAAGGAAACACTGACATAGCCAACTATTACCGATATCGATAGATAATATGTACCGATAAATTAGATACATCAATATAGATTGATATAATATATATTGATATTGCTATATGTCTATGTAAATATGAGAGAGAGAGAGAGAATGAATGAGAACATTCCGTACCAACCCAGAATAAAGCAGAGAGATCCAAAGCAAGGCAGCCTCAGGATTTAGGACCAGAGAAACAGTAAACCCGCAGTGGGGGCCGGTGGCAGAGCGGGTGTGAGGATGCCAGAGTTCAAGTCAGGGCTCAGCAAGGTGCCCCAGGTGGCTGGAAGATGGAGACTTAAGGATAAAACTCAGGGCACTATGATAACTTATGGCAGAGGGCTTGGTTGGCTGAGGTCGTGTTTAAAGAGCAAGGCCATCGTATGTTTTATTGGTGAAAAATCCCATGAGGAAAGTGACTTAGAACACTGCCCCCTTCAATCTAGGTGCTCAGAAATGTTTGTTTGTAAAGGTGAAGGAGCTATTTCATTACAGTCCTACGGCACCTGTTCGCATGATTATTTAGAAAGCTTGGAAATGATTTTTAAGGACTTCTCATGTATTCATTCAAGAAATATTTGTTGAGTGCATGCTATGCTGTAGTCACTAAATACGGAATGGATTAAAAACAAGTCATGCTGTTTCCCTCATGGGGTCTATTATCTTACAGGTGAATAGACATCAACCAAGTAATCCCCCAAGTGGTGAAATGAGGACCCAGCTCTGGGGGATGGCTGTGTGAGACCGTGACAACGTGTAACAGAGAAATCTCACCTAGCCTGGGCAGTTGGAGACATTGTCTGCAAGATGCCAACCATGGGCAGAGACCTTAGCAGTGAAACAGAAGTAAACCGGAAGCAAGGTTGGCTTTCACATTTCAGTGGTAGCACCCATTTTGTCCTCCCAATTACCCTGCAAGGTAGATGGTGTTTATCTCAGTGTAGACGAGGAAGCTGAGGCTAAGCAAGGCTTTCGGGTCACAGGACCAGGAAGTAGCACCTTGAGTCCATACCCTGGTCTTCTGGGTGCATGTCTCTCTCTTCAACACTTCCTCATTATTTGTAGGCAAAAAAATACGTATTGGGAGAGACCTTAAAGACAAGACAATTCAAGTCCCTCGTGTTACGTGGAAAAATTTAGAAAGGGGATTTGACTTCAGTCGTGGATGGGGTTTGGGGCAGAAGCGGGGTGATTTCTGAACTCAGGGTCCTTTGTGGCCAAGCATGCTGCCCAGAGCCCCACCGGCTCCCCATCTGGGTCCCAGGCTCCTCCACCGCCCACCTGTAGCGACCGTGCACAGCTGCAGAGTACTTCTCCAACTTGGGCACCACTGCCATCCCCTGGAGGACTTTAAGCTAAAGACCTGTTGGGCGCCACCTGCAGAGTTTCTGATTCAGCCAGTCTGGGTGGAGCTGAGCATTCACATTTCTAACGGATTCCCAGCGACGCCAACACTTCTGGTCCCAGGACCACACCCTGAGAACCAACCGCAGAGCTAGAGCACAGAGGATGCCTGTTAGGAAAGTGACCCCCATTTTGAGACCTGGCAGATAGGGAAGTGCTTGAACACTCTGAGCCTAGTTAGTAACCAGGCTGATCAGAGCTCCCTGTCCCTACTCACCACTCTCTCTCCTCCTGGGCTAGTCCAGGCTAGTCCATTCCTGCTTCCAGACCACTGCATCCTTTGATACTCAATGCAAATGGCACCTTGGGCTGGAGCTCCACCCTCCCTCTTCCCCCAGCTGGAATCTGAGCTGGCCTGACCTTGCATGTCCCCTTGGTTTCACTTTGGTCTTCCTAGTACAGTGATCAGCTGGCAGCGATCACACCTATCTGCTTTTGTGTTCCTACATAGTAACTTTCGAGTGTCTAGCACAAGGCAAACCTTCAATATACATGAGTTCAATAAAAGTGTTAAACTTTGGAAAGAATTTAGCCACATATTTTCACATTTTATACTCCTAATAGGCTCATGAGGTAATCTGAGCAGAAATATTTACCCCTTATTTTTAGAAGAGAGAAAAAGAGGACACACATACAGGGATTGCAAATGAACCACCACTGTGTGATCACGGGCCCCTGAGAGAAACAGTTGGCGCAATCAGATTTGACACGGAGGCGAGTTTACAAAGGGACAGTTGACAGTGGTGCGGGCACTGTTCCGGGAAAGACAGGACAAAACAGAACCACCTGGGAGCGGACCCTATATAACCTAGAGAAGGCCCCATGTGGAAAGGACCCTGAGAAGAGCTATGGCCTTGGGGGAAGAAGTTTGGGGGGACCTGCTGGGAAGGGACGGGAATATCTGCAGCCCCCCCACCACCAGCCACCCCCGCACCCATCTCCTGCCCATGCCTCTCCCAATGGCCCAACTCAGCTGGAAGGCAAACGGTGAAGGAGCCCATGCCAGGGGGCAGTGTACGTGGGGCCCTGCACAGAGCCAAGCAGGGGAGTGGAGGGCAGGTCCAGAGGGGCTGATGGAGGACATCCCAGGATTGATTCCAGCCTCTGATGTCTGTGCATCTTCTTCTCAACCCTGCTGCTTCTACAGACTCATAAATCTTCCTGTTAAAAGTGTCTACTACATGGAATGTAGATGGTTTATTGATAAAGACAGGACAGTTTAATTAAATTTTAGATGGGGTTGTTTTAGAAAAAGGCTCATTTTAGAATTCACACTTTCAAACAAACTTTCTGCTTTATGGGTGCTAGTTTCTTTAAAAAAAAAAAAGTCAACAAACCATAACACTGAAAACGTTTCATGCTAGCTTATAACAAACTGCCTCACTGAGCAGATTGTACGTTTATCCTCTGTGGTAGGACTTAACACGCACTAGGATAATGATAGAAAAATGAAATGAATTTCAACAAATAATCAAGGATGCAGTTTCAAAAGACTGGTGGAATTCTTAGCACAATAATCTTTTTTTTTTTTCTAAGTCATGTTTATTTTATGAGTCTGAAACAACTGATTCCAATAAGTCTTTGGGCTATGGAAGCAGAAAAGGAACACGATGTAATGTAGCATAGCATAATATATGAAGCAATCATTCAAACGTAGCTTGCAGTACATACGTCAATAAACTTCCACTGTATCGAAGGCAGTGAAGGATAGGAGATATTCATGCGGAAGATGTTTATTCAATGCATTGTAAAAAATCCATTTTTCTTCCGCTTGCCAAATGTGCCTGAGAGTTATTACTAATTTGTCATGAAAAAGCAACCACTAGTGTGATCTAAGCAAGGAGAACTGGATCATTTCTCATGTTGTTCTTTTGGACCTTAATGAGATACCGCAAGCGTGAGATTGTCATGAGTGTGGTCCCTAGAATGGGGTCTTGCCCTGACTCAGTGGTGGTTCAGATGATGCTGAGAACACTGGACTGGGTGTCAGAAGACCCGGATTCCATGTCCAGCTCCTCCAGGACCTGGATGTGCCACCCCGAGCCTCAGGGGTAAACTGAGAGAAGTGCAGTGTAGACTTGGAAGTCTCTTCCAGAAATGGTGTTTATGGTTCTCAGGTGTGTTCAGGAACCTGTGTGCACACCGTATGATGGGTCATTGTCTCACCTCTGGGCACGCGGCCTGATCATCTCCTAGGGGAGCACGCTCACTCCCTGCAGGAGCCGACTGATGGCAACTCCTTTCTGCCTGCCTCTGAGAAGCTCCGATGAGGAAGGTGCTCTGCAGAGAATGCTGGCTCGTGAAGGGCAAAAGAGTAGCTCAAGGACAACTCCAGGCAGGGGAATCTTGAGCCACAGGAGTTGTATTAGCTTTCTATTGCTGCATTACAATTACCACACACTCAGTAATTGGCTTTTGTTATTTCCGTGTGTCAGAAATCCAGGGATAGATAGCTTAGCTGGGTCTTGTGCTCCCGATCTTACGATGCTGTACCCCAAATGCCGGCCAGGCTGCTTTCTCATCAGATGCTTGTGTGGGAAAAGATCTGCTTCCAAGATCCCTCAGAGCTCATTTCCTGGCAGCCGCAGGGCTCATGGTTGCTTACCTCTTTGAGGCCAGCCAGAGACTGTCTCTCTCTTCAGGCAGGGGCCAGCCCCTCTTTCAAGGGCTTTCCCTGATTAGGTCATGCCCACCCAGGATAATCTCAAATTTGATTAAGGTCCTTTAAAAAAATATTTTATTTATTTATTTGACAGAGAGAGAGAGAGAGAGAGAGAGACTGAGAGTACAAGCAGGGGGAGTGGCAGACAGAGGGAGAGGGAGAAGCAGGCTCCCCGCTGAGTGGGGATCTCGACGTGGGGCTCAATCCCAGAACCCTGGGATTATGACCTGAGCCGAACGAAGGCAGACACTTAACTGACTGAGCCATCCAGGTGCCCCTTGATTAAGGTCCTAACTGATGGGGGCCTTAATTACATTGGGATCCCTTCATCTTTGTCATATAACAGAACCTAATCACAGGAGGGATGCCCCTTTGTAATCAAAGGTCCCCCGGCACTTGAGGTCAGGAGATTAGACAGGGATGTCGAAAACACAGGGGCCTAGAATCTTGGGACCATCCTAGAATTCCATATTCCAAAATAAATACTTTTTGTATTCCATTTATTTTTCAAGACCAGGAGTTCTAATCATGAAGAACTTCTTTGAAGCGGCATTCGGAATCGACGCTCCCATACCCCGAATTGCTCTGGCCCCACCAGCTCTGGACTCCCTGCTGCAGACTGTGCTGCTGATAGTTTATCATTTCTCCCCACAGTCTCTTTAAAACCAAATGCAAATTACTTAACAGCAGAGACCGGGATTTTTAAATCTTTGTGTTTATATCTAGCACGTACAACTTCTACATAGTAGACCCTCAGTGATTAATGATTGATTGCTAGTATTAAAAAAGTACTTAATATGTGTATGGTTCTTCAACGTTTATAAATCACTTCCATATGCTTTATTTCGTCTAACTCTGTGAGGTGAATGGAGCAGAAATTAACATATTATTTTCAAGGTAAGTCATTGGAAGATGGTATAGTAGCCAAAGATAAAAAAATAAAGTGAAAAAATGTACTTTGGATTAGCTGTGGTGTCACACATGTAATGTAAAAGCAAAAAAATGCAGAAAATAACTTTTGTTTAACTCATAGCTACCCTGGCTTATATTTTTTACTATTACTAGAATGTGTCTTGGACAGGAGAATCATCGATTTGTTTATTTAAAAAGCCCCCAATGTTTTATTAATATTGCGCAAAACGTAAGCACTTCCACATTCCAGATAAACAGCACTGGGGGAGGGCTGCTCAGACGGACCCAGTGAAGGATCTGCGTCGACTAGACTGTTCTCATCTGCAAATGTGTTCCTTCAGCTTTATTACCCCGGGACACATTTTAAAGTGAAAATATTCAAATAGTAAAGAATTGTTTAATGTGGCAGAACTAATGTCAGGAGGGAAAATAAATGTAAATCTACAGATTTCATGAAAAAAAAATGAAACACTGCCACGGTAAATGATTCTCTGAAGATCACGAGCCACAAGATGTTACATCCATTGGCACACGTACACCTTCCGCTTCTCACTCTCTTTTCAGTTCATAGTTCACCAAGTGTTGCCTGGGGTGCAGGGAAGCTGTGGGGCACCCAAGAGGGAGGTGCCCAGTCCCTCCCAGGAAGTGCTCTTTCCTGTGTTGGGGCCCCGTGTAAGGGAAAAGGCAAGTTGCAGGAAGAGAAAGTAACCCCCAGGAGGGAGCAGAGGACATCTTATCTGAAGGCTTAAAGGTAAAAAGGGAATGTTTCGGGTTGTTTGTTTTCCCCCAAAACTCATAGGTTGAAACCGTACCCCACTGTGTGACAGTACTAGGAGGTAGGGACTTTGGGAGGTGATTAGGACTGGATGAGGTCATGGGGTGGGGCCCTCATGATGGGAGTAGTGTCCTCGGAAAAGTCACGCTGGGGTCGTCCCTGTGCCATGTGAGGATGCCAAGGAGAAGTCAGCAGTCTGCAACCCCAGAAGGTGGTGATCAGTGGAACGCCACCATGCTGGGGCCCTGATTTCGGAATTCCAGCCTCTGGAACGGTGAGAAATAAATTTTCTTTGTTTATAAGCTACCCAGTCTATGGTATTTTTGCTACAGCAGCCTGAGCTGACTAAGACAGGAAGAATAACATTCTAAGCAAAGGGCCTCCACCTACAAATGAACAGAGGTATGAGAAAGCTCCAGATAGGCTGAGAAAGTCAAATAGAGTTTCAAATGTGGCCAGAGTGAGGGGAGGGAGAGGGTGGGCAAGGGAGAGAGGAGCCAGAGGAATTGGGCAGCGCAAGAACATCAGTATGGCGTGCCGGGCCATTCAGCCTCTCTGTGACCATCAGGATCCGCTGTGTCATGGGAAGGATGAACTTGAAGGATGTAAGCAGTAGAGACAGAACTACCTGATAACAAATGTTATCAGGAACATTTCCAGCGATATGAGTCAGAGAGTATCAATTCTTAGGTCAAGCAATGATATTGAAGAAGTCAGATTCAATGTTTTTAATGAATAAAAGCCATAAGATCTGGTGGTTAATTCAATGGTTGTGGGTCACATTCAGGAAATTGGAAGGAAAAAAAAAATGAGACCAAGACTTCTGACTTAAATCATTTAGTGTTTGTCAGGACTTCTGTTGTGATAAGGAAATGAGAGGAAGAGGCAGATGTTGTGAGGAAAAAATGAAATTATGTTTTGTAATGGGGGCCTCTAGAGGTGGAGCAGCCAGTGATGGGCAAAGGTCTGAAGCTCTGACGGGCGTTTTCGGCTAAAGCCAAATTTGGGGGCCATCGTCATGTGCATGGAAAGTTAAGTACAGGTAGGGATCTGACTGGCCAGGAAGGGAAGACAACTGAGTCCTAAGGAAGATGAACTTTTAAAGGGAATGTACAGGGAACCAGAGCAAGTGGCCATGAATGCAGCCCACAGAATCTGCAACTGGCTTTTGAGACTCTTCAGTATTTGGAGGTGGCAGTTGGATCACACTTCTGCTCTGCTAAAAGGTTTTCAATGGCTCCCCAGTTGTCCCAGAATCAGGACAGCCTCCTACATCAGGTTACTCAGAGTGGCACTCTGGTAGGGATCTACTTCAGTTCCATTTCCTCTTCTTCTCCCTGGTTCTTAGGACATGCTCCTGCTCTCTCTGTTCACACCACTTCTCCAAGTCTGTTCCACCCTGCAGCCCTTACTCATTTTTCAGGTCTCAGCCCAGACAGGAGGCCCTTCCAGAAGCACCCAGACTGGCCTCCTTCCCCTCCTGTGTGCCCTCAGGCATTTCAGCAGGGAGTAGCATGTTGCAGGTGATCCCTACCAAAGGGAGGGAACTGAAGCAAGTAAGGCACTGAGGGACAAGTGACCAGCTTGGAAGCCGCGGTCACAGGGCCAGTGGGTGGTTCAGGCCAAACTAGAGCATGTGTCAGTTAGGGCTGTTTGGTTGTAAGCAACAGATACCCAAACTAGAAGGCTTCAAGCCAAATGGGAACTGGAAGAAAGATACTGACTAGCTCGCTGAATCGACTAAAGGGCTGGAGAAGGAGGCATGGAAATATCCAGGTGCCAGAGTCCAAGGAGCCCCAGGAAGCCATTTACCAAAGCACTCTGCTGGACCCAGGGACCTTCCATAGGAGTGATCTCTCTGTCAACTGGCTCAAAGGCCATATGGTGGCCCTGTCTTGGGGCATACATCTGAGCATTTTGGGAGAGGAGTGAAGGGCACTTTTAAATAGTCCCACCCATTGACTGTTACAGCCAATGAAGACAAGTAAGTCCCTGAAGAAAATAAAGAAATGAACTAATTTCCTTAAGGATGACAGAGCATCCTATGGAGGAAGCGATTCCCTGAAGGGAAAGATCAAGAAATGGAGGAGCCACAGTCATTAGGAAAGGCGTGGGACACACTGTATGTGGTTTTTATTTTAAGCTTGAAGATACATTCGCTCTGCAGTGTGGACAGAGGCTAGAGAAAGGATCGTTATTTCAGCTCCTAAGAAGGGGATGCCTTCAGGGCCTCTTGATGATCTTACAAAAGGATGTGTTAGGTTTGGAAGGCAGGCTGCATCCGGGAGAAAAGCACCGTCTTACTTTTCCTTCAAGAGATGCCCCTCAAGGCCACCGGCTCACATTTTCAAATGACACGAGACTTTTCCTCCTGGTTTTGTCTACGGCCGGGATTGGACATGAAGAGCGGTGAGCAGTGACCTGCCCAGAGACAGGAAACTGGTTCGACGAGTCTGTAACGTATGGAGCAGGTACCCCCTCAGCGTGGAAACACATCACCAGCGTTAATAACTAAGCTTAATTTTAAAGCCATGTCCGGAGAAAGGGAGGCTTAACCCCACGTAGAATCCATGAGCTGCTCTCAGGACGAGTGTTCTGAGCCACTGAAACACAGGGGAAGATTTCTGACCCAGAGGTCATCCACCAGTTGTGTGACTTTGAGCACGGCCCTTTGTTTCTTTGACTCTAAAGTGCTTTGATTGGGTAAAATGCAAGGACTCTTCTTGTCTCTGAATTACATTGTCCAATAACATACGTATTTAGATATTGACCATTTTACTGCAAATTTTTCACTTCACGTATTTTAGGCCCAAAATGTCCCCTTTTATCTTCTTGACTCATCATGTATAGATAATAGAATTGCCTGCCTCCAGAAAACTGGAAGTAATCAAGCAAAACGTTCAAGGTGATTGAATTCAAATTCATTTTTTAAATAAACATTTGATGTGCAGATAAAGTGTGCCAGACGTTGAATTGTGCACTGGTAAAAGAACTTATCTTTGTTTCAGTAAAGGAATAGGGATAAATACAAAATAAGGTTATATACAAAAGTCACTGGGGAAAAAACCATTTTGAATATCTAATGTTAGGTGGGAAAAATATTAGTGATGAGTGGCCAGAGAGAAAGTTATAGAAGAGTTTATTGATACTGTAACCCCAATCTATCATTTCCTGCAAAGATCTCTGCTTTGGATTGGAACATCCTCTCCAGCAAACACTACCAGCTCAAGGAGACCCTTATGATGACAGATGAATAGTGTAACTAATAGCCAGTCCATACCTTGTATAGAAACAAATATTTGCTCCTAAATTGCTTGGCTCCATATCTCAGTGACAATTTTTTTAATTCTATCATAAATTGTGCCACATCATTATTTAAGAAATTAAACTGGCCTCCAGTGAAACATAAATGATGTTTACTTGATTCAGTTTACCGGGATGACTTGAGAAACTTAAAGAACCTGCTCCTGGTCTCACCTGGGCAAACATCCCCTCCTACGTGGCTGAGCCAGGCCGGCAGCTGGAATCTAGAAATGCCACAAGGTGGGAGGGACCATGTGTTGTTGACTGTTACAGACGCAGGCCTTGGGAAAACCCAAGGCAAAGTTCTACCAGAGGCTGGGAGGACCAAACTGAAAATTCAGAGACAATGCTCACGGACGGGACAGACTGAATCACACTGTGCCAAGTACGGGGGATTCTGTGTGACCACTGTCCATGGAACTGAGGTGCCCGTGGCTTGTCATATTGGCTGTCAGCCCTATGGTGTGTGTCTGCTTCAGATGAAACTAATGGAGTCAATGATAAACTCTCTTTCCCTTTTTTCTGTAAGTTTCCCTAAATTTACTGCACGTGGGCTGCAAAATTGACTTTTCGCTTCTTAGAAATTAACACAGAGAGGAAAAAAAGAACAGTTACAAAATTCGCAGATTGATAAAAATAAATAAAGCAAAGTGTTCTCTTGTCTATCCAGAAGAGGCAAACTACATATAGCGTACTAACATTATAAAGAGGGCATCACGTCATAGAATGTTTAGTATTTTCCACCACGTTCTTAAGGTAAGTGCAATGCTGAGTTTGAAGGGCCTGTCCTGTATATTATTCTTCTGCTCTTTTTTGCTTCCTGAAGAATTTCTGATGCTGTGTAGGAGTCAGTCAGCATTTTTGTGTAGAACAAAACCACTGTACGACCCAGGTTATAAGTATGACTTCCTCAAGATTACGAGTTGTGAGGTCAAGAAGAATACCCGATTGTTTCATCACGAAACAGCCATTGTAACTGGAGCCAAGTTGCTAACTTGAACGACTCCCATGTAACGCACAGGTAAAACTGTGGGATTACTCACTGTATGTGCGTGCAGGTGCACACGCGTGTTTGCCAACACACACACACACAGTTTTCTTTTTTTTGTAAATTATCAAACATTATTTTATGAGGTACTAATATTTATCTATTCAGATAATGGCTTCTGATGGTTTGAAAGCATCTTCCCTGTGTCATGTCTCCTTTAGCGAGGAGAGAGCCCCGTTGTCGTTGACTTTCCCCACGACGCGTTTCCTCACATCGACCCACTCTGGGGCTCCTCTGCCACTTGCCGGATCTTTCTGCTGCCGTCTATCTCTGTCAGCTTGACGTCTTTCTGTTCAACAGCATTTTTAGCATTGTCTGCAAACTTGGAAATGACACGAAGCACCCCCTCTTCCGGATTAATAAGTAAAAGAAGAAATAGATTCATCCTGTCAAGTATTTTGTGGAGCATTCCTTTATTCTTAAACATTTTTCAAAGGAACTAGTGTTTAATGTCCGTGCTGAATTTTTTTTTAGCACTCTCACGATAATTGAGATTTGAGTAATTTTAGATTCGAATGTTTGTTAAAACACTTGCAAAGGAAAAATAAAATCACAGAGTAACATACTGTATCTGAAAATGTCAGAGGAGCCTTTTAGATGAACTCAGGCCTCGGGAGTGATCCTTACCGCCGTGTCCCAAGGTTGATTGAAAAGGCAGTGTTACAGAGAGAAGGAGACGGAGACAGAAGGAGAGACAAAGGGGGAGACAAAGAGAGTGAGAGGCAGAGACACACAGAGAGAGAGAGACAGGGGGTGGGGATTGAAACGAAAGAGGGGCAGCCTTCCCCTGAGTGCAGAGACTGAGAGGGGCCAGTTCCACCCTCTGTCCTGGAGTGGAACAGGGCGGGGGATGGTTAGAAATTACCACAGAGAGGAAACACCGGCTAGCAAGGCTCTGGTGGGGATCCTCCCCTTCCTGTGAGAACCGCTATTTTCCAAAGGGATACGTGTGTTCCTGAAGGAACAGCCAGGCTTAACCTGGCCTCTCTTCATCGCTGCTGTGTTCAACCTTCCTGGAAACCCACAGAAAGTGCATTTCCCCCACGTATTCACCTTTATCACCTTCTGTTCAACCGAAGTTCACCTGTCTAATTCAAGGAAATGGAATATTTGGAACTAAACCAACATTTTAAGTGTGTTTAGGGCTTCCTGGGGAGGAACTGCCTCACCCTATCTCCCCCACCATGATGACCCCCAGCAGGCCTAGGGGAATGGGAGCACAGCATGTGTATCCCCTACGGTGTTCAGCAACCCTGTCAGGATGACAGACAGGGCCTGCCCCGCCACACCTGTTTCTTGGGAGACTCTCCGAGCAAACTGCACGTGGAGACATCTAGGAAGGGCTAGACAGACATGAAAGACAGAAATGATTGCCATTGCAGTAAATGTTCTACACATTCAGCTATTTACAGGATACCAGACTTTTGCGACTCCAAAAACTATTGGCAATTACACAGAACGCCGCTTTAGTTAATCCTTCTAGGGTCTAAGGAGCAGCTACAATGCCGCTAGCTCGCCAATCGTGAAATCTGTGGTCTGTTTCTGTTTCCTCTGAATTTTCTACTCTCGGGAACTTCTTAGACAGAGCTCCCTGAACTTATTCAGGTCCTTCAGGACTGAACTTAATATGGGCTGCTTTTATAGTCACCTGTTATCTCCTGAGCCAGGAAATTGCCTGTGAAATTTTACCGTCCTAAAATACAACTTGGTGCAACACTCAGGTATCCAATTCTTTAATAAGTCTAATTCTTAGAACTCCGTTTGTTCATCTGTAAAACGGGCTTAATAATGTCTGCCTGACTGATTCCACCACGGTGTTTTTGTACTATTTCTTGCTAATGCCTAAATTATGGGTTGGCATGAAGTGTCCTTTCCTTGAACTGCCCTCCTACCGAGCTCCTATGGAAACATGCATACATATCACCAATTACAGCTTTAAAATGATATCGTTGCCATCAGCATTTTAGCCACCAGCATTGGCAAGAGATGGGTAAAGCATAAATTAAGGATGTGGGGCAATCCTCCCGCCCTGGGGATGCTCGGAGAGCAGCAGTGGAGGGTATGAGCTCTGGCGCCGGACTGCCTGGGTGCAGCTGCTGGTTTGCCACCGACGTGCTGGTGGCTCAGGGACAAGGTGCCTCGGTCACTGCATCCATCGACTGGCCACAGCAGCCACGACTAAATCGCAGGGCTGTTGGGGGATGAAAAGGACTCATTCAGGTAAGCCCCTCCGATAGTGGCTGGCATATGATAAATGCTACCTAACAGTTCCCCCGATAAATAACAAACAGATGATCTAGTGAGGAAGGCAAATGTGTTTCATGCGATCGCAGGGCAATGTGACAACAGCCAGGAGGGGTGTGTGTGAGGCGCTATGGAGACTCAAGCAGGGGACAGCTGACTGGACCAACGAGTGGCAAGGAGTGGACTTGGGACGCGTCAGGGTGTCTTGCGCGGCAGGTCATCTCACAGCGGTGACAGGGGCCGGAGGGGGTGGCAGGGATAAGGGGGGGGGGCAGGCTCTTCCACCATCATGGGGGAGTCAGACCCCTTCTTCCCGTTTTCGTGGCTGACTCTCTTTTGCAACTTCTGCTGGAAAACTTGAAGTCCACAGGGAAGCATTTGCTGGGTCTGTGTTTCCTCTAAAAGGGAATCTGACTGAAGATAATGCTGGCACGCCCAAAGGCTGTGTGTCCGCAAATATCTGCCAGTTCTATTCTTGAATATTGACATATGCCCACATTCCACAGAGGGAGGCTGCAGGGATCTGATTAGAAATGACAGAATCTACACGTGACCCGGGGGGTGTGAATCCTCGGGGGCTCGCAGGGCTGAGGACCTCAGCACCATGGCCGGCGGAACTCAGAGACCAAGTGCCTCTCCAGATGCCCACTTGAAGCAGGGGCCTTGGATGCTCGCAGGCTCTGAGGCTCTGGCTCGGAGGGCGCCCCTCTCCGAGAAAGGGATGACTTTTACCCTTGCTTTGATGAACCTGCAGGTACACTTGGGACAATGGCTCCTGTCTCGTGTAACTGCTCCTTAAACAAGTGCTCTCCTGATTGGAAAAGTGATGATTTTATTTCATTTTATTTTTAGAAAAAAAATCACCGAGCGCTGGATGCCGAGGACAGCTGGAGTGCGTGGGACGTGGGACGCTATTTTTTCCTCGCTGCTTTGGGAACCAAGCAGATGGGTGGCCACTTGATTATATCAGGGGCCATGCATGGTGCCTTCCAGCTGTTGGCCACGTGACCACGTTTACTGTGGGTAGAGGGGAGAATTTCCCTTCTGCTTTCCATTTTCCCTTTGGTCCTCAGCTTCCTTAAACTGTGTTCTGGACTGCGGAAAGCACATCTGCCGACTTCTCTCTGAAATAGGCAGCCGCGGATTCTCTATGGGAAAAGAATTTCCAGCCACCTTTTGTAAAATGTGCAAAGGGACTTTTCTGCACTCGGGTAACCTGAGCAGCATCTGGGCTTTTTAAAGGCAGAAGCGCGCTGTCCTCTCCCACGCAGGGGGGCAGATGACACAAAGCTGGGGTTGAGGAGAGCGTGGCCTACAGCAGGGGCTAGCAGTCATGCTCCTGCATGAGTCTGAGAAGACTTCTTGCCCGCAGTTGCTAGCTCTCTGCTGTCTCATTAGAAGCAGGACGAAAAGACAGCACTTTATATGCATGCTGGCGCTTTACAGTTTGCAAAGAGCTCAGGACTTTCCACATGACAAATGTGATCCCGTATAGCCTCTGCTAAATGCTAGGTTCTGGGATCCTGATTGTTCTCAAGTCTGTGCATCCTCAGACACAGGCCCAACAGCTCACGGCTGGCTAGCTGCAAAGTCTCCGGCAATGAGCGTGTGCAAATGTGTGGGTCAGGGCGGAGCGGTTCTGGTCCTAGCTGCCCCAAGTACCCTGTCTGAGCCACATCTATTCATCTGTGAAATGGGGATTATTCCCTTGCTTGTGGATCTCGCAGGGTTTGGCTGGATCCAGCGCAACTATGCGAGAAAGTGCCTTGGAAATGAGGAAGCTTTATGTGCACGCTGTTCCAGTTATGGGCAGAGTGGTCTAGCCCTGACACGCTCTTGGGCAAGCCACGATTCTACACTGAATCTTTATCACACAATAAGTCCGGGGTTCTCGAGCATCTTACCTTCTTGCGAAAATGAGGTCACCATACGTCCCATGTCCTTCGGGGTGTCCTTGAGTCAAGGTCCTGTACAAACCGCTGTGGACACAACTTTGCCCCTACCCATGCGTTGTACTCGGCACCTTTCCCCCTTGCTGTTATTTTGTCAGTTACACCTGGCGACGTCGATAACACCACTTGCACGTTACTTTTGAGGAACCCGTGCCTCAGGACTTCGGGGATTTCGCATGCACACTTCCGGTCCCGGGGGGACCCGGGATTTCAGCCCGGGCCTCTGACCCTGATGTGTGAGGCATCGTCAGGTGGCTCTGCCATGGGAGCCAGCATGTTCTCCGGTCCAGCCCCCACCGTGGGAACGCATGCTGCTTTAGGAAACCTCTTCCCATCTCTGCTTCGGTCACGTACAATTTCATCTCTGGCTTTCCAAGAGTCCCCGTGGGAAGGTGACTTGACGCCAGTTTTGAGTTTTTGTAGAAACTTCTCCAGTGCAACGCAGGTACTCAGGGGTGGGTGCAGACTTGATTTTACAAGTACATCTGTTCTGTTTATTTTTGCTTCTTTGCAGTATTATCAACTTCTGCTCCATATGGATGATCCATATTGTGCCTTAGTGAAATGATGCCACATTATGCTTTTATGCCTTTATCATCAAACACTACTCATGAAAAAATCACCAGGTTTGCCTAGGTTCATCTGTTCAATTTATTTTTCCCAAACTTTATTTTGAATAAAACACCTACGGTAAATGTGATTTATGTAAATGAATAAAACAAAACTGTTATATAAGCTTTTTTGACATCATTCAGTCCCGTTCTGTCGGGGTGCCACTATACAAAAATCTTCTGGCAGCATGTTTCCTATAGGATTATATTATTTCTGAAATCGCAGAGCCAAAGAGATAAAACTATAATATACTTTCAAACGCTTTAATTTAATTTTTTTCTCTTCTCTCCCCAAGCTTCCCATATGGAGGAACTCCAATATTTTAAAAGAAGCTTTTACTTATGAGAATCTTTCCGCACTATTCCAAGTGCCTGTAGCTATTCCTCTCTCTCATACTCTCTGCATTTCTCTATTTTTCTCACACCTCGCTCGCCGATTTTATTTAAAGAATGGCAATCCATCTTTCCTCCCCCCCCCCACTTTTTTATTGTTATATTTTCTTGCTTTCTACCCCCTGGGACCCTGAATGGAAGAATTTTCAGGCATCGAGCTTGTGCTAGGGGCCAACGCCTGTGCCCTGGATTTACACACATTATCTCACTTACTGCACACAACACACAGCCTCTTATCTCCACGGGGCAGACGGGAGATAGAGGCTTAGGGAGCTGGGGGCCTGAGCAGCTCAAGGGCACACCGCGGCACTAACCACCATGCCACTGAACATGTGCACACCCACACTGCTGCATGTGCCCCAGGGTTATCCATACCTTTGCCCTTGCTGGCTCCAGGACACGTGCCACCCTGTGCAGCTCTTGACATGGCAGGAAGGTGTCTCTTACTAAGGGATCCGTGGGCATGGCAGAGGCTCCCCACATGGCAGAACTCTGGGGGCATCATTAGCCTCTTCATTCTGTACAGTGAGGAAACTGAGGCCCAGAGAGAGGCTCCTGGTCTACCCAAAGCCCGTCTAGCAATGGGACGTGCATGAGGAGCTTGTTGGACCTGCGCCCAGCATGCACTTCCCATAATCTAAACTCAAAGACAGACTGCGCCCCTCCCATAACATAAACCATTGATTTGTTCATTAAACATTAATTTAGAAATCTATCTTAAAGCAGACACATTATATAAAAGAGGTAACCAACATTTACATTTGAGATAATGTATGTGAAAGCTTTTGCAAATCACATACTACTAAAATATATGTTATTATGATGATCATAAATGTGAGTGTTTAAGAACAACACAAATCAAACTTAGTCTTTCCCTTATAAACAAGTGCCAACTGGGTTGGATACTTTGGGGCTTTCTTTCATGTCTGTTGGGAAATCCGTCTGGTACCAAAGTTGGATTTGCACTACTATTGAGATATTGTCTACTGGATTTCTCAAAGAGTTCTTCAGATATTTTTGTAAACCTCAGACACAATATTCAAATACTGAGCCTCTGAGCCCAGAGGATCTCCTGTGGATTACTCATCAGGAGATACATTCTCACTCACAGTCAGTCCAGTGGCTGTGTATCCTGGAGAGTCCACTAGAATCACAACTCTATATCTTCCCTAGTAGCAAGATAGAAAGTTGTGAATAATATTGAGTCTTTCTCACTGCAGAATGGCAGGCAGCTATAACAAAAGGAAGCTTGAGTAGAATGGAGCTGGGAGATGGGTTGGTATTTTCTCTGCCGTAATGCAATGTGAAATTCGCTTAGCCTACGAGGTAGTCGTTGAGTACACTAGGCTCAGTCCTACAGTACTCGTCAAATGAAGAGTGGTTGTACATTCGGTTGCTGCCAAGCAGATATCTGAGCATTATTGTTTTAATACTTTCTTCGTGTGCTCACAACTCATGCTTAGCATCAGTATTTGGGGACTGATCTGTTTTTAATTATGGAAGCAGAGGTTCCACATTGCTTTTGTTTTCCCCCTTTTGCCACATTTCTACTGTAGGAAAGGAATATTCTCTCTACTGCCTGAAAACGTCGCTGAGAACATCTCACCAGCTCAGACTCTGCTGCTCCTTAGGAAAGCATCAGTGTAAAGCTGCTCCTTTTAAAGTGAGATTTACTTGTCGTCATCATCGCTGTGCTAAGTGAGGTGATGGCTTTCCTCCCACACAACTGGTATTTGGCAATTAACAATGCAGCGTCCTACCCGGTAGCTCCTCACTGCCTGGGCAACAAGGGCTTTGAAGTGTTGGGAGTCCAGGAAGCCTTTCTGAAACACTTTCCCTTAAGCAAGAGTGAGGATTGAAGCAGAGGCCCCAGGAACAGGCAGAGGACGAAGTCTAGATGCGGAACCGCAGTATGGCAGCAGTGATCCCTGTTTGCATTACCGTTAGGATGCATCACTGCTTGAAACCTGCAAGTTTCTCTGCATGGATCCCACATGAACGCTTCTCCCATTTTACAGGTGAGACAGCTGAGACTCACGGATGTCTGCAGCTTGCCTCGGTTTATGTTTCCAGCACCCTTGGGTGCTCTCGCTTCTGGATCAGGGCTCTCCTTCCCCTTTGCTCTTCTTTCTCAATCCTTTTCCAGTCTGCGTTCTATTTGCTTCCAACCTGGCATTGCACTCATGTAGAGAGATGGTTGGACTGATTATTGGGCTCAGTATTCCCAGAGGGGAGCTCACAGGAGGTATTGGGGGGGGGTGCTGGCAAACCATCGACTCAGGCAGACCCTGGAGTCAATGAACAGGGTCTCCTTACACCCTGTGTCTGGAAGACAAGGAATGACGTATGCATTTGATTCCAGGATGCTGATTGACCTTTCAGTCCCTCTGTGGGCAGAATTAATTCTCCCTGATTTTGGAACAGGAGAGAAAGACTAGCTCTTGCCCAATAAAACATAAGTCAACAAATGAACATAAGTAAAACATAAATCAAAACATGAACTTTCAAATGGTAACATCCAGCCTATTACTGGCTGGTAGCTGGAGTGCGGTGGAAAAGCACAGGGTGGATTTTGGAACGTTATTTACCCCACTAACCATATTTCTTTTACTAAAAAAATGAATATGAGCATGCTTAATGTGCCAAGTTCTTTTGAGAGTTATATAAGTTAATGTACTCAAAAATGCCAGGACGCTCGCCAGCGCCATGGAGAGCTTTGTAGAATGAAGAGGTTATACATATTGCTTCCCTCCACTGACCCAGTCTTCCCCCTCGTTCGTATTGCCCCTCTAAGTCAAGGTGCGTGAAAGCTCCGCAGCCTTCCCGACAAGGGCCCTGGAGTCCCGGGAATCATCCCTGTTTCCAAATTCCATGCCTATGCTCCATGCCTAAATCCTGTGGGTTCTGGTTCAGATAGATCTCCTGAACTTGATCCATGGACCCCGTTCCCACTCTCAGCTTCCCCGTTGAGTTTTAGGCCCTCGGTTGTCGCATGCCCAAGCATTATCTCCTGTCCACCCAGTCACAGCTGCCATCAGTCTCCTCCTACTCTGGTTCATTCGTTTTGTTTTTCTTAATAGGCTTTATTTTTTTGAGCAGTTTCAGGTTCACAGCAAAATGGAACAGAAGGTACAAAGATTTCCCATCTACCTCCTGCCGCTGAACATACACAGCCTCCGGGTCATTTCTACTTTTTCCACCTGGGGTACATTTGTTCCAATTGATGAAACCACACTGACACATTATCACCACCCAAAGTTTACACTGGGGTTCCCTCTGGGTGTTGTACCTTTTGCGGGTTTGGACAAATGGATAGTGACATGTATCTACCATTACTGTATCATATGGAGTAGTTTCCTTGTCCTAAAAAGTCCTCTGTGCTCTGCTCATTCCTCTCTCCTTTACCCTCTCCCACAACCCCTGGAAACCACGGACCTTTTTTTTATGGCTATAGTTCTGCCTTTTCTAGAATGTCATATAATTGGAACCATACCGTACGTAGCCTTTTCAGATTGGCTTCTTTTACTTAGTATATACATTTAAAGTTTCTCCATGTCTTTTCAGGGCTTGATGGCTCATTTATTTTTAGGGCTGAATAATATTCCATTGTCTGAATGGACCACAATTCCTTTATCCATCTGCCTACCGCAAGACATCTTGGTTGCTTCCAAGTTTTGGCAGTTACGAATAAAGTGGCCTATAAACATTCACATGTAGCTTTCTGTGTGGGCCTAAGTTTTCAGCTTCGTTGGGTAAATACCAAGGAGCCCAATTACTGGGTTATATGGTAAGAATGTGTTTAACTTTTATAAGAAACCACCAAAGTGTTTTTCGAAGTGGCTGCACCATTTTGCATTCCCACCAACGACTGAGAGTTTCTCTTACTCCACACCTTTGTCAGCATTTGATGTTGTCAGTGTTCCAGATTCTGGCCATTCTAATCCTATGTAGTGCTATCTCATTGTTTTAATTTGCATTTCCCTCATGACATATGATGTGGAGCATTGTTTCAGATGCCATCTGTGTATCTTCTTCGCTGAGGTGTCTTTACGGGTCTTTGGCCCATTTTTAAAATTTTAAAATTTATTTTTTATTTTCTTAACAGGAGAAAAGGTATACAAATTTATTAATTTTTAATGTTACATGGACGAGCTGTCACAGGGAAAACAAGTGAAAATCCCCTTTGGCCCATTTTTTAATCTCACTGTTGGCTTTCTTATTGTTGAGTGTTAAGAGTTCTTTATATATTTTGGATAATTGTCCTTTATCAGGTTTATCTTTTATCCTTTATCTTGCAAATATTTTCTCCCAGTCTGTGGTTTATATTTTCTTCCTCTTGACAATGTCTTTCACAGAGCAGATGTTCTTAGTTTCTATGAAGTCCCTGTTACGGATTCTCTCTTTCATGGATCGTACTTTTGATGCTGTATCTCAAAAGTCATTGCCATTCCCAAGGCCATCTACATTTTCTCCTGCATTGTCTTCTAAGAGTTTTATGCTCTTGTGTTTTATGTGTAGGTGTGTGATCCACTTGGAGTAAATTTTTGTGAAGGGTACAAGGTCTGTGTCTAGATTTGTTTTCTTGCACGTGGATGTCCAGCTTTTCTAGCACCATTTGTTAAAAAGACTATTTTTCTCCATTATACTGTCTTCTGCTTATTTTGGATTTAATTTGCTCTTTTTTCCCCTAGTTTCTCTAAAGTGGAAGCTTAGATTATATATATATATATATATAATATTTGTTTGTTTTCTAATATATGCATTCAATACTATAAATTTCTCTTAAGCACTGCTTTTCCTGCACCTAACAAATTGTGAGATTTCATCTTTGGCCCATGTGTTAGGTAGAAGTGTTTTGTTCCTGGGTGATGGACACTGGGGAGGGCATGTGCTATGGTGAGCACTATGAATTGTGTAATAAGACTGAGGAATCACAGACTTGTACCCCTGAAACAAATAATACATTATATGTTAATAAAAATAAATAAATTAGTTATAAAAAATAAAAAAATAAGAGTGTTTTGTTTAATCTCTAAGTATTGGGGGATTTTCCAGCTATCTTTTTATTACCACAATTCCACTGTGGTCTGAAAGCAGGCATCATATTATTTCTATACTTTTCAATCTGTTAAGGTGTGTTTTATGGCCCAGATGTGGCTTATCTTGGTGAATGATCCTTGTGAGCTTGATTTTATGTAGTTTGAAACCAATTGTAGGGTTCGTTTTTTGGTTTTGGTTTTTGTTTTTAGCACTTACCCTGATTAGTGCTCTCTGATCCTCCTGGATCTCTAGTTTGATGACATTAATTTGGTGGAAATTCCCAGTCATTATTACTCTAAATATTTCTTCTGTTTCTTTCTCTTTCTTCTGCTTCCCGTTATGCTCATATCTGCCTTTTGTGGTTTTCTCACCAGAGTTAGATCTTCTCTTTGCCTTTTTTCAGTCTTTTTTCTCTTTGCCTTTTAGTTTTGGAAGTTTCTGTTGAGATAACAGCAAGCTCAGAGATTCTTTCCTGAGCCATGTCCAATCTACTATTAAGCTTATCAAGAGGTTTTTCATACCTGTTGTAGTATTTTGATTTGGGGCATTTCTTTCTGATTCTTTCTCAGAATATCCACCTCTCTGTGTACATACTGTTTTCTTATCTATTTAGATTAATCAAAGTTATTTTAAGTTATTTTAAGTGCCCTGCCTGGCAATTCCAACTTCCCTGCCATATTGAGTGTATTCATGACACTTGCTCTGTTTCTTCAAACTCTGTTTTTCGCCTGTTAGTATGCCTTGCAACTTTTTCTTGATAGCCAACCTTGACATCTTGAATAAGCAGAACTGCTCTAAATAGGCCTCCAGTAAAGGTGGGGAGATGTGGGGTGGGCCAGCATTCTCTGGTCCTATGTAAGGTCTCAGTCTTGGTAAGCCTGTGCCTCTGGATTATGAACGTCACATTAGTTTCTCAGTTTTTCTCTTTTCTTCCCCCACCCCTTTAGGTGGGACAGAGTGGTTAGAGGGGGCCGGAATTGGGTATTTCCTAGGCTCTGACAAAAGCCCAGCAGGTTCGGCTCTGGTTACGTGTTGTCTCCCAAGAGAAGACCTGGTGAAAGGGAACAGAATGCTCTGGCATATTGTAGCTCAAAATGATTATTTTTCTTCTCTCCCAGCCAAAAGTCCAATATTCATTCTGAGAACCTGATTGAGAGCTTCTGCAGTAAAACTCGCAAACATGCAGAGACCCGTGTGCCTGGGTGCCCCAGGAGTTCTTATCTCTCAGACACGTCCACATTCGTCAAGTACAGTTTGGGTTTTCCTGCTCTGACACTCTCCCGTGGAGGTTTCGGTACATGAGTTTCTGCTCTATTGGGTTGTGATTCTCTGCATTCGCCTGTCTCTCCAACTTTGGGGGGGAGGGCACAGTTTACTCTGTGACCTCCTTCCCTTATGGATCTAAGAAGAGTTATTGGTTTTTCAGTTTGCTCAGCTTCTTATCTATTGCTAGCGTGGAGTGGTGACTTCTAAGCTCCTCACTTGAGAACACGAAACCAGGCTGCTCCAGTCTTCATACATGTCGAATCACTCCTTGGTTCTTGGTTGTCTTCAGGATGAGCGTCACCTGCCGGAGCAGGATGCACATCACGGCTTCACTCTTAGTTTCTCCCTACTTCTCCAGCTTCCTGTTCCTGTGCTGAATTCCCACCACAGCCACCGCAGACTTCTAGACCCTCCAAAAACAGGGGTCCTGTCTCTTATTCTCTCCCTTAGCAGGTGCCATTCCCTAAGTCCAATGACCATCCCCCGCCCCTCTCCCTTTTGAGAATATACTCAAATTTTAAAATTTTGTTAGAAAGACACCTCCTTTTTTTTTTTTTTTCTACAAACCATGCTATAGTTAGGAGGCTTCTCCCCTGTTACCTTGTATCATTTGATCGGAGCACTTACACCATTTTATTTTAGGTACCTGCATCTTCCCTCTCCCAGCAGACTATGCTTTCCAAAAGGGAGTGTCTCTAACTAATTCACTTGAATGAACAAGTGGAAGAATCAATAGTTGAACATAAGAAGTTTGACTTTTTTTGTCTCCAGAATCCTTTCCCTGATTTTTAAGTTGGGTCCCTTAATGAGCCTTTAGAAATTACTCAAAGACAATATTCTCTTTTCTGTATTTTCTCTTATTTAATGGGTATTATAATCACTGGTAGCATTTCTCTTTTAACCATTTTATAATCATGATATTGCACAATTACACTGGCAACATAATGGAGGCACCAGTCGACTCATGTAAAAATAATTAATATTGCCCCAAAGTGACAGCTGCTATTGTCACGGCCAACCTGCCACATCCCTTCCATTCCTGGCGTTCCTTGTGGCCGTTTGGATCTCATTATTTGAGACACGGAACGTGATGCTGTTCATATCTCATGTAAGAAGCTCATGAGGTAGATATTATGACCACAGTTCTATAAACAAGATGGGTGAAGGTCGGAAGATTCAAAAGGTCTTGGCAGCTGCCAAGCCCGTGAGTGACACAGTCAAGTACAGAACTTGTTGCCCCAACCCCATGTGCTGCAGACATTTGCTTCACGCTATGTGACCTTCCTGCTTAGCCCTCCTTCATCTTTATTAATGTTCTATTCTTCCACAAAACGTTCTAACCTCTATTCCTTAGACTTCCGGCTTTCTGTAACCTGTGGACAGTGATACTTTCCCTCTTCTGCCCACTCCTTTTACCCATTTTTGTTTTCTTATTTTTCAAAATCCTCCGATAATTTTCTCTAATTTTTTTCCCCTCATTTCCTTCTATGTCCCCTGTTCAGGTCTGTTTAGGTAAAAAATTATGGAAACTAGGTATAAAGAGTTGCAGTTTTTTCACTTGTTCATTATTAATTGTGGCGTCAACCTCCAGAGATGACTAAGGTAAGGCTCTTACGCCATTTAGTTAAAAACTATAGGAGAATACTCTGACATACCATGTTGCAAAACACCAACACTCCATAAAATCATCCTCATTTTGGTTTCTTGCACAATTTCATTTTATTCTTGTCGTGGAAGGATGGTGCCCGGTGAGGTGTGGGGTTTACCTCAACAAGAGAGCCAGACTCCGTACAAACAGGGTAACCTGCACCCAGAGTTGCAAAGGAGGCCTTCGCCTCTATTTAAAGGAGAATTTCAAACGGTCGCTCGTAAAGTATATGGGAGCTTTTATCCCTCAGAAATGTGAACTTCCCTTCTATTTTGGGAGATCACGAAATCTTCTCCTGTTCCGTTCCTGAGGTGTGTGTAAAATGAGTTCTCTTATCAGTTCTGCCTGCCCAGGGGAGATAATTTAGTGGCAGAACAGAGAGCGTCCTTGTGTGATTTCTACCCGGTTTCCTTTGCAAATGCAGCATGTGATTTCATGGACTTTTTATATTTTATTTTTTTATTAGAAGTTGCTGAATTTGAATGAGCTACAGTTCCTCTTTTTAATAGACTGTATCAAGAATGTTTAAATTCCATGGCATTGGAATGAACCACACATTATGTCTGAGGACAAGGCCTAGGAGCATTTGGAGTGTTATCAGCGGCTTTAAATAGGTATTGGGTTTGAAGATAGAGCGTGTGATGAAAGAAAGCCAGACCTTAGCAGGTTATTTAGCTTTCAGTTCTGAGGAACCTGTCATTGCCTGCCTCTGTAAACCCACCTAATGTGATTTATCTGATCCATTTCAATGCAAGGGAATGAAATGGCTCCTGTTAGCAACCAATACAGAGACAGCAGTTATAAACTCACAAGGCGGGTGCTGCTCAAACATCTAGGCTAAGCACTTTTTAAATTAGCACTTTAATCTTGTTAGTGGTCTGTAAATGAGAACCTCTCTCGGCAATCAGATGCTCACAAATAGGGCCATTTCCCATGGACCAGTGACGTTGAGAAGACGGGTTGTCTTGCTACGGAGGATTGACTCTGGGGCAGGGTTTTAACAGATGGCCAAATGTACCACAGCGACTCTTCCTTTGGGAGCATGCGGTTTGACAGTCTGGGGGCGACTGGTGTCACGACCCGTCACCCCAACCACCCTCTCGTACTGCTATTTCCTTCCACAGCTCTCTCCCCGACATCTATGATCTCCCTTAGGGCAGGGAGGTGGGACACTCGAGAGGACCCAGAAGCGTGCTGGGGGCGGATAGAAACCAGGTAACCTCACTGCAGGTGGCGGAAGCACCCGCCCCCCCCCCCCCCCCCGCCACGCACCTCCTTTGGGGGAGGAGCCTATGCTCCACGCTCACCAGTGTCTTTGAGTTGAGCGATTAAACCATGCTTCTGCCCTAATGTCTTCATTTTCTCTCAGTCCCCAGCCTGCGCTGTTGGGCCTCTGATGCCCTGCTCGCTTTTGCTGGGTCATTCCCTTAGGGGTCCTGTGTATGCTCACATCACAGTTGTGATGACTTCTGGCTGACTGACCTCGTGGGCCATAAACTTACCCCTCATGTGTCTTTGAAAAATGCCTGCCTCCGTGTACTTCTGCCTTATCACTCACATGTGGCCCACAGCATCATCTGGTTCCTAAATTTGGCTGATCAGAAGCATCACCTGGGGAACTTTCCAAAAACAGATTCCATGACCCTATCTCAGTTCTGCTGAATTTGAATGAAAGATGGACTGTGGGGATGTGCACTTTTTTTTTTTTTTTAGTAACTTTCCAAGTGAACCCTATAATCAGCCAGG